>NC_091679.1:7953310-8297310 GCF_030179915.1 Drosophila takahashii | reverse complement strand
AAAGATGTGGGCGCTAGACACATTTTAAAATCGTAAGTGGGCGATTGTGGGCGTATCGCACGTATGTGTGCAAAATCTCAACCTTCTAGCTTTTGTAGTTTCCGAGATCTCAGCGTTCATACGGACACAGACGGACAGACGGACATGGCTAGATCGACTCGGTCAAGAATATATATACTTCATGGGGTCAGAAACGCTTTCTTCTAGCTGTTACATACTTTTGCACGAATACAATATAAAACAAGAGAGAACGCTATAGTCGGGTGCTCCGACTATCAGATACCCGTTACTTAGCTAAAGGGAGTGCGAAGGAGATGGAGATAAAAACCTTGATCCGCCGTAACTTTTTAACGAATGCACAGTGGTTTCGCCCATAAGCCAAAATTCAAAAAATCGCCAGTACAAAAAATTTTTGAAAAGTAAAAAATTATCTCAAATATAACCAAGCTTCTTAATGGCAAGCCGGAATTTTCTGGAATTTTAACGGGATTTTCTAAAAATAGAACACAAAGTGTGAATACGTGTTCAATTTTGCAGCGCAGCGGCGTTACGTTAGCATTTCGTCAAAACAAAGATGCATTTCAAAGTGGTCTAACTTTCACAAGAGAGGGCCAAATTAGTTTATTTAAAATGAACCTTAAAGTTCCAGGTCTTTATTTTAATAAGTATTTTTTGTGAAATTAATCTGCTTGATTTGTTATTTGTTGTGTATTTTTGTGATGTGATGTTTCTTTTGGGTTCGTTAGTTGTGTTTGTAGCAGGGACCGTAAATAATCATTATTTGAGATTTTTATACCCTTGCAGAGGGTATTATGATTTCAGTCAGAAGTTTGCAACGCAGTGAAGGAGACGTTTCCGACCACATAAAGTAGGTATATTCTTGATCAGCACCAATAGCCGAGTCTATCTAGCCATGTCCGTCTGTCCGTCTGTCCGTCCGTCTGTCCGTCTGTCCGTCTGTCTGTTTCTACGCAAACTAGTCTCTCAGTTTTTGAGCTATCGGGATAAAACTTTCCCAAAAGTCTTTTTTCTATTGCAGGTAGTATATAAGTCGGAACCAACCGGATCGGACAACTATATCTTATAGCTCCCATAGGAAGGATCAAAAAAAAAAACGTAAAAAAATTCTAGCTCCGGTGTTTTTTAAAAATTTTACCTTCTACTCTTGGGAACATTTTTTTTTATATATTTATGAATTTCGGTTTTTTTGTTTTTTAAATCGGATCAATATATCATATAGCTGCCATAGGAACGGTCGAAAAATTAAATGGAAATTAATGGGAAAAAAATTATATCTTTGTTGGTTTTTATTACATTCCCTTCTACTCTGGGATATGACTATTTTGAAATATTTCCGAATTTCGATTTTAATTTTTAAAAGATCGAACTACTATATCATATACCTGTGATAAAAACGATCGAAAAATTAATAGAATGATCTGCAAGGGTATATAAGCTTCGGCTTGCCGAAGCTAGCTTTCTTTCTTGTTATGTAAAAATTTTTATAGTAAATTCAAAGATTTTTGTATTTGATTTGACTCTTTTTTCACCCAGAATCTTGTAATTATAATTTACAAATTTGTTTTTTTTTCGAGTGAGCGCCTAAAATATTTACTTTAATTTTTAGAATGGAGTTATTTATTGTCATTAAAATTAAAAATATTATTGTGAACTTAAAAGAGCATTCTGCCTCTATAGGAAATAATATGGGCATGGCTCAGGGGTCAAGGGCTAGGCTCTGATACTATTTTGTGCTCGGGAGTACCAGATACAAGTCCCGCTGACACCACAACTTATTTTTTTTTTTAGTAATTAGTAAATCCTACAACTTTTTTAATACAATATTATTCTTAGAAATGTTAAGTAAATGTTAAATACGCTTCTTAAAAACTTTTTACTTACTCTGCCTCAGACGGGTTTCGAACCGGGGTCCTTTTGCATCAGAGGTGGATGCCTTACGCATTAATCCATCGCACCATGTTTCGCGCGAGTGGATAAGTTCAACTTAAATGTAAAGTTAACGCGATCCATAACACATATAACTTTTTAAAACTAAAAATGCTACTTTTCACTTATACATTTTATGGAAATTTAATTTAATATTATTTGAATCTTGACTTTCAAAATAATTGTGTCAAATAAACTTTTTATTAAAAATAAATGGTTTATATTCCGAATAAATTGCGAAAGTATTTAATCGGATCAGAAAAAACATTGATTACACAGGCCGACAAAATGTGACATGGGTCGGTGTCCAGGCCTGCCACCATTTTATTTCGATAAATGAGGCTTTTCTAAGCATAAGTTGCCACTACGCCTATAGTCCATCAGCTCTGGTATTTGCGGTATCTTTAATTTAAGAAAATCACAAATTTTCTTTGTCTTTTGGGATATATCTTCAAGAGTGGTTAACCAATATTGGTAATCTTTTCGGAATTAAATAGTTGCATGTCTCTTTTATACGGTCGTTTTGGAAAATTCAATCTAACTGAACCACAAGAGAAGGTGGGCGCATTTAAAATTTTAAAGTCACAGCAAAGTTTAAAAATCTTCATTTGTGAACAGCGTTTAAAAATTAAATAAAAATATTTTCTTCTACAATGCATTTTTGATCCAAAGACACCTTATGTCCCTAATTTTTAGGACACTCATCAGGTTTTTGTGTATTGTTTTGGAATTTTTAAAATTGTTTTTCTTACTTCCTTTACAGTGACGATTCACAAACAGTGCCCAAACCTGTCACTATTTTACGTAACTCATAACTATTTTTGAGCACAAGTGACCCTTGCTTTAAAAATATTTATACATGGGCGTAAGCTAAAAGCTGGAGGGGGATTACACTTCAAGCATTTCAGCCCCCAAAGATTAGTTGGCTACGCTCATGTGCTTATACTCAAAGCAAAACTACTTAGATCGTTTAGAATTATGATATTTAAAATTGTGACAGGTTTGGGCACTGTTTGTGAATTGTCACTGTGAAGGAAGTAAGAAAAACAATTTTAAAAATTCCAAAACAATACACAAAAACCTGATGAGTGTCCTAAAAATTAGGGACATAAGGTGTCTTTGGATCAAAAATGCATTGTAGAAGAAAATATTTTTATTTAATTTTTAAACGCTGTTCACAAATGAAGATTTTTAAACTTTGCTGTGATTTTAAAATTTTAAATGCGCCCACCTTCTCTTGTGGTTCAGTTAGATTGAATTTTCCAAAACGACCGTATAAAAGAGACATGCAACTATTTAATTCCGAAAAGATTACCAAAATTGGTTGACCACTCTTGAAGATATATCCCAAAAGTCGAAGAAAATTTGTGATTTTCTTAAATTAAAGATACCGCAAATACCAGAGCTGATGGACTATAGGCGTAGTTGCAACTTATGCTTAGAAAAGCCTCATTTATCGAAATAAAATGGTGGCAGGCCTGGACACCGACCCATGTCACATTTTGTCGGCCTGTGTTATACTATGTATATAATTTACTATTTTTAATAATAAAAACTACTATTGTGACTTTGGGTTTCAACATCAGTATTATCGTTTTAAATATAATTCCCTTCGATTTAATTATTTTTATATTTGAACGAAGGTTTAAATATGCTTTTTATTAAAATCAATGATTTATTTATCACTATGGACGGCAGTCCATGTAGTGACGAAGCGCACCAGGAGAGTGTGCGAAGGCGACTACTATATATACACGAAGAAATGAAAATCTAGTGTGATGGTCCGATCATAATGAATGATACACCAATCGAAAGGTATTGCAATAACTTAAAGGATTGCATACCAAGACTTTAAGAAAATCAATTGGCTTGGGAGAGAGAGCGGTGAAAGTGAAAAAATGAAAATTTCGAAATTTGGAGCTGTTGGGGCCGGTGGGGATAAATGCCCCCTCGCAATGTTTTAGTTGTATTCCTTTTGAAAATACCCGTCGAATGAGGGGTCATTTGTCAAAATCCGACGCTCCGTTCAAAAGTTATAGCCAAAATAAGATTTCCTTCTTCTTCCCAAAATGAAAATTTAATTCTGTTTGTCAGTTTGTCAGTTTGTCAGTTTGTCAGTTTGTCAGTTTGTCAGTTTGTCCAAAACATGTTTCTTAAGTTTTGAAAATTTAATATGACGTTCATCCCATCGATATAAAAAACAGCTATAAATAGCTAAAATTCGGAAAACCGTAACTTCTATACTACTAAAGCTACAGACTTGTGCTGCATCTTGTTTGAAAGGTATTTTTAAATGCTATAAACGCCTTCTATATGCAATTTGTGTAAATGTAATAATTAAAAAGATATGAACAAAAGAAAATTTGTTTAAACTTTTTTTTTAGCTTTTTTTAATTTTCTCAAAAACGGCTCTAACGATTTTCCTTACAACTTTAAACTGTATAGCCCTTGAGATTCCTTAAATTTTGGTATATAACACATTACTGTAAAAAGTCACGTTTAAAAGTTATTTTTATACGAAAATAGCCACTTTTGCCAGCTCGAACAATTAACGCTCCCTGAGTATTGAATTTTGTGGGAGGGTATCCGAACTGTATTTTAGGGTCATGGAATCTGTAAATTTGCACTTAAGAGTTCCATATAGGAATCTTTTGTTCTACGACTTTTGGAAAAAGCCGCTACTTTAGCGGGAAAAAGCTAAAAATAGCTAAATTTCGTTAGTTTGTAAGTTCTATACTACTAAAGGTACAGACATGTGCTATACCTCGTTTAAAAGGTATTTTGAAATACTTCAACGCCTTTTTAACTTAATTTGTTAAAATACAATAGTTTAAAAATTATGATTGACCAATTTAAATTTAAATGTTTATATTAGCATCTATGAGAGCAAAAGTAAACAAACAAAAACTTCTGATATCAAATAAAAACACCTCTTAACGAGGTAAAAAACTAGTGACGATCGCACCTTCAACGTACAAAAGTTCTGATATCAACATTTGTGACGAAAAATTATTACACTCGTCATTAAATAGACTTTCTAATCTTTTCTCATTCGTCACGCTGCAATAGAAAATGCCTGTAAAGGGAAAAAGGCTGGAATAGTTTGCTAGGGCAGGCCGAATGAGAAAAGATTAGAAAGTCTATTTAATGACGAGTGTAATAATTTTTCGTCACAAATGTTGATATCAGAACTTTTGTACGTTGAAGGTGCGATCGTCACTAGTTTTTTACCTCGTTAAGAGGTGTTTTTATTTGATTTGATTTAACTATGAAAAGTAGTAAATGAAATCAACTAAAAAAATATTTGATTTCACTATGCGTTTTTTTTTACCAGTGCAGATTTATTGAAATGCATATGGGCACTTCCAAAATGTCGCTCGGGACATTTGCACACCTTTAAAGTTGAAAAAAAATTGTAAAACAATAGATTTTAATTTTAATTATGGGCTTTTCTTTTCACTCTTTCCAAGCTCTATTTTTGGTAAAAATCTTGATTTTGTACCACTTTTAGTTTTTAAGATATCGGTAAAAAACTGCCGTATTCGCTCGGGACAAAAATAGAAGTGGATTTTGGGGAAGTTCATACAACACGAGAAATTAGCGAATTCTGATGGAATATTTGAATGCGATTTTTTTTAGAATGTTGTTCAAACATGTCGCTGTGAAATGCTTTTGGTTTTACTCAAAAATTCTTTGCCTTTTTTTTTATGCAGTTTCAACCACATTCGCTCGGGACATGTCGCTCGGGACATTTTTTCTTAGCGTTTATTTCTTAAAGGTGTATTTCTGTACCTCTATCCCTTAATTACTGGCTGTTTTGCATTTAACTTAATAGTTTAACATAACAAATTAAGCATTCAGTACAGAAAAATGTCACATATTAGCATTCCTATAGGATAAATTAACAACAGAAGACAGGTCCAACAAATAACAAAAAAATAGCCAAAAACTGATTTTTGCGTATATTGGTGGGGTTTGTCATAAAAATAATCAAACTATACTCCAATATTGTAGTTAAGCTCAGTATCCAACTAATTAGAAACTAATATGCTGGCAAAATCATGTGGAAATATGTTTTATTCAAGTTTCAAGGTTTTTGGCTTGGTGGACTTTTTTTTGGAGGTGCCCATATTATTTTATTCGCTCATTTTTATGTTATCATTTTCTATGGGCCCTTCTTGTAACTGCGAATTTTCACACATGTATGTACATCTTTGTATTTTTTTTCTACATTTCATTTATTAGAAGATATTTGTAAATTTTTGTTTTTATACCCTTGCAGAGGGTAGTCAGAAGTTTATATATTATATATCAGCATCACAAGACGAGTCGATCTAGCCATGTCCGTCTGTCCGTCTGTCCGTCCGTCTGTCCTTCTGTCCGTCTGTCTGTTTCTACGCAAACTAGTCTCTCAGTTTTTGAGCTATCGGGACGAAACTTTCGCAAAAGTCTTCTTTCTATTGCAGGTAGTATATATGTCGGAGCCGACCGGATCGGACAACTATATCTTAAAGCCCTCATAGGAAGGATAGGAAAAAAAACTTTAAAAAATTCTGGC
The DNA here is from genome assembly GCF_030179915.1 of Drosophila takahashii. Classification (NCBI taxonomy): domain Eukaryota; kingdom Metazoa; phylum Arthropoda; class Insecta; order Diptera; family Drosophilidae; genus Drosophila; species Drosophila takahashii. The sequence goes on along the minus strand of NC_091679.1, from coordinate 8,290,805 downwards.
TTCGGTGTTTTTTGAAATATTACCTTCTACTTTTGGGGATGTTATTTTTTATATATTTCTGAATTTCGAATTAATTATTTAAAAAAATCGGACTACTATATCATATAGCTGCCATAGGAACGATCGGAAAATTAATGGAAAAGTAATAGGAAATAAATTCTAGCTTCTTTGGTTTTTATTGTATTATCTTCTACTCTAGGATATGACTCTTTTTAAATATTTCCGAATTTTAATTTTAATTTGATGAAAATCGGACGACTATATCATATAGCTGCCATAGGAACGATCGGAAAATTAATGAGAAATATTAGAAAATTTAACATTTTTGCGATTTGTTAATTAATAGGAATGATCTGCAAGGGTATATAAGCTTCGGCTGGCCGAAGCTAGCTTCCTTTCTTGTTTGTACTGAAATTAAAATCTGAATGATTTTGTTTTTGTTTTTTATGATTTAAATACATTGAAAGAACTAGAGAACCCCATTTGTTTATATTTCGAAAAGCTTGTGGAGAGGGGGAGAGGAGTTACACTTTCACAAATTTATACTGAAGATAATTTAAATGTACATATCTTGGATGCTAATAATGAAATTTTAGCACTGTAACTTCACTGGAAGTATCTTTGCGCACCATCGCCATATAAGCCATACTAACTACTATAGGATAGAGTCTTCCGATTTGCCAATTTTTTTACTCCATATTCTCAATATTTTTTTAGATTTTTGAGGAAAATTTTATAACGATATCTCAACGGGAAATATATATGGCCGCGGCTCCATACAAGCCCAACCAGTGTGAACCAGCTTTTATAGTCTCCGAGATCTCAGCGTTCATACAGACAGACAGACGGACAGACAGACGGACAGACAGACAGACGGACAGACAGACGGACAGACAGACGGACAGACAGACGGACAGATCGACTCGGTGATCCTGATCAAGAATATATATACTTTATAGGGTCGGAAATGCTTCCTTCTACCTGTTACATACTTTTGCACGAATCTAATATACCCTTTTACTCTACGAGTAACGGGTATAACAAGAGAGAACGCTATAGTCGGGTTAGAGTCCCGACTATCTAATTTTCGAACCTCAGCTAAAGGGAGTGCGAGGGAGATAGATACATACATTTTGATTGCGTATAACTTTTTAATGGATGGTCCGATTTGAAAAATGTCTTCTACATTTCGATAGGTATATATATACATAAAAAAATTGCATTTATACTTCTCGGAAATCTTTAAAGATGTGGGCGCAGGACACATTTTAAAATCGTTAGTGGGCGATTGTAGGCGTTAGAGGGGGCGTGGCGCTCAATTGAAATAAACTTGCGCTGCGTAGGAGGCTCAAGAATATGTGTGGAAAATCGTAATTCCACCTTTTGTAGTTTCCGAGATCTCAGCGTTCATACGGACGGACAGACAGACAGACAGACGGACATGGCTAGATCGACTCGGCTAGTGACCCTGATCAAGAATATACATACTTTATGGGGTCGGAAACGCTTCCTTCTAACTGTTACATACATTTGCACGAATCTAATATACCCTTTTACTCTACGAGTAACGGGTATAAAAATGATCTTCTTAAACTATGACTTAATAAAAAATTTTACGGCTGCTTGGCTTTTCATTCTGCGTTTTTTAAAATTAATTTTCCACATTATCGGGGCACACATGCTTAGAAAATTCCCCTCTTTCACTGGTACGGCTATTTTTTTTCTTTCGACGAAATTCAACGATTCCCGGTCATCTTCTCCCCGGCGATAAAAACGCCCTCGAAGGCGGCTGCGCGACAACTGCGCGAGTCCAGAAAAAACTCAAGCGGGGGCGGCGATTTTGAGATTTCTTGATGTTGCAAGACTTCCGTATTCTTCGGTTTTAGGCTCGCCAATATGCACTAAGTTTTTATTCACCCAGACCCTACGCTTTAGAAACTTACCAGCTTAGCGCTGCGCTGGATATTTAAGCTGTGGTTCGTTTCTCGGTTCGCTGAGTTGCTCGGTATAACTTCCTCACAAAAACTAACTTTGGAATATATACTTTCCACCAGCACAACTTGCACCTTTGACGCCACGATTGGAATAGAAAGATCTAGACGCCACCATTATGACAGTAACCCCTAGCCGAGTAGATGAGGTGGAGAAAGGGAAAGCTGACAGAAAGGTCTGTTACTCTTCTTGCCGCTTTTCTTTTGCCACATCCCGTACCGCAGAGCGACTCCTAGATGGCGCTTACCATATTCTACATTTGGCTTACTACAAGCGCTACAGAAACAATGAATTACAAGTGTGGAAAACGTAATCGATTACGATTGTTGTTTTTTGTCAATGAAGTTGTAATCAGAGCTCCTATGACTTCGTTTTTTTGTTCGTTAACGAGTTCATTTCGTCAACAATCACAAACACACCTAAAAACAAGAAAGGGAGTTAACTTCGGCCAGCCGAAGTTTATACCTTGCAGGTATGCCTACTTAAAATGTTGTTTTAGCAATGTCAAAAATCAAAACGCGTACTTTCTACAAAGTTGCAATGGTTTATCATAAGATATAGTGGTCCGATCTGGCTCGTTCCGACATATGTACTACCTGCAATAGAAAGAAGACTTTTCATCGCGATAGCTTAAAAACTGAGGGACTAGTTCGCATAGAAACGGACAGACGGACATGGCTAGATGGACTCGGCTTTTGGTGCTGATCAAGAATATATATACTTTATGTGGTCGGAAACGCCTTCTTCACTGCGTTGCAAACATCTGACTGAAATTATAATACCCTCTGCAAGGGTATAATGATTGTCCATGTGTTAGTTTTTTCTTTTTCCCTCCGTCACGTTTGAGCTTTGCGACTTCAATAGTATGAACATTCTATAGTAGCACAAAACGGGGTTTTATATTAAGCACACTTTATTTATTCGACCGTTCTCTCTTACTTCTTCTTCGATTTTACATAGCGTCGGTTTTAACATTAGATAACGCGAAGTTGGCTGCGATCAGCCTGATATTTAACATTTTGCTGAGTTGCCAGATTGGCAACTATCTAACAGCTGATTATTTTAAATTCTAACGACTATTAAACATATAACCGTTACTTTCGAATACTACTTATACATATTTACAAAATGGGGTTATACACTCTAAAACATATCCATAGCCGTGTGTATTCGTACATACTAATAATATAGTCAGTGACTTATCCTACTACAATTCGTTTTGAGTATAGTTTAACTACCTAAAAAAGCACAGACAATGGCCGAGCGGTAGGCCATTCCTTCCATTATACAATAATACCTATGTTCAATTACTACGTGAGGAAAGAATATATTTATTTTTCATAAATGAACAGCTTTACAACGCAGTACACGTTTTTCAAATTGTATGTTGAATTTTCTTTAGTCCGTCTACATTTTGCATTACAAGTTTGGAAAAGTATAATGAATTCGTAACGGAGACCTGAAGGTGATTCGGCCCGAGCATACTTATCCCATTACTAGTAATGCAGATTATGTCCCGACCGCATAACAAGGCGGCCAAACCTATGGCAAAGTAATCCATGTTGTAATCATGTTGTTAATACGTTATCCTTAGCGTGAGTGGCGATACTTCGCCTGGTTGGGTAGCATACAGCACATAAACTGTCTACTGATTAGGTGTCGCACCCAGCACTTGGAACTAGATGGACGGCGGAGAATGGTGCGCAAGATGAGGATCTGAAGACACAGCGACAGCCTCTGTTGATTGCGATGGTAGATGAGTAACAGTCAGTGGTATTCTGAGGTTGAGACTGATTTTATTGAACAAACTTAACGGTATTTAATTCATAAATAAATAATATTTATAGGTACAAAAGTGTTTACGTTAACAAAATATGTAGAAAGGGAAAATTAAATTACAGCTATTCTGCATAACTCGCAGTGGGTCAAAGTGCTATATGCAGTGATGAGTTATTGCTCTATTTCCGAATTGCAAGTTGATGACTGTTAAGCATACTGACGGTCTAGGTTTATATTTGCAGTATTCTTTGTTCGACATTCGTACTTGCGATAATAAATATATTATTTAGGTCGATGAGTCCTAACATTCTCCCGGCCGTTGAACAGTTGTTCAACCATCGCTAATGCTGAACGCAAAACTGCGTGGGGTAGGTTCAGGTGTAGCTGCTCGTCGTTCTCTTCCTTGTCGCTTTCGGAGACTATATGGGCGGTTCTTTTACAAACCGAACACCTTTTATTGGGTCACATTTTTGTTTTGCCTGAAACTTTTTTTTCACGTACTATTCGGAAAATAAGTAAACACGTGTATCAGGATTTGACCGAAAAAAAATTAATTTTTAGTTCGAATTTTTTTAAGTTTGCCAAAAAGTGTCAAATTTAAAAAAGTACCCTCTCATTGAAAATCTGTATCTCCGGTTATATGAATCCGATTGACTTCATGTCTTTTGCATTAATTCCTCTAAAACCTCTTCTTTCAAAATAAAAATTCTAAAAAAAAAAAGTTTTTAATTTTTAAAAATAAAAACAAATTAAGATTTTAAAAAATTTTGTAACCGTTGCCCCCACAAAAAAAATAATTTTTTTTTACTTTCATACTTGCGCCATATTATTACTTACAATCGGTTTTTGTAAAAAGTTGGAGCCACTTTTAGTTTTTAAAATATCGAATTTGTTTAAGCAAGGCCTCGGCTTTTTTCTATGGAAAAACGTCGCAGCATGTAGATCAACTCTCTCACTCTTATCGGATCCTTATGGAATTTATGTTTTCTCATCGTTTACTAGTCCTTTAACAATTGTTAATGATTAAAAGTTAAGTTTTAAGTCTTTTAACAATTTCTGAATGAAAAAAGTAAAAAGTCATTTCTTAATCTATTAAAAACTTACAATTATTTATTTAACCGTCGATTTAATAACCAATAATTTTAAAATTTTTGTAATTAGAACAGAACAGAAAAATTTGTATTATGTAATTTATTAACCATTTTTAAATATTTTTTTGTTAATTTAAAAAAAAAAATGTATTAAATAAAAATAAAAAAAATTGAAATTTAATAAATGTTTTTAAAAAATTAAAAAAAAATATTTAAAAATGTTTAATAAATTACATAATGATGATTTGCTTGTCCTGACTACGTTTATTGTAGAATCCAAGATCGACGTTTGGTTTTTGAGTAGCATCAACAACACGTCTTCTCTAGATTTCACTTCATTTATGACCTTGGCCATGTCGTCTGCGTACCTGGCGTCCAGTACGCCAAATAGTGAGTTAGCTACGTTACCTACTATATCGAGTGGTGATCTTCGCTGTCGGGAATGGTTAATCAGATAGCTTCCTTCTTGTAGCTCGCCATATACATGTTGAAAATGCTCAAATATAGAGTTGCTTGCGTTTTCGTTATGCAGCTCAGAACGCTCGTGTCTGAGCTCCTTAATCCCAGTGAACAATATATTCATATCGCTCCAATATGGTTTCAAGTCATAATACGCAATGATAGTCCATTCCGAAATTGCCGTTCTTGACTATAGAATATTCCGGGGTGGTTTGTGAAACGCGTAATATTGACAGCCTGCGCCAGTCGACCAGCATCCTCCCTAGCTCCGACAGGTTGTCAAGGCAGGAGGGCTCCTCAGTTGCCTTGCATTTTTTTGGCGGCGTGCTCCTCTGGGCGTTCGGGCTGGTCTCGTCTAAGGCTCTTTTGGGGGTGTTGTTGTCCTCATGCTCAGTAGCCTTTTACGGCTCCAAGGTGCCTCCAGGGATACGAACCGGTGGTCGCATGAGCCGGTTGCTCTTCCTAAAGGCTAAGGGCTCTTCTTCGTTGTTTTTCTCTTGGCTTGGTGCTTTATCGTCCGTGGCGGCCAAATCAGCCACCGCCACATCGGTTTTTATAGGAACATCGCCTACGCAATGCAAAATATGGAGTGCGTGAGCCGGTGTCAATGAGAAGCTAAATTCCATGACCTTGTTGCATAAATAAAGAATTTCCGGTCAGAAAGCAGGGATTTATGCCTTATTTGAATGATTGTTTTTGCTCTACGCGAATTGAAAAATCTAAGCGTTTCAAAGAGGTAGCTTGGTTCTTTACCAAAAATTATTATATGTAGGTATACTAACCTCTCATTTTCATCCAGTCTGCCGAGTGCAGTTCAAATATTTTGTAAGCAAATCCTGTGACGTGATCAAATCGATGCAGATTGAATACGAATCTCGCAATGCTATTATAGGCCACTTTAATTTCGTGCTGGCTGATTGAATCACAGATTCCAAAAACTTCAATCCCATAAAAAAGTGCTGGGATCAGACAGGATTTGGCAAGCAACAAACGTATGTTTGTGGGTAAATTTTTTCCAACCTGGTAGTCCATTTGTTCTAAGTAGTCCATACGTTTTCAATACAGCTGTGTTAATGTGATCACTCCAGGTCAGCGTACTGTTAAAAACAAAGCCCAACTTAGTGGCTTTTTCAACATATTCAATGGGCATGCTTAAAACTAAGGGCTTGATGGTGGGAATGCTAATTTTTTTTTTGTAAATTATGAGGCACTTGGATTTCGCCGGATTAAGACCTTACCCGTTATCTTTTGCCCAGTTGCTTATTTGGACCAGTTCACTATTACATATATCTACACACTCATCTATTCTATATAGGGGACGACTCACATACATCTGGACATCGTCTGCGTACATATGGACATTACCTTTTTAATTCGCGGAAGGAAGATCATTCACATAGAGAGTAAACAGCAACGGACCAAGAACAGAACCTTGAGGCACGCCACGTTTTAGAGATACAAAAGAAACGAGACATTTGAAATTACAACAGACTGACAACGATTTAGTAGATATCAGTTTTTGAAAAGTTAAACCAGAGCTCGTAAATAACTGTTAACACTTATTTCTGAAACTGTCTTGTTACTCACAAAACAGAAAAAATCTAAAATTTTCTGTCAGTCTCGGACAGAAAACAGTTATTTTTTCTTTTAAAGTGTTTTCTGTTGACTGATTTCGGATGACACAAACTTTGTTTCTGTCTCTCAATAACAGAAAAAAAGGGAGACTTTTGCTTTCACCTCACTGAATAAGTGTTTTTGAATGATCAAAACCTACAACTGTCTCAGAATAAGTGTCTTTTTGGATTGACTGCTTATTTCTAACTTAAAAATTTTAAGTCTTTTCCATATAGTTATATAAATACACTGTTTATGCGTGATATGGTTTTAGCGTATATATGTAAACTTCGTATTGCCGAATAATAATTTATTTTATAAAAATTTGTTCATGATTGTATATAAAAATTTGATGTTTGACCAATTTATCGAATAAACTTTATTCGGCGTTTAGCTTCAAAACTAAAAGTGAATTTATGTTTTACGCACTAAGAGAGCTTCGTTTCTCATTTAATACATAATGCAGTGCGGAAAATGCCCTTCCCACAGTAACCTGTGTGGCTGGTGTAGCCAGCACTACCCGGGCAAGAGCACTTAAATACGGCGATTGCATCTTCAGGTCATTATAAAACTGCAATATATTGAAGTTCATGTCAAAACTCTCCACATCTGCATACATTTTTGATAGTGGTTCACGCGAAGCATCTTCCTTTGTTTGTGATAATGACTGGACACCATCTAAAAATTCAGAGAAAAGGGTAACTTCTTCAGCAGCGCATGGGTGACTTGTCGACGGTAATTCCCGATGCTCATTGAAATCGAAGAAGATTATTTACTTGAGACACATATGAATAACTGTCCCAGAATAACTGTCTCTGGAAAACAGAAACACATTTGACACAAAACAAACTGTTTTCTGTTGAGCAAAGACAGAAAAAACTGAAAACAGAAATTAAACTGTTTCGTTCTGAGAATTTTCCCAATGTGTCAGTAAATAAGTGTTATTTGTCGAACATATTGAAAGTGTCGACAGTTATATACGAGCTCTGAGTTAAACTGATTTTTTAATTTTGCACATAGAACATCATGATTAACAGTGTCAAAGGCTTTACTATAATCAAGGAGTACAAGGAAGGTCACATAGGATTTGTCAGCATAGTCACGTATATCATTTGAAATTTTTATGATTGCTGAAGTGCAACTTCGATTTTTCCGGAACCCGGATTGCATATTGTTTAGTAAATCATTTTCTTGCATAAACAAATTAATTTTGGCTGCCATTATGTTTTCAAAGGCCTTGGACAAATAAGGAAGGATAGAGATGGGCCTGTATTCATTGTTTGCTTTTCGGACGGGGACTATTTTGATGATTTTCCAACTGTCTGGAAATGTAGATGTTGTTATGGCAGTATTAACAAGAAAGAAAGCTAGCTTCGGCAAGCCGAAGCTTATATACCCTTGCAGATCATTCTATTAATTTTTCAATCGTTTTTATCACAGGTATATGATATAGTAGTTCGATCTTTTAAAAATTAAAATCGAAATTCGGAAATATTTCAAAATAGTCATATCCCAGAGTAGAAGGGAATGTAATAAAAACCAACAAAGATATAATTTTTTTCCCATTAATTTCCATTTAATTTTTCGACCGTTCCTATGGCAGCTATATGATATAGTGATCCGATTTAAAAAACAAAAAACCGAAATTCATAAATATATAAATAAAAATATTCCCAGGAGTAGAAGGTAAAATTTCAAAAAACACCGGAGCTAGAATTTTTTTACGTTTTTTTTTTTTATCTTTCCTATGGGAGCTATAAGATATAGTTATCCGATCCGGTTGGTTCCGACTTATATACTACCTGCAATAGAAAAAAGACTTTTGGGAAAGTTTTATCCCGATAGCTCAATAACTGAGAGACTAGTTTGCGTAGAAACAGACAGACGGACAGACGGACATGGCTAGATCGACTCGTCTTGTGATGCTGATCAAGAATATATATACTTTATGGGGTCGGAAACGTCTGCTTCACTGCGTTGCAAACTTCTGACTGAAATCATAATACCCTCTGCAAGGGTATAAAAATGTGTGTTATGTATTTTATGATTTTGGGAAGCAATAATTTTAAGAATCGTCCAGTCCAACTGCATCTGATTTGATTTTATGAATGTTGAAAAGCAGATTAAAGTTGTCAGACTGCAAAAACCGGGGAAACCGCCCTGCCGCGGAAAATTCGACAACGTGTGGTACGATGTCAAACGACATTGGCGAAGACTGGAGAGTGTGTCAATTATTTTAACTTAACGCTAATTTACAAATTTTAATTATACTTATATTAAATCCAAAGCTAGGGTGCTATGTTTGTTTTACGTCATGTTAGCAGCTTGGAAATGAGAAATTAATTTTGCCTTAAACTGCGCTGCATTACTAATATATTGTAAAAAGTTTGGTAATTGGTTCCATGACCTTGTTGCATAAATAAAGAATTGCCGGTCAGAAAGCAGGGACTTATGCCTTATTTGAATGATTGTTATTGCTCTACGCGAATTGAAAAATCTAAGCGTTTCAAAGAGGTAACTTGGTTCTTTAGCAAAAATTATTATATGTAGGTATACTAACACTCTCATTTTCATCCAGTCTGCCGAGTGCAGTTCAAATATTTGTAAGCAAATCCTGTGACGTGATCAAATCGATGCAGATTTAACACGAATCTCGCAATGCTATTATAGGCCACTTTAATTTCGTGCTGGCTGATTGAATCACAGATTCCAAAAACTTCAATCCCATAAAAAAGTGCTGGGATCAGACACGATTTGGCTCAACAGCAGCGCCAGTAGGACTGAGACTGTGCTGCCCATCACTACTTTTTTCCGACGTACAGGTGGCTCATCAGGTTCCAGACGGGATTCAGCTTCGGACCTTTGGCGCTTGCCACCGCTCTCTTCTGGAAATAATGGCGCCAACCGAGTGATGGGCCTCTTAAATATCCCAGATGCTGTTTTTACATTAACAACCCGAACGCGATTATACGCACCATGATAAGTTTTAATTACTCGTCCCAGTGGCCAATTCATTACTGGTAAATAATTTTCTTTTACCACCACCATTAGTCCTTTCCTGACGTTTTGTGCTTCTGTCTTCCACTTCTGCCGAGCCTGAAGCTCTTGTAAGTACTCGGCTGACCATTGGTTCCAGAATAAATGCTTCAGCCTGGAAACCAATTCCCAGCGCTTTACAAGTGTCCTGGAGTGAGGCCCGCCATGTCTGGCGGTCGGTAGTTTAAGATTGCTCCAACTTTGACTATTACTGTGTTTAACGTCAATGATGCCGTAGAGCTGGTTGTCAATAACAGTTTTTTGGCGGATTTTACGGCTGCCTCCCAGAGGCCTCCGAATGATGGGGCTCGTGGCGGTATGAATCTAAAGTCAACTTGTCTTCTGCTACGTTGACTTATAATCTGATCCATAGCCCTTTCCGTGAAGATTGTCGTTTCCGATTCCTTAAGCTGGTTGTTAGCACCAACAAAATTGGTTGCGTTATCGCAATGGATTGTTTGACATCTGCCGCGGCGGCTCCTTAAGGCCGCTAGGAATGCGTTTGTGGTTAAATCGCTTACTAATTCAAGATGCACTGCCTTTGTGGAGAAACAGCAAAAAACGGCGATATATGCTTTGTCGGGTCTTTTTCCTCGGATTTTGTGATGAATCCAAAAGGGACCACAATAGTCTACGCCGGACTTTAAAAATGGGCGTGCTTGTGTGACTCGGTGCATCAGCTTGGGCCTTGCTTTAGTGCATCTCACACAGTTGTGAATAATGCTTCTGGACATGATCTTTTCGTTAAGAATCCAGTGCTGTTGTCGCACGATTGCTCGTAGTGCTTGAGCCCCGCAATGCATGTCGTCCTCATGCGTCTCTCGTAGCAACATTTTTACAATAGGATCATTGTACGGCAATAGAATCTGATGCTTAGATTCGTAGGGAAGTGCAGAGTTTTCTAGCCTTCCTCCAACTCTTATAAGACCATCATTGCCAAGTATGGGAGATAGTGAAACTAGTCGATTTTTCTTGTCCTCCGTCCTATAGCGCTGCAGCTGGCTTAACTCTGCAGCGAACTCCACTTGTTGGATGGTACGTAGAATCACAATTCGGGCTTGATGCAATTCCGCGGTGAGTATCGTTGATGTTGGCGATCTGTTCGATTTGTAGCAGAACCGTAACATGTACGCCACTATTCGCTGCAATTTGTAGAAAGAATTATTGTGCTTACAGCTGCAAACTTATATATTTTGTCCTCCTTTCCAGATCGCTCGTCTTGAGGTCCGGAGTGCTGGTCCACTGGCTTGACGATCCATGTAGAAATAGTGGCCCAGAGAACCACAGATTATTTTCGCCTAACTTGCTGGCGAGGATGCCTCTTGACAGAACGTCAGCTGCATTGTTTGCAGATGAAACGTGACGCCATTGCGCTTGGCTTGTTATTGCCTGAATTTTGGCTGCAGCATTAATCCATGATAATACCACCATGGAATCACTCCAGTAGTATCCTGTCACGCTGCTATCGAACGATAGGTCCTTTCTGACCTTGTCGCTTAGTTCGGCTCCTAACACTGCAGCACATAGTTCCAATCGGGGTAGTGTCTGCTGAGCCTTTGGAGCTACTCGTGATTTCGAATAGAGTAACCTAACTGAGACCTGGTTATTTTTGTATTTTGCCCGAACGTAGAATGCTGCTCCGTACGCACGTGCCGATGCATCAACAAAGGTGTGTAGCTCTTGGGTGACTGGAATTTTTCCATCATATATGTGGCGAGGAATCGTTACGTATCCAGGGTTAAAAGATCATCCCGGTAATTTTTCCATTCTGTTTGAAGATCGTCCGGTAGCTCATCACCCCACTCAAGTTTGGTTTCCCAAAGTTGCTGCAAAAAGATGTTTGCTTTTGCTACAACTGGTGCAAATAACCCTAAGGGGTCAAAAATTTGTGCCAACTCCGAGCAGACAACTGTTTTCGGAATCTTGGTCGAGTGGCTCTTTTCAGTCCTTCCGCATAGATGATCTTTCTTAGGCATCCAAATGAGACCCAGCGTTTTTACGCTGTAATGTTCAAACGATTCATCTAGTTTGACATCACTTACAATGTCTTCCTTGGGAATTCCTTATAACAATTGTTCGTTGTTTGAGCACCATTTTCGGAGTTTAAATCCATTCGGAACTAGGATTTTATTTAGCTCATCGCGAATTTGTTTGCTTTCGGCAATTGAATTTGAGCCAGTGAGGCAGTCGTCCCCGTAGAAGTAATCTCGGAGTTTGCCTGATCCCAAGGGGTAAGTGGCCCTTGATATGAGTGCTAAATGGTTTAAGCATTTTGTTGCCAGAAACGGAGCGGATGTGGTTCCGTATGTTACAGTCTTCAAGCGATAGTACTTGAGATCCTCTGATGAATTGCTTCTTCAGACGATGAGATGATAAAACTGATCATCCGGGCTTATCCAGACTTTATCCAGACGGTACATTTTCTCTATATCCGCTGTGAACACATACTTGTGAGTTCTTAAGCGTAGAAGTATCGCGAATAACTCACTTTGTGCGGTTGGGCCGGCATGCAAGATATCATTGAGAGATTTTCCGCTCGATGTTTTGCATGATACGTCAAATACTACCCGTAATTTTGTGGTAGTGCTGTCCGGTTTGAGGACACAGTGATGAGGTATGAAGTAATGACTTTTGGGAATTTGTGCTGGACCTACACTTTTCATGTGTCCCAATTTTTCATACTCATCCATGAAGTCGGAATACCCTTTCCAAACAACTGCTGATGTTCTTAGCTCCAATGCGAGGAACCTTTTCGTAGCTATTTCTTGACTCCCCCAGGGCTCAAGGTTGTTCAGGGAACGGGAGTCTTACAATGAATTTCCCATCTGCTGCTGTCCTTAAATTTCCTATGAAATGCTTTTCGCAGTATGCTTCTGTGGGAGACCGATGTTTTTCGGTTGTGTCCAAGTTTTCCAATGTCCAAATTTTTTCTATTAAATCGTTGGTTTCTTGTATGGAATTAATCGCGCAGACGGCGGACGAACTGTCAGTAGCATTCACTCTACCAGCTACGATCCAGCCAAACTTTGTGTTCTGCAGAATTGGACCTTTGGTTGTAAAGTTTATCTGATTTGGGAGCAGCAAAGAATAATAGTGCTCTGCACCAATGAGCAGGTCTTTTTTTCCTAGTTTGTCAAAATTGGGGGCCGTCAAGGCCATTCCCTTGGATAACTTTCTAGCCGCTAGCGAAAGTGGCTGGGCTGGCTGATCAGGTACTATTATGTGGTGCAATACAAAAGCTTCAATTCGTTGTGTGAAACCACTATGAAGTGATTTAACTAGTATGTTGACTTTTGCTTTACTCCTCCAATGCCTTCAATTCGTAACTTAGCATTGTGGAGCTTTAGTGATAACATTGAAGCCATTCGCTCTGTAATCAGATTTATCTGTGATCCAGAGTCCAGTAGTGCTCTAAAGTTTGCACACTGCCCATTGTTGGCCTGTACTGCAACCTAAGCCGTGGCGAGTAGATTATAATTTTTATTACTCGCCGCCCCTACAATTGGTGTACGAGGCTCTACGGTAGTGTCGAGATGAAGCAGAGTATTGTGATCCTTCTTGCACTTAAAACACTTTCGACTGCGGCAGTCCTTTGTTTTGTGATCAGTGCCGAAGCATTTGACGCACATTTTTTGTTTCAGTACCCAATTCAATCTTTCAGATGTGGGCCTAGATCGGAAGTCTTCACATCTGTATAGGGGATGGGCTTCCTTTTTATTGACCCACACGTTGAGTTCTTTGGCTCTCTTTTCGACGATTTTTCGGATTTTCCTGTGTTTAGGACTCGTACTCTTTGATCCAAAAAATCTATCATTGTATGTAATGGTTGGATCTCAGTCGAGCTTCGAAGTGATTGCTCATACAACGCCCGGTTATTCATGTCGAGCTTGTCTGTCAGGAGCACGACTAAAATTGGATCCCATGTGGATATGTCGATGCCTAGGCCCTTTAGGGAAGCAAGAGACTCAATCGTTGTTATATATAATTCCTGCAATGACTTTGCGCTATTACAAGATGCCTGTTGATGCAAGAATTTGCGAATTACTGTTTTTGCAAGCTGTCTTGGCTTGTCATACGAATCAACAAGTATTTCCCATGCTTGTTCATAATTGTCTTCCTTGAGTTCTATAGGCCGAATCAACCTTTCTGCATCACCGGTAAGTGCGGTTTTTAGGTACCACATTTTCTTTATGGGGGGCATGTTGGTTTCATGAACCATGCATGAGAATAAATCGGAGAATTGTCTCCATTTTATCAGTTCACCATCGAATTTCGGAATGCTTATTCTTGGCAGCTGCACATCAGTGCTGTTTGTGGTGGATGCACTTGGCCACGCCATGAGCGCCTTTTGCACTTCCACTTGTAACAGCTAGTAGTAGCTTCCTTGTTGTAGACCTTTTCTATCGGGTTGTCAAATTCTTCATAAATTTTTAAATGGACCTCTTGTACTTGTGCCCACAAAGAACTCATGAAGCTAGTGGAGGCTTGACCCTTTATAGTCGCGTACTCCTTTAGCGCCATTCTTAGGGATTCAATAACCTCTCCTTGGCGTCGGCATAGTGAGGCTAGCCTTTTGTCGCTGACTTCTGTCATAGGTGGCTGCCAAGTTTTGATCGAACTTTCAACTCCTTGCTGTTACTGGCTAGGAGTACGTCAAGACCTTCTTGAAAGATCTTGGTATATTTCTCGTAAGTCGATCGAAGATCGTTTGCGTACTTCTCGTACTTAGATCCTTTCTGTGAGTCTGGCAGATGAGTCTCATTTTCTTTGAACATCTCCCAGGCTTCATTAATTGCCAATAATCGGGCTTCAAAATATTGAGGCTTTTGTTTCCGTGCAGGTCCATCTTTCTTGAAATTATTGATGCACCTAGCATTGTCATTGCCTATTTCTTGTTGTGCATTTAAAATCTTTTGAATTTCCGATGAAGGATTCTCTTCACCCATGCTGTTAACCATTTTTATCTTGTTCTATGTTTCTGACCCGGTGGGAGTATTTTATTCGCTTACGCTGGATACGCTCCGATTGGCAACCAGATTTGGTCAGAAATTGAAATTGTCTTCTTCTTTGTCCGCGATTTCGTTTACTCGCCCAAAACGGTGTAGGGCTCCGCGCGTAACAAGCATTGCTTGGTGTCGTAAGGGCCACTTGATTATACTGACCATAGTGCATCAACGTCCAAAAAAAATCCAGTATTTCCCTATTACTAGAGGAGAAGTAATGCATTCGTAACCCATTTTGTAATGGCTATTTTTGCCGCTGGGATTTGTCTGACTATTATTTAACTGTAGTCTTATAGAAACCGTTTTGTGGTTAACCTGTTAACTGTTAACCTAAAAGGGTCCCACCGAGTAGTTACTAAAAGACCGATTGATTTGTTCGGTTGAACCAAAAGGTCGCATCGAAACTGGCAAGCAAAACGAAAAAAGGGTTCCGCTCGGAGAGAGATTTTGTGAGCAACATTATTTTCTGTTTTGTCGAGAGTCAAACTGCCTTAACTGACAGGTTTTCGCAAGTTCTGCCTTATTCAAATAATATTTATACATATTATTATTTATACATATACTAGCAATACCCGAAGCGACGTTGTCCGCTACTATAAGCAAAGCATTTATTGCAGATTTTTTCATATTTCCTAATTCAAATTAATATCCGAGTAAAATCCCGCCTAACCTTAGCTAATCAGTAAGCCCACCTAAAGCGCACTAACATTCTATCCATATCCTTCTAGCCATAACATACCTTATATTACCTAATATTATCTCACCTTAACCCCACGTATTTTATTCTTACCCTTTGCATACTTTTTTAACACCCTAATGCTGTTTTCACTATTTCCTCGTCTTAACCCACCCTAACACCAGTTTTTCCTCTTCTTAGCTAACCTAACTTTAGTCTCACCTGAAAAAAAATGTTTCCTTACTATACCTACTAACTTTAACTTCACTTTTTCTTATTTAAACTTGTTTGTCACCTTGACCCAAACGAACCTTACCTTTCTTACCTTCACCTTTACATCATCTTTAAACCTTCTTTACATTACTTTTACCCTTATCTATCTAATACCTCCTTAATCGCAACTTAACCCCGCACTAACCTCACATTATTCCCACCGTAACTCCACCGTTCTGGTAGCCTAAATATATCACAGAGAACGCAGACAAAAACTCGTACTATTTCTTTACCGTTTTTTCGAACAGATCTAAAGCCCAAAAACCTTAAAAAAGAATATATTAAAAATGACACTTAAATACGTACCCCCGCCCTTAACACAATTTAAAACCAATTTTTTTAAAAAGTTTTGTAGGTACGTTATAGCTGGTACAATTTCCAGATTATGAACGTTGTGCGAATACGACCTTTTCTTAAATTGGAATGTTATTTGTGCACGCATATATTTCATTTTATGTTTTTAAAGTACATATGGGCACTTGCATATTGTCGCTCGGGACGTTTGCACACCTTTATAGTTGAAAAAAAATTGGAAAAAAATGGATTTTAATTTTAATAATGTGCCTTTCTTTTCACTCTTCCCAAAAATCTTGATTGTGTACCATTATTAGTTTTTAAGATATCGTTAAAAAACTGCCGTATTCGCTCGGGACAAAAATAGAAGTGGATTTCGTTTTGCTTTTAACTTAATAGTTTAACATGTAACTGAAGCATTCAGTAAAAAAAAATGTCACATATTAGCATTCCTAATGGATAAATTAACAACTGAAGACTGGTCCGAAAAATAACAAAAAATAGCCTAAAACTGATTTTTGTGTATATTGGTGGGGTTTGTCATAAATATAATCAAACTATACTCCAAATTTTTAGTTAAGCTCAAGATCAAACTATTTAGAAACTAATATCGGGGCCAAATCATGTGGAAATCTGTTTTATTTAAGTTTCAAGGTTTTTAGCTTGGTGGACCTTTTGGTGGAAGTGCCCATATGTTCGTATGAATGTGTGTATACGCATATCTCAATAGTTTTTCTAATTTCTTTACAGTTTTAGAGTACAGCCCAGAAACTTAAACTCCTGAATATTTTACGGAATACATACACATTTTGATTTAGAATTGCATCCATTAGGTGTTTTGTCCTAATTTAATCATCACATACTTATGTACATGCTAATTTGTCGATGTGCTGTGTGTAATTGCGTTTCTTACATTCAAATGTGAAAACCAATCAAAAATTGTTTAAACTAAAAACAAAAACTCCTTATGCATTTTTCGGGTTAGCTTCACACTATGACTAAGAATTGCATCTATTAAATTATTCGTTCTGGTGTCCAAACAGTAAAATTTTGATCAGGTGTTTCCAAACCAGAAAAAAAAAACATTTGCCGCCTCTCTTTTGCTTCAAATGACTCTCTCTGCTCTCTCGGTCTGCTTCTGCTCACGTTGTTTTTATGATAGCTGTGTTCGAAATTCGTTCGTGAGCAAAAAATACAAAACACAAAAACAACCCCCGCCATCTTACAAAAAAAATCATATAAAATCAACCATGGGTCCAAAAAAACAAAAAAAATGCCTTTCTGATTGTATGGCATAGCTCCACACTTTAAACCAAGAACGAATCCGATCGCATAATCGTTGCGGAAAAAAAAATTTAGTACCCCCAACCGGAAGTCGGTTGGGGCTCATCTTCTGGGCTTTCAAAGATTTTCACAAATAAAGCTTAAAATAAAAA
The DNA here is from genome assembly GCF_030179915.1 of Drosophila takahashii. Classification (NCBI taxonomy): domain Eukaryota; kingdom Metazoa; phylum Arthropoda; class Insecta; order Diptera; family Drosophilidae; genus Drosophila; species Drosophila takahashii. Next base: position 8,273,152 of record NC_091679.1, on the reverse strand, counting down.
TTTCAAAGTGTATGGTAGAAAACTGTGGAAATGGTTCATGTTTTAGTCCCGAAATTTTGCATTTTTTGAGAGTCCTGGGAGTCCTTAGGAGCCGAATTTTAAAAAATTTTTATACCAATCTACTAAATATTTTAATAATTTAAGATTTAAGGGAGAAATAAATTCTAGAAATCAGAGTCAAAAAACATAAAAGCATACAGCTGACGTCAAAGTAGTTGTAGTGTTGAAGCCCTGTGTCATTACAAGTTTTTTGTTATATAGCAGCACGGATCCGGAAAAGGACGCAGCCATCGCCACCCTCGACCGTCAAAGAACTCCGGCAGTACCTGGGAGCGTCGTTGTACCGCCTATTTGTGCCAGATTTTGCTAAAATAGTCAAACCGTTAAATTAACTACTACGCAAGGGGAGTAAATGGGTTGTAGCAGATGGCATTTGAGGAAGTTAAGGCAAGACTTGTGGCAGATCCCGTATTAGCATGCCCGTTTTCCACATAACGTTCACCATACAAACGGATGCCAGCGACTACGGCATCAGGACACGAAAATAGGAGAAAAGGTGATAACCTATTCATGCCGAACGCTTAACGGCACTGAGAAGAGTTACTCAACGACGGAAAAGGAGTGCTTGGCAATTGTCTGGGCTATCCAAAAACTCAAACCGTATCTGGAAGGTTCCCACTTTAAAGTAGTAACCGGCCATATGGCCCTGAAGTGGCTCAACAGCATAGAAAGCCCTTCAGGAAGAATTGCCAGATGGGCCCTGGAGTTGCAGCAGTACGACTTTGAGAAAGCGTACAGGAAGGGACAGCTGAACGTGGTGGCGGACGCTCTGTCAAGGCAGCCATTGCCGGAAACGATCCGAGGCATAATGGGGACATCGGCGGCAAAAGCTTTAGTAGCGTGCAGCTGGTTTCCGCACCCGCAAAAGTACCCGGACTACGTCATGGAAGGCGAGAATCTATATAGAAGCATACCACATAGAGCAGGCATTGAGGATGTGATTACGTGGAAGATGTGCGTCCCGAGAGCTCTACGAAACGGTGCTGAAAGAAAACCACGACTCACCAGCAGCTGGGCACGTTGAAAGCCGAAGGACAATAGTGTAGTATGCACACATATTAAATTTGTATATCGACCACCCACTGTACCAAGAGTACAGTGTTTATACAATTCAAGGTCTCGGTCAACAACATAAATGCCCGAAATACGAACCGCTCGCTGTGCCTTGGCCCGCACGCTGAAAGTTCAAGTGTAGCATAATTGCAACACGTGCGGACCTCATGCATGTGCATATTTCTCCGCGCTCCAGACTAAGTGAGCATAGCTATATACTTTAGAATATAAGAATATATAGGCCGTCTCTCCGCTGCCGCTGTTGGCAGCGCATCTACAAGACTTAGACCTCTTTACCTCCTAAGTAAATTGGGCTCAAGAAGAACCTCTTACGAGCTCGGAGCGGCAACAACGGCTGCTCCTAAAAGACCAAAATAAATTTGTGAAAAACCTTATAAATAAATAAATAAATATTTGAATGGAATATATAAGCGGAGCGTGACTATTTTCTTATAAGTGGAGCGGGACTATTACATGGCTACCGTGAAGCTGATGTCGAGGACATCGAGAACCTCAATTGGAAAGGAAATGGAAATGGAAACATTACAACTATTACATGGCAACAAGAAAAATTAACAGCAGACAACGGAAAATAATAATCGCAGTGAGTAGAGTGTGATGTGTGCTAAACGCAGTGGTGTGGTGAAAAAGTTAAAAGTCAGAAGGGCTGAATTACTGAAGCTACTAAATAGCGGAAGTAAATTAAATTGGAACAATTCGGTAAAATTACATGCCGAACTTGAATATATACAAAATTTATTAAGTGAAAAAAAAACCACAGCCACACACACATCCACCTATCATGCAATTACAAGTCTCGCTAAAGCTAATCTGAAATTACCTCCGCCACAGAAAAAGGAAATACCTAAATTAACGAAGAAGTGACCAAACAACTGTGAGGGACCACTGTGCTCGCCCCATTGCGAGTACACCTGTGCAGCCAGCACCGGTGCCCCAAAATAAAAAACCATCGAGGAAGTCCAGCCTGTACAGCCAGCACCGGCGCACCAACATAAAAAACCATCGAACCATCATTGCACTGCGATGCATATCGTTTTATACCCGTTACTCGTAGAGTAAAAGGCCAAAAAGTATGTAACAGCTAGAAGGAAGCGTTTCCGACCCCATAAATTATATATATTCTTGATCAGGGTCACTAGCCGAGTCGATCTAGCCATGTCCGTCTGTCCGTCTGTCTGTCTGTCTGTCCGTCCGTATGAACGCTGAGATCTCGGAAACTACAAAAGCTAGAAGGTTGAGATTTCCCACACATATTCTTGGGCCTCCTACGCAGCGCAAGTTTATTTCAGCCGAGCGCCACGCCCCCTCTAACGCCCACAATCGCCTACTAACGATTTTAAAATGTGTCCTGCGCCCACATCTTTAAAGATTTCCGATAAGTATAAATGCAATTTTGTTGTGTATATTTATACCTATCGAAATGTAGAAGACATTTTTCAAATCGGACCATTCATTAAAAAGTTATACGCAATCAAAATATCTATATATATCTATCTCCCTCGCACTCCCTTTAGCTGAATTACGATTATAGTCGGGACACCAACCCGAGTACAGCGTTCGCACTCCCTTTAGCTGAGTGTCGGGTATTAAATAGTCGGGACACCAACCCGACTATAGCGTTCACTCTTGTTTTATATTATATAAAAACGAATGTAAAATTGAGCGGAATTAAAGGTGCCCAATAAGCGTGTGGCCTGAAAACCATACAAAAACTAGGCAGGTTTTTCCATTGTTAAAAAAAATGTCCTCACAATACATACGGCCCAATAAGGCAAATTTTTAATTACATGAGCCAAACTAAATGGCAAATAAATTATAAATTGAATTATACGATAAACATAAAAAACATTATAGCAGCTCACAGAAAAACCCTTGGCACACTTTTTTTAGCACCTTAATGCTGTTTTCACCATTTCCTAGTCTTAACCCACCTTAGCACCAGGTTTTCCTCTTCTTAGCTAACCTAACTTTAGTCTCACCTGAAAAAAAATTTTCCTTACTATACTTACTTACTTTAAATTCACTTTTTTTAGTAAAACTTGTTTGTCACCTTGACCTTATCCTCACTAAAGTGCAAACGAACCTTACCTTTCTCACCATCACCCTTCCCTTACATTACTTTTACCCTAACCTATGTAATACCTCCTTAATCGCAACATAAACCCTAACCTCACCTTAACTCCACCGTTCTGGTAGCCTAACTATATAATTTTGGTTAGCTAAGCGAATGCAGACAAAACTCTTACTCTTTTTTACCGTTTATTTCGAACAGATCTAACCCCCAAAAACCTTAAAAGCATAAAAAAGAATATATAAAAAATAACACACGAATACCTATGAAAGGCTACGACCAAAATGCTTTAAGCAAAAAACGGATCCGCTCGAAGGATCGGTAGATAAAAAAAAAGAAGTGCCCCAATGTCGGCTGGGGATCAACAGCTGTAGTTAAATATTTCCGTAAATAAGGAAAATTAAAAAAAGGCACCTAAATCTCCAATCTTTTGGGTGAAAACAGTAGGTGTAATTTTGGATACGAAATTTGCCAACAATTTTCTTCGTGCGCCCCTCGTCTTTAACATAATTTAAATGTTTGCAAAATATTTCATTTAGAATGGCATGCATTTAATCATTACATACTTATGTACATGCCAATTTATAGATGTGTGTGTGTCATTGCGTTTCTCACATGCAAATGTGACGACTAAAAGTTTTTCACTGCTCTCCCCTTGAAACCCAATCCAAAATTTTTTTTAAATCACACCAAAAATTCCTTTTGCATTTAATGGGCTGGCTACACACTTTGACTTAGAATTGCATCCATTAGATAATCTGTTCTGGTATCCAAATAGTACACATTTTATCAGGTGTTTCTAAGGCTCAGATGACACGTTCAATTTTTAGCCCCAATTTATTGTGACAATTTTTCATTTCTGTGAGTTAAATAAGTGCAAGCGAGTTAGGATTAATATGATATCGCGCCTCTATCATTGGTGTTATTGGTAGAGCAGTCAAAAAAATTTGATTCTCTCTCGCGCTCGTTTGAAGTCCCATTAAAGAAAAATTGCTACAATAAATTGACGTTAAAAATTGAATGTGTCATCTGAGCCTAAGCCAGAAAAAAAAACATTGGCCGCCTCTCTTTCGCTTCAAATGACTCTCTCTCTCTGCTCACTACTCTCTCGTTCTGCTTTTGCTGACGTTCGTGAGTGCTGCGAAAAACAAAAACAACGTGCTGCCAAAGAGGCCCCCCGCAACCTCCGCAAACAAAGAAAATCATTAAAAATCAACCGTGGGTCCAAAAAAAAAAATAACTTACTGATTGTATGTCATAGATCCATACTTTAAACCAAAAACGGATCCAATCGCATAATCGGTGCTGAAAAATTAATTAAGTGCCCCAACCGGAAGTCGGTTCTGGGATTTCAAAGATTTCCACAAACAAAGCTTAAAAAAAAATATCAACTTGTTTGGTTGAAAACTGTAGGAATGGTTAATGTTTTAATCAACCAATTTTGCATTTTTTGATAGTCCTGGGATTCCTTAGAAGCCGAATTTTAAAAAATCCTTTCTTAGTGCAAATCTCCACTAACACACGATTCAGACCCAATTTTTTCCAGAATTTTAGGTCTTATGGTTTGGGCTGGGGGAACATGAAGCAAATCGTCATCTACCCTTTAATAGTAATTACACTGTGCAGCATTTTTAGTGCTTTTTAAATTTACCTCGATGGATGCTATATTTTTGGATTCGTTACGAAATCCCAAGATAAACTGCGTTTTCAAAAAAGTTCCCCGACGCAAGGATTCTTAGCAAAAGGACCTCAAAGTTCGAAAAATGCAGAAATTGGCCAACATTCCGGAGCTCTCAGAGGCAAACGGATTCATGGTTTGATTCGATGCTAAAGTTTTTTAAAAGATACCTTCTTTATATTTCAAACCCCATACTTAGAATAATTTTAGGATTTTTTTTAAGGCAGAAATAGATTCCAGAAAAAATAGTCAAAAAACTTAAAAACATACAGCTGCGGTCAAAATAGTAGTAGTGTTGCCGCCCTGTGTTTTTAAAAGTTTGTTGTTGTAATTCATCTTCTTCTGGTGATATTGTATTGATTATAATTGTACTATTAGACTAATTGGATAAGAAAAGTGACAACAAAAAACTTTTAAAAACACATGACGGCAACACTACTACTATTTTGACCGCAGCTGTATACTTTTATGTTTTTTGACTATGTTTTCTAAAACTTGTTTCTCCCTTAATAAAAATCCTAAAATTATTCTAAGTATGGGGTTTGAAAGATAAAGAGTGTATCTTTTATAAAACTTTAGCATCTAACCAAACCATGAATCCGTTTGCCTCTGAGAGCTTTGGAAAGTTGGCCAATTTCGGAATTTTTCGAACTTTGAGGTCCTTTTGCTAAGAATCCTTGCGTCGGGGAACTTTTTGGAAAACGCAGTTTAACTTTGAAATTCGTAACAAATCCAAAAATATAGTATCCATCGAGGTAAATTTTTAATGCTGCATAGTGTTATCAATTATTGTCTTTATTCTGAGCGCATTTATTTTGTACAAGGCATTTATCTTTCATATCAAATGTATTTCAAAACAAGAGAGAACACTATAGTCGGGTTGGTGTCCTGACTATTTAATAACCGTCACTCATCTTAGGGGAGTGCGAACGCTGTACTCGGGTTCGTGTCCCGACTATAATCGTAGCTCAGCTAAAGGGAGTGCGAGGGATGTATATATATATGTAGAAATTTGGATTGTGTATAACTTTTTAATGAATGGTTCGATTTGAAAAATGTCTTCTACATTTCGATAGGTATAAATATACACAACAAAATGGCATTTATACTTCTCGGAAATCTTTAAAGATGTGGGCGCAGGACACATTTTAAAATCGTTGGTGAGCGATTGTGGGCGTTAGAGAGGGCGTGGTACTCGGCTGAAATAAACTTGCGCTGCGTAGGAGGCCCAAGAATATGTGTGGAAAATCTCAACCTTCTAGCTTTTGTAGTTTCCGAGATCTCATCGTTCATACAGACAGACAGACGGACAGACGGATAGAGTGACGGACAGACGGACATGGCTGGATCGACTCGGCTAGTGACCCTGATCAAGAATATATATACTTTATGGGGTCGGAAACGCTTCCTTCTAGCTGTTACATACTTTTGCACGAATACAATATACCCTTTTACTCTACGAGTAAAGAGCCATAAATAAAAGCCAGGCTAATGATCTGGACAAAATATAAAATATATAAAGCGCCAACAATAATTATAAAAAGATGTTCGAAATAAAAAAAGAACTAATAGAAAACTACAAACAATCATGTATAAATATGTATGTCTTATCTAATCTTATCTAATGTACAACGAAAATAAATAAATTAACATATATATACAAAAATGAATACTACGGAACGTATTAGAATCACTCTTGATAAGGAACCAAGCTTTCAGAATAGGGTATTATCAATTATCGAAAAAGGAACTGAGGCTCTACTAATAAATGAATTAGAATATGAATACATGAATAGGTACAACTTTTCCCCATTGATACATTGCTCAAGTACACAGAAGGCGATAGTATTGAGCACCATAAGGACCCTACAAATTAAATCAGTTATTAACAATAAAAAGATACTTGGAAGACATCTTTCATTGATGGTTTCAAGAATCTAGAAAATATTCCATTAATTAATGGAATGGAAAGAGTTATATAAAAAACTAAAAAATTTAAAAATTGATTTTGACAGATCTTATAAGGCATTATCAAGACATTATCAGCACAGCAAATCACTGTAAACAAGCATGCCGAAATATTAGTACACCGCTTCAATACAGTGCGTATACTAATACACGATCAGAGAGACAGGCTAAACAAAGCCCAGTGGTCTCAGGTATCAAAAAGTCAGAATCATCAGATCCACCAGTACAAGCTGAGACTGACGACCCTATCTCTACAGATCCCGATATAGAGGAAAAATATATAAACAACCTCACTATTCCGGCAGTCCTTATTCAATCTGAATTATTAGACCAGGTCTTGACCGACTCGGATTCTAGCAACAGCATTGTAGAAATAAAAACAACCACAATGCCTGAGGAGATAAATGCCCAAAGGGCATACATTAAAGAAATATCAACTGCCATACCGGAGTTTAACGGGCAAAGGATACACCTTCAGAGATTCGTAACAGCTTTGAAGTTGGTTATCCTTACGAAAGGTACATTTGAGATTTTGGCTGTAGAAGTCATCAAATCCAAAATAATTGGATCAACATAACACAGAGTCCAAAACGAAACAACAATAGAAGCTATAATTAAAAAACTGTAAGATTCTATAATCGGAGAAACATCCGAAGTAATTAAAGCCAAAATGGCAAAAAACAAGCCAGAAAGGTAAAACTGCAGAAAAATTCACCACAGAAATTGACAACCTACAAAAGCTCCTAGAAGCTTCGTATATGAACACGCTGACAAATTCAGCACTAAGGAAGCCATCACCACAATGGTCAAAAATTGTGAGCATGGCCGTCTCAAAACAATGTTGGAAGCATAACACTAGTTTGCAGCCGAAATGCTCCCCAGCAATTGATGGTAAATTCTGTTAGTTTTGGACCCCTAGATCATAAAAATAGCACTACTTTTTTTTCAATAGCACAGTTTTTTTTTTTTTAAGTTTTTTTAAAGTTTGAAATGTTAAATTTCGGACTTTTTTCGAATTTTTTTTAATATTTCGGCAGATATCCACTCGATTGGGTCAGTATTAGTTATACCCGTTACTCGTAGAGTAAAAGGGTATATTAGATTCGTGCAAAAGTATGTAACAGATAGAAGGAAGCGTTTCCGACCCTATAAACTATATATATTCTTGATCAGGATCACTAGCCGAGTCGATCTAGCCATGTCCGTCTGTCCGTCAGTCTGTCCGTCTGTCTGTCTGTATGAACGCTGAGATCTCGGAAACTACAAAAGCTAGAAGGTTCAGATTTCCCACTCATATTTATTTATTTATTTATTTATTTATTTATTTATTTATTTATTTATTTATTTATTTATTTATTTATTTATTTATTTATTTCGCCAACGGATTTACCTTAACTGGCTACTTATACAATCTAACAAATTATATTACGTGCTAACATTTACAAAATAATTAATTAACCTATGTTTCAAAATGGTTTTATTTGGGAAATAGTCTGATTGCATATCAGCTGGAAGTGCATTAAACTCAGATAAAGCTCTATAAAGAGGCTCATTTTGGGAATAATTAGTCCGCCTCAGCTCAAGAAAAAATGGATCAAAATTCCGCAGTTGCCTAGAAGGAGCGTTAAAACCAACTTTCAAGAGTAGCTCAGGACAGTCGATACCACCATTCACCAAATCAAAGATAAAGCAAATGGCCAGGATATTTCTACGATGCGCAAAGGATGGTAGACGAACAAGCTTGCATTGCTGGTGATAAGAAGGAACAGGGTTTAACAATCTTAGCGGCAATAGAGCAAATTTTAGAAATTGTTTTTGTAGCCGCTCTATTCTATTTCCATGAGTGCTAGTAAAGGGATTCCATATAAGAGCGGCATATTCTAGCTTAGACCGGACAAATGCAAAGTAAAGCGCAAGTCTGGTGTAGGGATCAGTGAATAGCGAAGCGTTCCTTTTCACAAATCCAAACATGGCATAGGCTCTGGGCAAGATGTAATCGAAGTGTGCTGAGAACTTAAATTTCGAGTCAAACATCACACCTAGATCCAAGGATTCCTGCCGCAGCTGTAAAGGTTGACCATTAATATTATAAGATGTGAAGAAATTATATACAGATTTACTGTAAGTAACATAGAAGCACTTGTCTATGTTTAGAGGAAGCGCATTTCGGTTACACCAAGAGCTCAACGAATCTAAGTCCTGTTGAACCGATTGTGAGTCTGTCGCTATTTTAATAGACTTAAAAATTTTTTAATCATCTGCGTACAGTAGACACTCTGAAGATAGACAGAACCTCACATCATTAATGAAAATAATGAATAGCAGAGGTCCCAAAGCACTCCCCTGAGGGAGGCCTGAGGTTGCCAAATAGGAGTCAGAGAAATTTCCATTAATATTCACTCTGTAAAGAAGATTGTGAAAATATGATTTTATCCAATTTAGTAATGCCGAATGTATACCCAAGCGAGCTAGTTTTGACAGTAGGGCACTGTGGCTAACTTTGTCAAAGGCTTTCGCAAAGTCAGTATATATAGCATCAACCTGAGATCGCTTATTAAATCGCTGATCACAATAATTGCTGAACACGGCAAGGTTAGTCGTGGTTGACCGACCTGCTACAAAACCATGCTTAGAAGTGCTTATATATGTTTTAGCAAGAAATGATAATTTATGGGCAACAATGCGCTCGAAGAGTTTAGCGATATTACTGATCTTTGCTATAGGCCTGTAATTGGCAATGTTATTCTTCGGCCCTGATTTTAAGATTGGAGTCACGGATGCGACCTTCCATCTTTCCGCAAAGTGTCCACTAGAAAGTGATTTGTCAAAAATAATTTTTAGTGGTACGCATAGCACATTTATACAACGTTTCAGAATAAAAGCCGGAATACCATCACAGTCCGGAGTGTAAGATTCATCAACGTCTTCAACGGCCTTATAAATATTCTCTTCCAGCACGATTAAACTACCTAAATTCAATAGAGGAGTAATCGCATTTAAGGTTTGAGAATCATTCCAGGCTCCTGTTGGCTCAAAATTATCTTTGAAATAAGAAGCAAAAAGATTTGCAGTTTCTATATTTGAATGCGAAGATAAATTCCCTAGGAACATGGCAGATGGTACTGAAGAAGTTTTTTTCTTTGAATTTATAAATCGCCAAAAAGAGTTGGGATTACTTTTTAGTCCGATCTCAACATCCGCTATATATTGATTGTACAGAAATTTATTTAGAAATTCAAACTCACGTTTGTGCTGCAAGTGTCTATTCCAATCATAAGGATCGTGTGTAACCAAAAACCTTTTATAGAATTTATTTCTCAGATTTTTAAGCGTTTTTAAACCTTTTGTATACCAAGGCAATTTGAATGAACTTTGGTCCCTTTCTCGAGCTTTGTTCTTAATAATGTTTAAAATAATTACTAAAAAAGTGTCATAACACGACTCCAAGCTAAAAAAACTGATTCCCAGTTAATGGCAGATATCTCTTTTCTGATGGAGCAGAGGCTGGTTTCATTGAAAACAAGAAAGGAAGCTACCTTCGGCCAGCCGAAGCTTATATACCCTTGTAGATAAAGTAATACTTACTCGGTGCAGTTCCAGGAATTCCAATTTTGTTTTTAAGTAGTCAAGAATCAAAACGCCTACTTCCTACAAAGTTACAATGAATTTTCTTATATTTGTTTGAATTTTCCTATGGGATCCTTAAGATATAGTGGTCCGATCCGGCTCGCTCCGACATATGTACTACCTGCAATAGAAAGATTGATGCTGATCAAGAATATATATACTTTATGTGGTCGGAAACGTCTCCTTCACTGCGTTGCAAACATCTGACTGAATTTATAATACCCTCTACAAGGGTATAATAAATCTAGGAGAATGTTCAGCTGAAGGCGCAAAACTATAAACGTTTATACCTTGTAGCAATGGCCTAAGATGGATGTCACAATTGCTTATAGGTGAATTACATTGGACTAAGAAAAAGTTAATATCAGCGCTAAGAAATACTAGGTCCAAAATTTTATGTAAGTTATTGTATATATTATTGACTTGTATTAAGCCCATACTGAAAATATCATCGATGAAAAGAATCTCGTGTGGTTGATGTATGTTGCTTGGCAGTGAAGATTGATGGTCCGGATCCTGGGATCAAACGAGAGAAGACAAATTAAAGTCGCCAATCACACAGATATGTTGATGGTCCAGCAGATTATTGTAGATATCGGTAAAGTTTTCCAGATGAGCCTTGTAAAGTTTATAAGATGCATTTGGTGGTATATATGACGCCACAATTTGCAGAGTTTCATATTCTTCAATTATCGAAACAGCAACTTGATCCAGAACGGTATCTTCAATGAGAAGTCCAATTGCCAAGCAGCGCACATTGCAGCGAACAGCTACAATTACACCACCCCCTCTAGCACAGTGGGTTTTCGTGCTATCTCTGTCTTTGCGGAACACATGGTACAATTTGGAGTCGAAGAATTCATTCGAGTAAAAGTTTATGTTAAGCCAAGTTTCAACTAAAACTATAACATCAAACTCGCATTGTGATGTGGCAAGGTATACTTGCTCCGCCTTTGTCCGCATTCCGGAGATGTTTTGAAAATAAACTTTTAACGGGGCTGTACTCACAGTAGCATGATCAACAACCTCTGGATTCGTATTTAATGCATTATAGTCCAATGCTATAGGAAGTATCACCTTTAGTAATGTAGTGGTTTTGATACGTATTTTATCATGCATGCATTCCTGTAGATTGTTAGATGCTTTTAGCGAAGAGTAACTAGTTCTTAAGAGTGATGGCAATGGCGCTGTTAAGGGAGCATATCTATCCAAGTTTAGAAGAGAAGGGCAATGTTGTTGTTGATGGAGCCATCGAGAAAAGCCACACCAAGCTGCCGATGAGAACTCCAGCTGACCTTGTTGTTGATTCGATTGTAAACAGCGCAAAGCTCCGAAGAGCGCGCTAAGAGCGGGAATATTGATGAAATGCGATAAGAGCGCCTCACTGGGGAGCGATTGACGAACTTCGCGGAAAACAGACAACAACAACTCCAGCTGATGTTGTTGATTGCTTGACTGTGATGAGCGCACAACTCTAGAGAGCGCGCTTAGAGCGAGATGTGAAATGGAAAATGAAGGGTGCTCCTCTCCAGGGAGCGTTTGACGAATGTCGCGCAATGCAGAGGACGACAACTCCAGCTGATGTTGTTGTGGCTTTGGCGGTGATAAGTGAACAACTCCGGAGAGCGCGCTTAGAGCGAGAAGATTGGTGAAAGATGATGAGAGTTCCTCTCCAGAGAGCATTTGACGAATGTCGCGCAAGGCAGAGGACGACAACTCCAGCTGATGTTGTTGTTGTTTTGGCGGTGATGAGTGCACAACTCCGCAGAGCGCTCTCAGACCGCGAATCTTGATGGAATCTGGTGCAAAAGCCTCTCCTGAGAACTTTTGATGAACGTCAGACAAAACAGAAAACGAAGAATCCAGCTGATGATGTTGTTGATTTGGCAATGCGCTCCAAGAGAGTGCACTGGGAGTGACGTATGAGGGATTAATGGTAGCAACTAGCGATACCGAAAACAGCGGGCGTTGACCTTGCGAATAAGTAGCATGAAGATGAGGAAGCGGTTCATGACAATTTGCCGTAGTAAAATCGACAGCAGAGGCGCTGATTATTGGGGGTTTTTTGAGTCCGATGTATGATGATTGTGCGAATCCAGGATGTTCCCATCAACAATAGGCCTATCCCTATGGACGAATCGACTGACTTTTATTGGATTCGGCCAGAATGCATTACTAAACACAGTCTGAAAGTGCTGCTCTGGTATTCCTAATTTAAAATTGACGAATTCCAATGTAGCGACATCTACTCCATTTTTGACTAAAGGCTTGCAGATTATGGTAGCGGTATCCACGCCTAGCTTATTTGCAACATATCCACTCACAGAATCAGATTTTACATGAGCTCTGAATCTACCAAAATGAAAAAATTTATTAATCGGCACAACGTCAAGTTGTTCACAACTAGCAGCTTGACCAATTATTTGTCTCTTATTCCTGTGATTCTTTGCGTGGGGCTTGGCGGCAGTAGAAACTGGTGCGGGGGGAACCAGGTCTGCATGGTTGGCTTGGCGATCACTTGAAGAGGCTGGAGCCAAAGGTTTCACCACTTTTTTTCGCCGACTGACATTGTTATTGTCAGTATCAGACATGGGAAACTTTGAGTTTAAGTCCATGTATAGACTCTTCAAATCATGAAGTTCTTCCATCACTTCATCGATTTTGGAGTGTGCATCATTACTCACAACGCAGCCATCACACTGCCAGAGTAGATTCGGCATATTTGTTAATAATCTTATAGCATCCTCAGGGAGATCAACACATGCAGTGTGAAAAGTACGGCGACATGTCGCCGCCTATGATAAATCTTAGATTTGGACTCTGTCAACCGAACAAATTGGAAAAATCCGATCTTTAAAAATCCACCATAAATCCAGTTTTCCATGGATTTGGGCCATATCCGGCTTGTTTTATTCGGTAGGATGTAAACTTTAAGTTTGTACCGATTATGATTTTTCAACGGATTTATTTCGAATTTTTACGATATATACAGCCGTCTTACAGTCGACCAAAAAACACATTTTTCATCTTTGTCAAGCTTCTGCGCTGCCATTACTTATCCAATCATATTGATCTGTATGACAGAGTTAAGCTCTGATCTATTGACTTTAAAATAAAACTAAAACTGGCCCAATCGAGTGGATATCTGCCGAGATATAAGAAGAAATTCGAAAAAAGTCAGAAATTTAACATTTCGAACTTTAAAAAAAAACTGTGCCATCGAAAAAAAAATTAATGCTATTTTGGTGATCTAGGGGTCCAACACTAACAGAATTTGCCATCAATTGCTGGGGAGCACACTAAGAATATTATTTTGTAAACTAGTGATATAGGCGTTCTACTGTCGAGTTACTACTTGACTGTTGGAAAGAATTAACATGTAGCTCTATTTCGTATTGTGCCAAAAAGTCTTATAAAACGGCTAAAGAGAACTCGGCCCCTTGGTCAAGTATTAATTTCTTGGGTATTCCAAATTGGCAAAAGAAGATCTTGAGCGAATTTAGAGAATTTGTCAAGTTATAATTCTTATTAATAGATTATATGTCCGTGTGCAATATATCCATGTGCCTTTTTGGTATTTCTGGCAGTACAAATGGATGTTTCTGTGGGCACCTATCGTACTTAAGAGTGAGACATATTTCGCAGCCCCGAATCTCCTGGGAGATTAGAGATTTTAATTGAGGTAAGGAGTGTACCAAAAAGAAACTGCACACTTTTTAACGCAAATTTCTCGAAGAGAAAGCTTTTGATCGCGCTGGGAAATTTACTGTTTGAAAGCTTCATTAATTCTGCTTTATTTACATATTTTATTTTCACTATCTGTCCTTTACTTTCGACAATGCCTCGAATCAAAGAGCCAGTTTGCAAAAAAATTGTGCACCGAAAGATAATTAGCTAAACGTTATAAAGTTAGTGTTAATAGTGTTAAAAACATTATAATAAAGTTTGGTGAGATGTTTTCTGTTAACAATTTACCAAAAACTGGACGAAAAAATGGTCCTAAAGATGGCCTTAATCCACAAAAATAATGAAATGTCTGTTTGAGATTTGGCAAAAAAGGCACATACAAGTACAAGTATGGTAAAAAGAATAAATAAAGAATAAATATAAATAACAAAAAGATGCAGAAAAAAGTCTGCGACAAATGGAAGTCTGCAAAAAGAGAGCGAGAAAGCTTTATGATCGCTTGCTTACAGATGCAGTGGAATGCATTATTATGGACGACAAAACTTATGTTAAAATTGACTCAAAAGCTTTACCAGGACCTCAGTTTTACACAAAAGTTAAAGGTGGGACTGTTAACGACTCGGTGTCGAACATACACTCTGAAAAATTTGGCGAGAAAGTGCTCTTTCTCCACCAAAGGAACAATAAACGCTGATGTTTATATAAAAGAGTGTCTAAAAAAGAGTCTGATACCATTTTATGAGAAGCATAATGTATCTACAATATTTTGGCCTATGCTCGTTCCACCATAGCGTTGCTCGACTCAAAAAACATAAATTATACGTGTAAAGAGGAGAACCCCCCAAATTGCAGAGAACTTCGCCCAATCGAAAGATGTTGGGCAATAGTTAAACGCAATTTACGAAAGGATGGCAGAACGTCAAAAAACATGCAGGATATGAAGAAAAACTGGATGCGTGCAACCAAAATGGTTACAAAGGAGTGTGTGCAGAACCAAATGAGCGGTGTTAAGAAAAAAATTCGATCAAAAATGTGAGGTGCAACATTTCTTTGATATTTTTTCGAAATAATTTTTTTTAAATAATAGTTAAACATTAAAACTAACAAGAAAAGAAACTAGCTTCGGCAAGCCGAAGCTTGTATACCCTTGCAGATCATTCTACTAATTTAAAAATCGCAAAAATGTTAAATTTCCTATTATTTCACATTAATTTTTCGAACGTTTCTATGGCAGCTATATGATATAGTCGTTCGATCTTTTAAAATTAAAATTGAAATTTGAAAATATTTAAAAATAGTCATAACCCAGAGTAGAAGAGAATGTAATAACAACTTAATTTTTTAATTTAATTTTGTTTTTATTTTTTCCTAACGCTACAAGTACAAAAAAAAATACTTTTAAATTAAAGCGCTAGTCACAATTTGTCAGATTCATGAACATAAATAAATGATGACATTACAAACATTGATTTCTTAAAGACTAAAGTTTTTTTTAAATTAATTACTAGTTTGAAAAATGTGTGTATAATTTTCCATTGAATTGCGTGGCAGATTTAATGGTTTGGATGTGGTAGTTTATTCCAAGAACGTACAGCACAGATAAAAAAGTGTTTCTCGGCATAGGAGTGTTTTACGACTTGACAAATTGGGTTATTTGTTCTGTTGGAAGCGCTGAATTTTAGCTTGCTAAAAATATATTTTGGCTCGGCAGTTGTTATTATTTTATGCAGCAGTATTAGTGTTTTGAACTCGATCCAAGCTTTGAGCATCATGTCAAAAATTTTAAAAGTTGCGTCAGAGATTCGATCTTTGCGCCTGCGATTAAATATATATCTCGCTACATTGTTGAAAGCTACAAGGAGTTTATGCTGGCTAGTAGCGTCACAATTTCCGAAGACTTGGAGTCCATAAATAAATCAACAAAGATATAATTTTTTTTCTAATAATTTCCATTTAATTTTTCGACCGTTTCTATGGCAGCTGTATGATATAGTGATCCGATTTTTTAAATATTTAAATCGAAATTCAGAATTATATAAAAAATAATATTCCCAAAAGTAGAAGGTAATATTTTAAAAAACACTGAAGCTAGAATTTGTTTAGCGTTTCCTTCCTATGGGAGCTGTAAGATATAGTTGTCCGATCCGGTTGGTTCCGACTTATATACTACGTGCAATAGAAAGAAGACTTTTGGGAAAGTTTCATTCCGATAGCTCAAAAACTGAGAGACTAATTTGCGTAGAAACAGACGGACAGACGGACAGACGGACGGACGGACGGACGGACGGACGGACGGACGGACGGACAGACGGACATGGCTAGATCGACTCGTCTAGTGATGCTGATCAAGAATATCTCCATCACTACGTTGCAAACTTCTGACTGATAATACACCTGTAAAACTTATACAGTCGGGAGTCCGCGAAATATTTAGAGTAAGCTTCTTGTATTACTACAAAGATTTCGTCGGACGAGTGAATGGCTAAGGTTTTGTTGGGTATTAAAATGGGTTTTAAAATATCTTTGATTTTTTTAAGGGTAAAAGAAGGTTCCGTTATGCGTGTCTGTGTTTTATTTTTGAATGGTGTGCTCACCGCCACCGAGGAGGTCTGTCCGATTTCAAATATAACTTGCGTGTTCTTAGCTTTTCTAAAATATGTGGGTCAACGTCATTGACTAGTATGCTTGGTTTGATTCTAATTAAAGCATTCGCAGTGACGATTTGCGATCCATTTTTGTAGACTATATCGTTGTCGTTCTCGGAGAGTGTTAGCTTCCATCGGAGGAGTTTCGGCTTTTGGCCCTTGAAATTTGAACAGCGTTTAAAAATTAAATAAAAATATTTTCTTCTACAATGCATTTTTGATCCAAAGACACCTTATGTCCTTAATTTTTAGGACACTCATCAGGTTTTTGTGAATTGTTTTGGAATTTATAAAATGGTTTTCCTTACTTTCTTCACAGTGACGATTCACAAACAGTGCCCAAACCTGTCACAATTTTAAATATCATAATTCTAAACTATCTAAGTAGTTTTGCTTTGAGTATAAGCACATGAGCGTAGCCTACTAATCTTAATCTTAAATGCCTGAAGTGTAATCCCCCTCCAGCTTTCAACTTACGCCCATGTATAAATATGTTTAAAGCAAGGGTAACTTGTGCTCAAAAATAGTTATGAGTTACGTAAAATAGTGAATAGAAAAAAAATAAAATTCCAAAACAATTCACAAAAACCTGATGAGTGTCCTAAAAATTAAGGACATAAGGTATCTTTGGATCAAAATTGCATTGTAGAAGAAGATATTTTTATTACATTTTTAAACGCTGTTTCCTCAGGGTAGGGTCACGCCCCTCGGTGTCTGGCGCACCCGTTTCAAGATTTCGGAAAAGTAGAATTTCAGATTTATAATGTTTATCAACACCTTTCGATTTCATTCAAATCTGACCATTTGTTATGCACGATCAAAGTTTTATATCCTTATCTCTCTCGCACTCCCTTTAGCTGAGTAACGGGTATCGATAGTCGGGGCACCCGACTTTAGCGTTCTCTATTGTTTTTTATTAAGGACACCAGAAGGATTTTACTTTATGACCAGATCTCTGCTCCAGCTTTTTGTAAGCATGATCTCATTATCTTAAGATCTGCCGCAATCCTGGATGCAATCCTTGATCCTGACGTGTAGTTATAAATTAGAAACTCAAACACGTTGTTTCCAAGTCGGCGTTTTAATTTCAAGTTTTTTCTTCATGTCTTTCTTCTTGAGATGATACAATGAGCTTATTGACTATCGATAAGAACATACGGATACATCGATACCAAGTAATTCAATTAATACTAAATGTCGTGATTAAATCCTAACATAGGTTTACAGCGCCAACATGCTCCCGACCTTGGAACTCTCTTCCAACCTACTGCTGCAATCGTTCTCCAACGGCAAAGGACAAATTTTGTGGACATTCAGCCAATTTCCTGGGGGAAGATTATCTTCTGCGATTAGGGCAAGTGTCCCAACCTGGATGTTCTTGGAGCGAACAATCCACCTTGCACGCTGTTGTAATAGAGTGAGGTATTCCTTTGACCAACGATTCCAAAATGAGTTTTGAACAGCTAGGATACGTTTTCACTGATTGGTAATGGGCAGCTTCAATGTTTCTTCGTCACATGGCTCCAGCAATGAGTTTAGAGGACGACCGACCAAAAAGTGTCCAGGTGTCAATGCCTCAAAATCGTTAGCATCACAGGATAGTGCGTACAATGGCCTTGAATTCATTATTGCCTCCACTTGAGTAACAGCCGTCGTTAGACCTACGTAGTTCAGGGCAGTTCCATTGGTACATTTAACGATCAGTTGCTTCGCTATCTTTATAGAACTCTCCCACAACCCACCGAAATGGGGAGAGCCTGGTGGAATAAAGTGAAAGCTTACGTTCCGCTGACTGCAAGCATCCTGAATGTGCTGTTGAAAGGTCCGTTCGAACTGCCGATTAAGCTCCCGCGACGCTCCTACAAAATTTGTCCCATTGTCGCAATACAGATCCGTGCTTAGGCCGCATCTTGCAAAAAATCTTTTCAGCGCCGCCAAGAACGCATTGGAGCTGAGATCTGACACAATCTCCAAGTGACGTGCCTTCGTCACGAAGCAAATGAAGAGACAAAGGTACACCTTTACTGGGCGCTTTCCGCGCACATTGAAGTGCATCCACAAGGGTCCAGCGAAGTCCATTCCTGCCACTTGGAAAGGATGACATTGTCCCTTTATGCGACTTGCTGGTAAGTCTCCCATACCTTGTACGGCCCGTACAGGTCGCAGGCGGAAACAGGTAGTACAGCTCCTCACCGTTTTGCGCGCTAAGTTCCTGCAATTAAGGATCCAATATTCTTGACGCGCGAAGGCACAAAGAGATTGAGCCCCGACATGAAAATTCTTTCGGTGAATGTAATCAAGGAGCGCGCTTACTACCCGATTGTCCTTTGGCAACAATAAAGGATGTTTTACCGAAAATGGCACGTCAGCCTTCGACAACCGCCCAGCAACCCGAATTAAATCAATTCCTTCTTCGGTAGAAATAAATGGACTCAAGCATTGCACTTTGGCGGATTTAGTAGCCTTCCCTTCTTTGAGGCTCAGGAATTCATTGCTAAATGCTACTTGCTGCAAATTGTATGTAATGTAGCGAAGACCTCCCATCAATTCTGAAGCCGTTAATTCCCGTTTGTTTGTACTGCCTAAGCTGACTTGTCTCCAGCGGTATATATACCCAAAAACTCGTTGCAATTTTAGGAAGTCATTCGAAAACTTACACTCGGATACCTCATCTTGCGGCAAACATTTTGTAACGCATGAAATTAATATAAACGTATCGCGTTTTCGCTCAGTCATCTCCTTGGCTTCTCCCGACCATGAAAACTCTGACCAATTCTCTACCGGTTTACCTAAAAACTCTCTCCCGTGCCACCATAATGATGACGCCTTCAGATCCTTTGGGAGCATTCCCCTTGAAACTATATCAGCTGGATTCAACTTAGTAGGGATCTTAAGCCACTGCTCGATTTGGGTGATTTCCTGAATTTGTCCCACTCTATTTGCCACAAACGTATTCCACCGGCTTGCATGGGAGGCTAACCAGTTCAATACTATGGTCGAATCAGTAAAATAGCGGACTTTTGAAACCTTCAGATGAATGCAGGAGAGGACCTTGCTCATTATCTTTATCAAGAGTAAGGCTCCCTGCAGTTCCAGTCTCGGCAATGAAGTGACCTTGACTGGCGCTACCTTTGATTTGGCCGTCACTATGTGCACTGCGATCGTTTCAGCCTTACTGATCACCCGAGCATAGACTGCTGCTCCATAGGCGCGGCATGAAGCGTCGGAAAATCCGTACAGTTTTAAAACTTCTACGTCTTCTACTCCTGTCAATACAGATCTTGGCAATACACAACTCTTAATAAGTAGCAGCTCATCTCGATACCTGTTCCATTGCATCGCGAGGGTGGGTGGTAATTCTTCGTCCCACTCCAGTTTAAGGAGCCACAACTCTTGTATAAAAATTTTGCCTAAGATAATGATCGGACTCAATACCCCTAAGGGGTCTAACAATTGCGCTAGCTCTGATAACACGGCTGCCTTTGTAACTGTGGCATTTGATTCTTTTTTAAAAGAAAACTAAAAGGTGTCTTCCCTACACATCCAACTTATTCCTAACGCCTTGGAGGAGTCGTCACATCGAAGACTCCATGCTGCCATGGGTCCTTCGGTTTGATTTAGTTCTTGACAGTTGCTACGACACTTATGTAACTCAAACTGCCCTAGGCTAAGAAGTTCCTTTACCTCCGTTAGCAGCCTTAGAACCTCACGTGGGAAGTCTGCTCCGGCAAGCATATCGTCCATATAAAACGATTTCTTAATGGTTCGTGAAGCAGCCGGATACTTTTCCGCGTAGGTCTCTGCAAGGTGAACGAGACATCGTACTGCCAAGAATGTATAGGAAGCTGTTGGTTACTTCTCCATAGAATACATTGATAATTGCAATGGTTGGTCTCTACTAATACTTGCCTATACATCTTAGCAATATCTGCTGTAAGAGCATATTTGTAAAATCTAAAGCCTACAAGGATATCGAACAACTCTGGTTGAAGTTTGGCTCCAGTAAGCATCAGGTCGTTCAATGACTTTCTATTGCCTGACTTACATGAAGCATCAAATACGACGCGAAGGTTCGTCGTTTCGCTTTCTGGCCTAAGAACCGGGTGATGAGGGATAAAATATTTTACCTCGCGTAATTCAGTAGATTTGACGACCTCCAAGTGCCCCAATTCCTGATATTCATTGATGAATTGTTCATATTGATGCCTTAATAATTTGTTTCGTGTTAACCTTCTTTCTAAATTCAAAAAACGTGAAAGTGCCGTGTGATAGGAGCCTCCTAGCTCAGGGTGCGCCTCAATGAATGGAATTTGTACCACATAGCGCCCTGTCTTATCCTGTTTAACGCTAGATAGAAATATGTTTTCACATTTCTGTTCCTCATCGGTAAGGTGGTATTCAGGATTCTGAACTTCTTTACCTTCCCAAAACCGATGTACTAGCTTCTTCAATTTATCCCCGGTTTCGCACTCACACACCTGTCTGACCAAAAGTGAACTCTTGTTCGCAGAACTGCAGTTCCCGACAACTACCCAGCCTTATAGGGACTTCTGCAGCAGTGGCCAATTGGATCCCAACTTGATTTGACCGGCCACCATTAGATCAAAGAATATAGATACCCCAATAAGCATATCAATGTCCCGTGACGAATAGAATTCGGGGTCCGCTAGCTGTGCTCCTTTTGGTGGCTTCCAATGGGGGTCCAGACTCGAGCAACTAGGGTTATATTGAGTTATCTCCCGGAGCACCACAAAGTCAGCAGATGTTTCAAAGTTTGTTACTCTTGACTTAAATGTTGTTTTAACTTCTCCCAGACTCTCTGAAGCGACGTTTCCTATTCCACTGACCTGAATCTCTGATGGTCTTGCTTGAAGCCTTAACCTTGTGTTCAATTTTTGGGTCAACAAGTTAAGTTGACTGCCAGAATCTAGAACGCACCTACAATTTTGAAAGTTGCCCTTGGCATCTCGTATGAGTACTACTGCCGTAGCCAGAAGACTTGGAGAAGCTCTAGTTAGCAAAGTGCTATGAAAAGATCCCATTTCAGTTTCTCTGGTTATACTAGAGCCCGATTCTACTGGGAGTCCTTGTATGTTTCCTTCAATATTCCAGTGCAGCAATTCATTGTGAGGCTTATTACAGCGCCCACACCGCTGACCCTTGCAACTTTTTGTTGAGTGACGCTTACTGAAGCATACCAAGCATAGCGAGTTTCGTTTGCACTCTTGGTATCTTTGGACAGGAGACATATCTTTGAATTTGGGACATACCTTTAGTGCATGATCCTCCGCGCAGCAATAGCATTTAGACCTATAGCTCCCTACCGCCGCTAAACTAGTTCTTTTCAGATCCTTTTTATATGTATTTGGCACCACCTTTTGGTGCCTCAGCTCCCGGTTTGCCATATTTATTCCTCTTTGCACCAAGAACTGAGACAACGATTGCCAAGAGGGTATTTTGTCACACTGCCATTCCTTTTCCCATCTATCTATGGTTTCTTCATCTAATTTTCCTCGAATTAATTGGAAAATAAACACATTAAGCAATTCAGACTCCTCACTCAATGATCTTAGAGCCCCCAATTGGGAATTGACACTGTCGACTAGTGCTCTTAGCGAATCGGAATCAGCTTGTTTAATTCTTTTAACATTAAACAACTCTGTCATGTGCGCCTGCACATGACACATGATAGCCTTGTTATCATATTGTTCTTGTAAAAGCAGCAGAGCCTTCTTGTAGTTTATTTCCGATAGCTCTAGACAATCAATTGTGCTTAAAGGTGCAAGCCCTAGGGAGGCTCTCAAATGTATAATTTTTGTCAAATCGTCTATCTCCGGGTCAGTCCCTACCAATGTTTTAAAGGTGTTGAACCAACTGGTCCATTCGGTAAACCTTCCCGAGAATTCTGGTAACCTTATTATTGGAAGTTTAGATGA
This sequence comes from Drosophila takahashii, assembly GCF_030179915.1. Classification (NCBI taxonomy): domain Eukaryota; kingdom Metazoa; phylum Arthropoda; class Insecta; order Diptera; family Drosophilidae; genus Drosophila; species Drosophila takahashii. The sequence continues at coordinate 8,250,406 of NC_091679.1, read as the reverse complement.
GCGAACCGCCATCGTGCTGTTTAAAGTATCGCTAATTGAATTGTGAGGAGTCGTAAAACTCCCCACAAATCTCGAGGCAGGAGAGCCCCTAGCAACAGCGAAGGCAGCGAGAAGGCGGCAGAATCCGAGGGCATCCAGGTCCACCGGTAAATTCTGGACCTTGGACCCGGCTAAAGCGGAGAGACCGTGAAATAACGGTGACGCGTTGGACCTTGGACCCACGCCGCCAGAGGGCAATGAGGTCGAACGGTGAATCCGTGGACTTCGGACCAGCACAAGGAGGATGCACCGTGAACTAACGGGACATCTTGGACCTTGGACCCGATGCGTGCGGTGTGCAAAGGGAACTAACGGGACACACTTGGACATTGGACCCTAGCGAGCCGTGTGCAAAAAGGGAAATAACGGGACCCCGCCGCTGCCTATAAAAGGGACGGCGCAGGCGCAGCTCGAGGAGACAACCAAGATACGCGAGCGAAAGTACAAGTGCAACCAACGAACCAGAGATCAAGATCAAGAGACAAGTGCGAGAATTCAATCGAGTGCGTGGCCGTGAGAGTACCGAGTAACCGAGTGCTCAACGCCCAGATCAAGATACCAGAGTCAAGACGCTAGGCCAAGGCTGAGACTGCAACGGTGAGATCTGCAGGACGCAGAGATTGAAGTGGAGACGAGTGCTGGACAGGAGCAGAGTCGAGAGAAGGACGAGCTAGAGAAGGACGAGCTACCGGCAGGGTAAGCGCGGATCAAGAGTTTGTGCCAGGCGTCGGGGTTACGGTGGACTGACGATAAGGCTGAATCCTAGGATTTGACCTGTCGGGACATTTGTTTCTCAGGCTAGAGCCTGACCGACCTCAGGGAATACGACGAAACAGGTGGTCCCAGGATCATTCTGGTCGGACCCGAAAGGTAGGTTGTGCAGACTTTTGAGTCCTACAAGCCGGGTGGAACTGGAGAGCCGCCGTTGAAGAACGACGCCGCAGGAGTCCACAAGTAGCACGAAGAGATACGAGAGCAGCGACGCCGTCGAGGAGCGCCGCAGAGAATCGTACGAAGAGAATCTTGAGCCGAGGAAGGCACGTCGCCGACCCGGCAAGCCGCTACAGCCAGCTGACGAAGAAACCAATTCCAGCGAAAAGGAAAACTAAATAAAGTTTTCCGATTTGTCCCAATCGGATATCTCTGCATTTTCTTGGGTCACGGGCAGTCACGCAATACAAATTTGGTGGGACGAACACACAATATCTCTGAGCTAGTCGCGGCGTTTACGTAGCGATCAAACAGTAGAAAACAGTTCGTTACATCTGGCGCCCAAGCGTGATTGTCCCGATCAAGAAAACAGATAGAAGATGGGCAAGTCGTGGCTGTATGCCCTTAAAAGGGATGACTTTCCCGCCATCGCAGCAGCCCTTGGAATCAGGCTAGAGGGTCTCGTGGATGACATGAGAAAAGCACTGTCGGAGTTCATAGACCGCACAACCAAAGAACCGGAGACAGTTGCCATCCTCGAAGCGTTGGAAAGGGAATACGGAAAGAAGACTCCCGAGATGAAAATCACAAGCGCAGAGGGATTGATGAGCAGTTTGGATATCCAAAGCCTCAGGGACGCCGGCAACCAGGAGCGACGAAACTCCACTCAAAGGGAGAACAATCGGGAAAGGCAGGAGGACTCCGATCAAAGGAAGGACAGGGCCAAGACAGAAGTGCCGGACTACGCCAAGGTGGCGAAGCAGGTACGAGAGTGGGCCTTCAGGTACGACGGCCACGATAAACCCGTGGAGTTCCTAGAACAAGTAGAGTGGTCAGCGGTGACGTACGGGCTCAACGCCGATCTAATCCCCAGAGCGATGCCGGAACTCCTGCAGGGAAGAGCCCTCAAATGGTTTATCGCCAACAACAGATTCTGGGAGACTTGGGCAGACTTCTCCCAGAGCTTCAAGGAATTCTTCCTGCCCAGGGGCTAGCCGATCAGGTCAGCCGATCAGGTCAGGCAGAGGAAACAAGTCTTCAATGAGTCTTTTAAAGACGACATGGTAGATATGCAGACCTTGATGCGGCCCCTGGATATGTCCCGAGAAGAGGTCCTGCAGAAGATAATAGAGAACAGCACACCGGCGCTGAGGATATTCATTCGCCCGTACGAGTGCAAGGACCTGGACGCTCTGATGCCACTGGCAGACGACTTCGAGGAGTTGGACCAGCAAAGGAGGGAGTTCGAGGAGGCCAACACCCCACAGACCAGGATACACCCCGTACCCGCAAGAAGAGAGTTTGAGCACCCCGTTGCCGCGAGAAGGGATTTCCAACACCCTGTAGCTGCACGACGGGAATTCGAACACCCGGGAACAGCACGAAGAGAGTTCGCGCACCCAACAGCCACTCGAAGGGAGCAAGGAGCAGTCTGCAGAAGGTGCCAAGACGGCACAGATGCTCCCGGGACGCGAGGTCCACAGGACCAGAGGACAGAGGGAAGGAGAGGATACGTCACAAACCCGGCAACAGCATGCCGACGTTGCGGAAGCCAAGAGCACTGGGCAACAGAGTGCCGAAACCGCCCGGTGCTGTTCTGCTGGAACTGCGGAAAAATAGGCATAGTGACAAATAATTGCTGCCCGAGATCGGGAAATGCCCAGCGATCCCAGCCGCCGAGGGGCAACTAGGGTTCGCGAGGCACTGCCCCTCAGATTTAATGGGCGACCTGAAGGCGGAAGAAATGCAACTGTCCGCCACAGTGCTCATAGCCGGGAAGAGGCTGAAGGCCACGGTGGACACCGACGCCACGGCTAGTTTTATAAGCGAGGAGCTGGCGGACAGGCTGCAGGCGGCAGGACAGGTCAGGCCCACGAGGAGGCAAGTACGGATGGCAGACGGACGGTGCGGGAGCATCACCTCACAGCTGGAAATAGGAATAGGACTCGGCACGAGAACTGTGGTAATACAGTTGCTGATCCTTCCTGGAATCATAGACGCCCTGGTGCTAGGATGGAATTTCCTCACTACAATAGGAGCGAAAATGGAATGTGCTGGACTTCGGGTGGCAATTCCACCAAGAAACAGGGAACAAAAATGCACAGAGGAAAGACTGTCCGTCGCGGTCACGGAAACGCCAAAAGAATTCACGGAAGAGGACGTAGCTGAATTCCTAAAAACAGAATTGACAGATTTGGAGAATATACAAGGAACGTCGACCGTAGCTGTGCACAAAATCACCATGAAAGATGATCAGCCGGTCAAACAAAGGTATTATCCCAAGAATCCCAAGATGCAAGGGGAAATTAACTCCAAGGTCGACGAGCTACTCGAAAAAGGCTGCATAGAACCGTCGAAAAGCCCCTACAGCTCACCAATCGTCATGGTCAGGAAGAAGACAGGGAAATGGAGGTTGTGCGTAGATTTCCGGCAAATAAACGCAAAGTCCGTTAAGGACGCGTATCCGAGGCCAATGATAAACTACATCCTTGACCAGCTGAGAGAAGCCAAGTACATCAGCAGCTTGGATCTAAAGGACGGGTACTGGCAGATACCCTTGGAGGCGGACAGCAGGCAGTACACAGCCTTCACAGTCCCGGGAAAAGGTCTATTCCAATGGAGAGTCATGCCATTCGGACTACACTCGGCATCGGCGACATTCCAAAGAGCGTTGGACCAGGTCATAGGGCCCGAGATGATGCCGCACGCTTTTGCGTATCAAGACGACATTATCGTCATCGGACGGACCATAAAGGAACACATGCAGAACCTAAAAGAGGTGTTTAGAAGACTGCGGGCAGCAAACCTGAAAGTAAATGCTGATAAGTGTAAATTCTTCAGGAAGGAGTTGCAATACTTAGGGCATCGAATTACAGACCAAGGCATTGGGACGGACCCGGAGAAGGTCTCGGCTATAGCTCAGCTGAAGCCACCGGCAAACGTAAAGGAGCTGCGCCAGTACCTGGGGGTGGCATCATGGTATAGGCGATTCGTACCAGATTTTGCCACCATAGTACAGCCCTTGAACGCACTCCTCCGTAAGAAAGCAAAATGGGAATGGACGAACGATCACCAGCAAGCGTTCGAAGCCGTCAAGGCCAGGCTAGTGGCTGATCCAATCCTGGCATGCCCCGATTTCAGCAAAACGTTTGTACTCCAAACAGACGCCAGCGATTTCGGCCTCGGTGCTATTCTCACACAACATTCGGACCAGGGTGAGCGGGTGATTTCCTACTCCAGCCGATCCTTGAACGGGGCGGAAAGGAATTACTCTGCAACAGAAAAAGAATGTTTAGCGATCGTGTGGGCCATCAGGAAATTAAAACCTTACCTGGAGGGCTACCACTTCAAAGTGATAACCGATCACATGGCCCTGAAGTGGTTGAATAGCATCGAGAGTCCGTCCGGCAGAATCGCGAGATGGGCGCTGGAGCTACAACAGTACGATTTTGAAATCGCATACAGGAAGGGCCAGCTTAACATAGTAGCGGACGCCCTGTCACGGCAGCCGCTACCAGAAACGTGCCGAAGACTGGAAAATAAGGAAACCGATCTGCAAGAACGAGCACAATGCCCCTGCATAAAGGAAATGCAAGGAAAGGTTACGCAGAATCCACAAAAATACCCCGATTATCTGATGGAAGCCGACCGACTGTACCGACATATTCCACACAGGGCTGGCAACGAGGACGTAGTCGCCTGGAAGCTGTGCGTACCCACCGAGTCGAGAAAAAGGGTAATCTCTGAAAATCACGACATGCCAACGGCCGGACACCTGGGCAGTCGGAAAACGATTGCAAGAGTGGCAGCAAGATACCACTGGCCGGGCATGTATCGAGACGTACGGAATTATGTGCGGAACTGCGAAAGCTGCATGAAATACAAGCCTAACCAACTCCAGGCAGCCGGAAAAATGCTAACACAAATTCCGGAGGAGCCATGGGCTACAGTATGCGCCGATTTCGTCGGCCCCCTGCCACGGTCAAAACACGGGAATTCGATGCTACTAGTCTTGAAGGATCGATTCTCAAAGTGGACCGAAATCGTGCCCATGCGAAGGGCAACCACGGAAACCCTTCAAAAGGCCGTCAGAGAACGGATAATTTCACGATACGGAGTGCCTAAAATAATGATAACCGACAACGGCGTGCAGTTCACAAGCAGAGCGTTCAAAAAGTTCATGGAGGAACTGGGTGTCCGACACCAGTTTACAGCACCGTACACGCCACAAGAAAACCCGACGGAGAGAACCAACAGGACCGTGAAAACAATGATTGCGCAATTCACCGGAGCCGATCAGAGGACGTGGGATGAAAAATGGCCAGAATTACAGTTGGCCGTGAATACAAGTGTGGCGGAAACAACGGGCTATTCGCCAGCGTTTATCACGCAGGGTAGAGAGCCGAGACTCCCAAACGCGCTGTATGACGAGCAGACAACCGGAACAGGAAAGGAAACACAAACACCCACGGAAAACGCACAAAAATTAAAAGAGATCTTCGAGTTGGTCAGGAGAAACATGGAAAGGGCGGCGCAGGATCAGGCGCGTCACTACAATCTCCGAAGGCGACCGTGGAAGCCGAAGGTTGGGGACAAGGTCTGGGTCAAGGAGCACCACCTGTCCAAGGCAGTAGAGGGCTTCGCGGCGAAATTGGCCCCAAAATTCGATGGGCCGTTTAAAATCACAAAGTTCACCTCGCCGGTGATCTGCAAGTTACGGCACGAGGAAAGCGGCAAGGAAAAAACAGCACACATTAGCGACCTAAAGCCCGGGAGTGAACAAAGTGGGACGACCACGACATCGAGGGAGCACTGTGCTTTCCGTTAGCGGGAAAAGGAGAGAGGACGATACGGTGTATCGAAACGGGCACAACACATGGAACACACACGGATACACGATCACACACAAACAGGAGCGCGAGAGCGGGTCAGAGGAGGGTCAAAACCGCAACTACCGTTACCGGCTGACGCACACCGATGCAAATTCCGTAGGAGGCGTACGCGGAGGTCAAGTCCCGTTACCGGTACAAGCCCTGCGAAATAACGGAACAGGAGCGCGGCGGAAGAACATAGGTTACGCGGAGAGTAGAGCAGAGCGGATCTGCCTATTCGAAAATCTTAAGCAGCAGCAGCAACATGTCCAACGTAACGCAGAGCAGCGAGTCCGAGGCACGTGAGGCCGGCGCCGGGGAACAGCCCGCAGCGATATGGAGGCAAGATCCCGAATCCTACCTCCAGCTGTGCGCGTCACCCCTGGCGTCGCGCTCTCCGTCGCCGTCGGAGGAGGAGGACCGCGGCGAAATTCCGGACGTGGAATTGGAGGACGACGCGGACGAGGAGGCACGGATGCCGGACGACGCTGGATCCGTGGTGTCGCTCTCGTCGGATGACGACGACGAGACTTGAGGAGGCCTGGACTCGGTCACCCCGGAGGTGTCCTCGGACGAGGAGGATCACCTGCGACGAGAGGAGCGAGTGAAGCTCAAGTCCCACCGCCTCCAGATGGCAAGGCAGGGGAAGAGCTATATCCCGCTCGGGATGGCGCCGCCGACGAATCGCGGAAGGGACTGGCGGCAAATTTTCCTGGCGCGCCGGATCACGCACGCCCGGATATGTGGGCAGATGAGGCGACAGGCGGTAGCCGAGATCGCGGTCCAGAGGCTGCTCAAGACGGCCGAGGAGGAGGAGGCCCGCCTGTGGGAGCCGCAACCACCACCGCCGCCAGCGCCCGAGGAGCCGGCAACACCATCGGCAACAACACCGCCACCACCACCGACGACGCCGCCACCACCGCTGCCAACACCGCCGCCACCACCGATAACAACACTGCCAACAACACCGACACCACCGCCGCCACCACCGGCGACACCGCCCTCACTACCGCTGCAGGAGCAGCAGGAGGCATTGCGGATCGCGGAGGAGCGACGGGTGGTCGAGGCAGACGGCGGGACGTGGCATGAGGCGGTCGTGACGTGGCGATGGCCGGCACAGGAGTGCAGGAAGAGGACAAGAGGAGAGACGCCGTTGGAGAAGACGGCGTGGGAGTGGCCCAGTCCACTGGCAGCGACGCCGAAGATCGCGCGGCAGGCCTCGTGCCCCGAGGCTCGTGCCCCGCCGGAGAGGCCGGAGCTGCAGCATAGCGCGAGAGGCGAGCCGTGGACGCCGATCGCGGAGGAAGAGTGGCCACCGGAGGTCGCGGCTGAGGCGAGACGGCAGCGGGGGAGAGCGCGGCAGATGCGATGGGCCAAGTTGGTCGTCGCGGAGGGTATGCGGTACCGGATAAAGGTATCCGTGGCCGGCGAGGCCGCAGTTTACCGCGCCCAATAAAGGTGCCCCAGATCGGGGCTAGAACAACAGAGAAAATATGTTCTGGGACAGGGGAGGGTACGCGCGGCAACATACGCGCAGGCGCAGCCAGCGCCAACAACAACCACAGCAACAACAACACAGGCAGTAGCACCGACTGCAACACAACAACAAAAAGGGGTTAACGACCTCTACGGCAGCCATGCCAGGAGCGGACCGAGGGGCGCGAAAGCCAGGCGCGCGGGCCGGCAAAAACGTCGCGAGGCTGCCGGGACACCGGGGCACTTGCAGTCGCAAGTCGTCTTCCGGTGCGCGCGGGGGCCAGGATCCGCACCCCGGAGCATCCAGGGGCATTCATAAATACATCAACATGGAGCTGCAAGAAGAGAAAATGGTCAGATGGCTGGAAAACGGAGGAAAACAACACAAAAACACTTACCTTTTCAAACAGCCACGCGGTAATGAAAAATCGGGATGGGGGCGCTGCGATAGCGGCGGTCGATCGATAGTGCGATCGATAGGGAACACGATATGGAAAATACTAAATTTTTCACAATGGCCACACTATTGGTCACACTGCGACTGGAACGAAAAATGGCAACGCTAAACATAGAAAACTGGAATTGGATACATGGAAGTGGCAACGCCGCTCATCACGATCGATGAACGCGATTATGAGTAGGAGCGGAGTTGCCAGATTGCGGAAATAGAAGCGGCGTATTTCTACGAGGAGTGGCGCGGAAATTCAAAATTCCGAGCGGAGGCGAGGATCAGCAACTGAGGAGAGAGAATCGTCAAGGAACAAGGAGCAGGCGCAAGGACGGCGCGGGAGGATCTATACGCGGGGGTCAAGATGCCTATAGGACACGGCTGAGACTGGCATCGCTGCGATCCGACCGGTGGCCAACGGCAGGAGAAAGGCATCAGCGAGGGTTAGACGCGGTCGTCGAGATTCCTACAGGAAAAGGCTGCACCGCTGCGTCCGGACTGATGGCCAACACAAGGAGTAGGGAACCAGGAGCAACGGAGGACGAGGACAACAACGAGGAAGCTGAGATACGTCGACAGAATGCGCCGAGAGGAGAAAGCACCTTCTTCAACAAATTTCCGAAGAAAGGGGGAGATGTGAGGAGTCGTAAAACTCCCCACAAATCTCGAGGCAGGAGAGCCCCTAGCAACAGGGAAGGCAGCGAGAAGGCGGCAGAATCCGAGGGCATCCAGGTCCACCGGTAAATTCTGGACCTTGGACCCGGCTAAAGCGGAGAGACCGTGAAATAACGGTGCCGCGTTGGACCTTGGACCCACGCCGCCAGAGGGCAATGAGGTCGAACGGTGAATCCGTGGACTTCGGACCAGCACAAGGAGGATGCACCGTGAACTAACGGGACATCTTGGACCTTGGACCCGATGCGTGCCGTGTGCACAGGGAACTAACGGGACACACTTGGACATTGGACCCTAGCGAGCCGTGTGCAAAAAGGGAAATAACGGGACCCCGCCGCTGCCTATAAAAGGGACGGCGCAGGCGCAGCTCGAGGAGACAACCAAGATACGCGAGCGAAAGTACAAGTGCAACCAACGAACCAGAGATCAAGATCAAGAGACAAGTGCGAGAATTCAATCGAGTGCGTGGCCGTGAGAGTACCGAGTAACCGAGTGCTCAACGCCCAGATCAAGATACCAGAGTCAAGACGCTAGGCCAAGGCTGAGACTGCAACGGTGAGATCTGCAGGACGCAGAGATTGAAGTGGAGACGAGTGCTGGACAGGAGCAGAGTCGAGAGAAGGACGAGCTAGAGAAGGACGAGCTACCGGCAGGGTAAGCGCGGATCAAGAGTTTGTGCCAGGCGTCGGGGTTACGGTGGACTGACGATAAGGCTGAATCCTAGGATTTGACCTGTCGGGACATTTGTTTCTCAGGCTAGAGCCTGACCGACCTCAGGGAATACGACGAAACAGGTGGTCCCAGGATCATTCTGGTCGGACCCGAAAGGTAGGTTGTGCAGACTTTTGAGTCCTACAAGCCGGGTGGAACTGGAGAGCCGCCGTTGGAGAACGACGCCGCAGGAGTCCACAAGTAGCACGAAGAGATACGAGAGCAGCGACGCCGTCGAGGAGCGCCGCAGAGAATCGTACGAAGAGAATCTTGAGCCGAGGAAGGCACGTCGCCGACCCGGCAAGCCGCTACAGCCAGCTGACGAAGAAACCAATTCCAGCGAAAAGGAAAACTAAATAAAGTTTTCCGATTTGTCCCAATCGGATATCTCTGCATTTTCTTGGGTCACGGGCAGTCACGTAATACAAATTTGGTGGGACGAACACACAATATCTCTGAGCTTGTCGCGGCGTTTACGTAGCGATCAAACAGTAGAAAACAGTTCGTTACAGAATGCTTGCGACCTCTGATCCCAACCGAACTCAATAACTTGGATTTTATTTCACAATACAGCTCCTCTATCTCAAACCGAGTCTCCAACACCAATTCCTCATCGCTTTCCTGCTCTAATTTGGTTTGAATTATGCAAAATTGGCTAAAGCTTGCTTCTATCAGACTCATCCGGTCTTCTATCTCGGCTGCAGACATCGACGCATGGTTCTTCCATACATATGACTTGTTTCTATGAAAGGAACTTATTAGCGCTGATCGTGCTGTGATTAACTCACAATCCTTTCCTTTAGTTGGTGCCATTTAGCAGTAAATTCTTTATTCACCAAGGCAATGCTTGAATAAATACAATTATCGTTTTCTTGTACTACGCGCGGCTAATTGTCGAAGCCCGCTGGTGACCTAGTTACCTTTAAGTTAATCAATTCTAACCTCGACCACCGCGTGGCCGAATGGGGAGATAAAGTGTACTTTGTTTCACTTGATTATATTTCCCGAATTCTCAACATGTCTGTGGGACGAAAATGGGAGCCCTCTTGCATTCACAAACCTGGCAATTCGGTTGCGGTGCCGCCGTTGACCCTTCTGTTTCCAGCGGTACCCGATGTTCAGCCGCGTACCGCAGTATGAACCGGTACTTTTCGCAGAACTCCAAGTTGCGCCGCTCCGTTGCTGACCTCCAATCCTTGATGTCGTCTCGCAACGATAAAACTCCAAATGAGTGTATTGAGCTCCAATAATTGAACTCCAGACGTATTCCGCTTCAGCAATTTCGGACGCAATGAGTCGCCGATCCTAACCTCAATTCCAACTTGGCTGGCTGCGATTTCGTCGAATTTAGTTTGGAGCTATATTAGTAAGCTCCCTCCAGTTGTTGGACCTTTTCCAAGATGGTCCCTGTTCGGGCGCCAATAGATCTGCCGCAATCCTGGATGCAATCCTTGATCCTGACGTGTAGTTATAAATTAGAAACTCAAACACGTTGTTTCCAAGTCGGCGTTTTAATTTCAAGTTTTTTCTTCATGTCTTTCTTCTTGAGATGATACAATGAGCTTATTGACTATCGATAAGAACATACGGATACATCGATACCAAGTAATTCAATTAATACTAAATGTCATGATTAAATCCTAACATAGGTTTACAGCGCCAACAATCTTTAACAATTGATATTACTGAGAAATCGGTTAGTTAAAGATATTATAAGAATATTAATTACATGCTTCTGATTTCCGTTATATCAGCGTCTAGGTGTAGAGTCTCATTTAAATGTCCACGCAGAAACATGGTTTCGAAAACACGGACTTTTAGGGGGATTACGGGAGGTGCGTGTGTTTATTATAACACTTGTAAATATGAACTGATCAGAGGGAGGGCGAAGGGCCGTGCGAGCGAGAGCAAAGTGTACATCTAGAGAAATCTGCCGCACGAGACTGCTTCCAGAACTAAACGCCCTTTTGGCGTGAACATTCTATAATGCACGGGATGGTTCTTCTTTGAACATAGATCGCAAGCTTTGGGTATCGAAACTACCCTCGTAGTGGAAAAATGTATTGTTAGCAATTCTGCCATTCGATGTGTCTCCTTGGGCTGGGCCTGAAGTGAATTATTAGGCCGCATACTATCGACGGCCTCTAGTGTTCGACGGCGCTTAGTTAAAAAGGAAACAATCTCGAGCCAAATCGGAATTTCGGCTATAAATTGGGTCGATTGCTCCCACAATGATAGCGTATAAGCTATGGAAGCTTCGTGAAGCACATGAAAACTTTGGGACGGAGCTACAAGAGCTGAGATATTTGGGAGAAGCCCTGTTGGATTTGGAGAATCTTAGCGGCAAATCTTTTGTTTATCGTATACGTTTCGTTGTACTTTGCCTTGAGTATGGACTTCGTATATGCGGCGCTTTCGCCTGCAACCACAATGCACTCGATGCATTTATTGTTTGCCACCTTTACCTTTCGCCATAAGGAACTGACGTGCTGCCTACGGATTTAGCATGCGGATAAGGTTGGTGTGGATGCACCGGGAACATGATAGCATTATGATAGCCTCAAAATTACTAAGAGTGTCAGCTGTCTGTCTGTCTGTTCGCACTGAAGCACATCATCACATGCTTTTTATCCGGACCAAGCCAACGCATGAGGGAAAGGGGAGCAAACATACTCTATGTGGTTGGAAACGTCTCGTTCACTGCCTTGTGAACTGAAATTATACTACCTTCTGATATGATGGACGTTGATACCCTACGAGCAGTACAAACAAGTGGCCCAACGACACCAAGCACGTGCTTGTTACGCGCGGGACGAGTTCGCGAGGAAGAATACATAAAACAAATAAAGACGGGACACATAATGAAAATAAAGAAGCAATTAGGAGTGAAGCGAATGAGCTAAAATATTAGTTTTTAATACCGGGATAGAAGTTGAAATGCAAATTAAATGATAAAGGTTGTTATAAATATAACATAGAGCAGACTAAAATATGATGTACATCGTGGCAAATTAAGAGGATAATAATTACGTGTTAGTCTAACGGGAAAATTTAAAGTTAGGCGGCTTACAAGTTCTCAGAATCAATATCACCTCTTATAAAATTATGCATAAAAATAGTACCGAGCATTATTCTACGATTTGCAAGTGTTGGTTAATTAAGCAATAATAATCTACTCTTGTAGGAAGGTAGCTTTACGTTTTGATCCCAGTTCAAACTACGAAGAGCAAAAAGAAGAAATTTTTTGGTACCCACTCTATACGGTCAATGTGCACTTGGTATTGTGGGCTCTAAACCGAAGAACAATATTCCAATATAGGACGGACAAGGCAGGTAAATAGTAATTTGGTTATATAAGGGTCGTCAAATTCTTTTGACCAACGCTTTATAAACCCAAAAACACTCATAGCTTTGTTGTTATGTGACAGTCAAATTTTAGCTTCGAGTCCAGAAAAACGCCTAAATCATTTACTGAATATATACGGTCAAGTGGCAAGTTCTGAAGCAAAGAACTTATAAACGTAGGAGTACCCCTATGAAAAATCATTACGTTACATTTCAGGCAGCTCAAATTTAAGAGGTTATACTCACACCATACTTGAAAATTACCAATGTCAGATTGTAAGCTGAAACCAGACTCTATATTATTGTATGTCAAACAAAGCTTAACATCATCAGGATACATTAGTACACGAGAATTTGTTATGATAGAGGGAGGATCGTTAAGAAACAAAGTGAACAGCAAAGGGCCCAAATGACTATTTTGGGGCACTCCATGTCACGAGTCATGTGGATCATTTTTGAAACAGCGTTCTTAAATATAACCCTCTGAGTCCTCCTATTCAAATAACTTGAAATCCAAGTTAAAAGATTCCATGGAAACCCAAGTCTAGTTTGAATAAAAAAAGAGAGTGGTTAAGGTCAAAGGCTTTACTGAAATCTGTATATATAACGTCAGTGCGCATTTTATTGTTAAATCCATTTATTACAATAGATGTCAATTCAAGTAGGTTGGTGGTAGTCGATCTTCGTTTAACGAAACAATGCTGGCACGGTGATATTAGCGAGAAACATAAATGTTGCAAATGGGATGTGATAATACGTTCAAAGGCTTTTGGAATTGCCGACAATTTAGAAATACCTCTATAATTCTGGGCATCCGCCTTCGCACCCTTTTTGTGAAGTGGAATAATAAAAGAGTCCTTCCAGATAGTTGGAAAAACTGATGATGAAATAGACAAATGAAAGAGCTTAAGAATAGGTTTGCAAATGGTTGATGCACAAAACTTTAGCACTCACCCAGGAAGTCCATCCTGACCGGGAGAATAAGTTGGCGTTGTTGTTGTTAAATCTCTTAAGAGAGAATTTTCGGTAATTATAGGGGAAAAATACAATTTGCCCTATTTAAGGGATTAGGGTAGTTTGATTTTGACCATGAAGAGGAGCTATAAGTAGTTTGGAAAAAGTCGGCATATAAATCAGCAATTTCAGAATCTGTCGAAGCCTCCATTGAGTTAAAACGAACCGATGGAGGCAAAGCTTGGCGTTAACAAAGATAAAAAAACTGCTTCGAATCATTTGTAAATTCAAATTTACAACGATTTAAATACATAGAATAGCAATGACTGTTAAGAACATTAAAATCAGATCGAGCCACCACATATTTCGAAAAATCGGATGGCTTACCCGATTTTGTATACTTTTTATAAGTGTTTGTTTGAAGATTTTAAGTCTTCGAGGCGCATTTGTAAACCAAGGGGGCCTGTTCGGCTTTGGAGGAAGCCTATACGCATTCATTAAAAATGTGTTTAGGACGCTATAGAAAAGTTCAGTTGCTTTCAATGTCCACACAGTTATAAAGATCTGTCCAATTATATTGCGAAATCATTAAGTTAAGTTTATTATAGTCACATTTTCGAAAGCATCTCATTTTAGTTGGAGAAACTGAAGGAGAGCGGTAAAGGTAGGGGAGGCAAAGTGTCAATTCGATAGTTGGGTGGTATCGGTCTTTTGGTACCAAAAGAGCGTCAATTCTAGATACTGTAACTTCAGACGGCTCTTAGAATTAAGGGTAGAGGTAACGGCATTTGGGACGCCGCCCCCCTACGGGAAAGCCGATCGGTTCTGTAGGTATTAAAATTATTTGACAGAACTTCAGAGTCGGTTATCTCTGGTTTCAGCCAAGTTTCTGTAAAAGCTAAGATATCGTCAGTTAATGCCGAGGAGTCAGCATAAAGCTTGGGGAGCTTCATGTTAAGTCTTCTAACATTGTGGTAAGCCAAAAATAAACTTTTCAGTTTTTTGGCGCCGTGGTAGGCTTGTTATTTGTTCTCGGTTTATTAGGAACAAATTCTTTGATTACCAGATCATCATTATGCCAAAAGCTTTCAGAAATAGTATATTAAACACATCAGGCGGAGCAAAAATTTTGAAAGACGATATCCTACGGGCGTATGAAAATCTATCTATCTAATCTATGAAATCTATATTGCTCCACCGCAATATCCTCGGATGGGAATTTTTCTCGAATAAATTCTAAAACATCCTCAGATGTGGTATCAGGCGTAAATCTTGAAACAAACAATTGCTTCCTATGTGGGACAACTGAGAGTATCTTACGCCGCCCAGCAGCAGTCTGAACATTACCCAGATGTGAGCCAGAAACGGCTCGTTTGGGTACAACTGGGAGTTTCTTTCGCCCCAAAACAGCAGTCTGAACGTCACTCGGCTGAGAGACAGAAACGGCACCTACTGAACCTGTGGGTATGGTCGGTACCGAATTAATTGACTCCGACGGGCCTGACTTTCAGATACAAGGACTACACCGGAACTAGCTGTGTCTATTGGCACAGGTGGTTCACTTACTTCTGTGTCAGCAGAAACGGCTGCAGCTACCAGGTTAGGATTTAAGGTGGATTCTACATTCGCATTTACTGTCGTTGAGATGGTTTTTTTGCGCTTGGGCGACTCGGTTAAAAGTTTCTAATTATTAAATTGGTCGCAAACGGAATTGAAGCCGTCATTAAGCTGTTTAAAAACTCGTGACAGGTTCAATAGGCCGTCTCGAGTCTGCCCCACAAAGCTGCCCATCTCAGCTGCCAATTCCCTGCAGGACTCACATGTCCACATGAGACCAGTACGCAGTGTCTTTAGGTGTAGTCGAAAGAGTACAATTTTTCTTAGTGAATTAAATCGAGAGCAAGAGAGCGCGAGAGAAAAGTCTTCAATCGACTGAGCGTGGTTTGGGGGGCAACAACAACGAAACGCACGAACAGTTACAATGTAAAGCAAGTGAGAGAGAGACTATGAGAAGAGCACCCAAGAGTATTCAAGAAATTCGGGAGGTTCCGAGAGAGCGAAATTACAGTTATAATAGAGCGAAAAAGAGAGAGAGAGAGAGAGAATACAAGAGCCAATTTAGAGAGTGCAAATTACACTAACAACCCCAAGAATATTAAACAAATCTAATAGAATTGTTTAAATAACTAAAACCACATTCCCGTTTATAGGGAGATCTATTTAAAACACTATAGCGATTGTTAGGAAAAACTTTGTTAGTTAGCAAACTCAAAACACTTGCGAAGAAATCACAAAAATAAATCAAAAACTCAGAGCACAAAGGTAAATACAACCGTTCACAAGCGACGCTAAATCGATATCAAATAAGGTGGTATGTATTAAGCTTGTGTGAATTAATTATCAGTTTGGGGTTAAAGTACCGCACCGTGTGACGTCTTGAAAAATAGAATGATAACATTAAAACTTAAAAAGTTCTTAACAGATTTGTAAAATTTTTTTAAACATGACACTTATACTTGTTACAGGATATAAGGAAAAACAACCTTCACTGTTGAGTTCTGTATAAAAACTGATTTTATTTCAATAAGTCTTTACTTACGTAACTAACATGGAATTCTTATAATATACTTATCCATGCTCGGTCTGAGGAATTTGTGCCTAGCCGCCTAGATGGGGCGACCGAGTGGCTCACAGGTTGTGGTGGTCGAAGTCAAGCACGGAATCGTGGACGGAAGCAGTCCCGGACAACCAGCGGTTATCTTGCAACGAAGCAGTACCGACGATGCGAATTGTTCAGCCGCATCTAAATAGTTGCTCTACACAAAACCAATATACCCTACACATTACCTACCACCTTTCTCTCCCAAACAACATCTCACTCCGGGCCGGGCAACGGTGTAATTCGGACCGTGCCAAGAGTCAGCCTGGCTGGGGGCCCGGATCAAAAGCTAGCCCAGTCTCAAACGGTGAGCTCAGGGAGATGGCGACCCCCTGTTCTATCCAATGCCTTACCCGGGGATCGCGGATCTCTGCCCGGGCAGACCTTTTCCCTGCCCGGACCGCTGGCGAAGAGATCGAAGATCCAGCCGTCGGTTTCCCTTGCCGAGATCACTTAAGATCGGGACCTACTTGGACTTTTTGACAGGGAAAATCCGGAGAGTAGGATCCCTAGGAAAAAATGGAAGGCGGTTGAGTCCCAGCTGTCCCTAATAGGCCTGCGTATGGTAAGCTAGAAGACCGGTTCATCGCCTTGCTGTATGGACGCGGGCTGGTACCAGGGCAGTGTAAATGTGGTGGCCTGCGATAATCAGCGATCTGTACAAACAGGCGACGGCACAGCTCGCCGAGGTGCTCGAAGGGGCAAACAGTGACGCACTAGATTGGTGTGACGTCCCCAGTAGGCCCCGAGCTAGAATTTGGCACCCTGCAGCTTTCAAATTACCGGAGGACACCCTATATATGGTGGAAGAATGCAATCCACACCTCCCCACAAAGGACTGGAAAGTCGTCAAGGTGGAGAAGCAAGCTAGTGATATAAAGCAGGCGATCGTAGTGCTGAACAAGGTCGCTCCCATAGAGGCAGCTCGAAGAGTGCACAACTTTGGTTTCATCGCCGTACTTATCAAAATCTATAAAGGAGACTCCAATTTCACGGAAAGCCCTGCCGGCAACCCAGCCGAGGAGGTGCTTGCGGATGAAGTGGAGGCGCCTGGTATGCCGAAGGACGGCTACTCAATCGACTCGTCGCTGAGCTGGGAGCGGCATTTGATGCTCTATTGCTTCACCTGGCCGAGGGCGGAGCCGAAGTGGTCTTAGTACCGGAACCTTGGGTAGTAGGAGGCATTGCTTGACCCCAATGAAGGTAAAATTCGAACCTGCATTTTAGCTAAACGGCATCTTAGTATATTTCTGGTTCGCAATTACAGCAACGGAGATAACACGGCAGTAAGCCTGAAGCTGCAAAATGGCTCCATAAAGCTGCTATCGGCTACTTGGCTTTTAAAAATGAAGACCCCCCAGACGTGCTAGTCAGACGACTGGCAAAGGAATGTGAAGAGCTTTAGTAAGATTTGGTGATAGGCTGCGATGCTAAGTAAGATTTGGTGATAGGCTGCGATGCTAACGCCCACCACACTCAGTGGGGTGAACACTGGGCTGTCTCTGGCGAGACAACATTGTCCCTAGATTTACCTAAGCCGGCCAGCTTCGCCAACCCCAGGTTGGCAAACTGGAACAAGTACAAATATATTCTGCGGGTATCCTCCCCATGGAGCCGCCAGGAAACATCATATGCCCACAGGAGCTAGATAATATAGTGAATAAATTCACAGAAGCATGCAACGCGACATTTAATGCTGCATGCCCCTAAGGGAAACCAAGAGGGAAGAAACAAGAGAGAACGATCAGCTAAAGGGAGTGCTAGCGAGGTGGAGATACGAAATATGATTTGAAAAAAAACCGAAAGGTATTGATAAACACTATAAAACTGCATTTTTACTTTTCCGAAATCTTTAAACGTGTGTGAGCGCCAGACACCTTTTCAAACCGTTTAAGGCGATTTTGGGCGTTAGAGGGGGCGTAGCCCTCCCCTGAAACAAACCCGCCCTGCGTAGGAATCCCAAGAATATGTGTAGGTAATCCCAGGTTTCTAGCTTTAGTAGTTTCCGAGATCTCAGTGTTCATACAGACATACAGACAGACAGACAAAGAGGGCTAGATCGACTCGGGTAGTAACCCTGATCAAGAATATACATATAAACTTTATAGGGTCGGAAATGCGTCCTTCCATAAATAGCACTAAGTCGACTGCGACGCCGGCAGAGCCTCGACAGAATCGACGCTCTCACCAAATAGCGCCTAAAAATGGTGAGGAACAAGTGATGCATTTTGGTCAAAATTCATCACAAAATCATCACTAGGCCGACACACAGTTTAAAATTTTGCCAATCTAGCGGGACTTTTAGCAAAAGTTGAACTATTTTTGAGGTCGATGAGCTTCAAGCAGCTCTTTTAGAAATGTTCAACTATTACGCAAACAGGCACACAACAAAATAAACAATTTTTTTTAAAGATAACGGTTTTTAAAGTTGGACTTCAGAAATGCATTCAAAATTGCATTGGGAAGCGAGCAACAGTTGACAAAGTGTAGTCTTATCAATTGCATCGCGTGATCAGTGGGAGCAGCCAAAAGTTACTTTTCACAGAAACTTTAGACAATTTTGAATCCATTTTTAATAACAAAAATATTTTTTTGGGGAAAAAAAATTTTATTTTTTCATTTTTTGAAAAAAGTGCCAAAGAGTAAGTGTATTTTTTCATGTTTTTGTTTTTTGGTGGGAAAAACTTATATTATTCTATCGTATTCTATCCAACCAGAACATACATCATTCGCATGCATTCATTCTGATTCAGAATCTAAAATAAAATTTTGCCCATATTTTGCCCAAAGACCTTCTATTTAGAAATGAGTGAAATAAGCCGTTCTGCATTTTTCGATGGTTGGTCAAAAAAAATAAAAACCGCTCAGCTAGACGCTCATGTAAAGAACGCAGTGATGGTCTTTTAAGTTTCAAAACAGATTATATAAATCTTGGAGAGATAAAGCCAGGTTTTTTGCTCATAATGCAAGGTGCCTTCAGGTCACATTAAATGGCGAAGACTGTCTTATTGATATCATTGCTTCCACCTTAAGAACAAGAGGGAGGGCACAAAAAGCCTTTTCTGAGTGTTGTCCTAACACAAAAAAGGAAAAGCTAAGAATTGTTATCAACGATAGATGAGATTCAATTGCTATCAGCCGCAGAACAGGCTTTGCGGGCGGAAGGAAAACGGTAATGAATTACCAAATGCTCCCGCGTCCACGGGGACTATAATTAAGAAAGCTAAATTATCTTCTAATAGCACTGCAAGACCCCTTTCAGCAGATCAAGCACTTGCCCTTATGATAGCCAGTAAATTATCAATGCACCAGTACAATACCTTGCGGCAGCATACAAAAATTGTCTGTCCAAAATTATATCCATGTTATGATCTCGTTAAGGAGTCAAAAATGTTATGCTCCTACTGGTATAAAAGTAAGAGAATCCTACGCTGAAATAAGTTTACAATCCCTTATTGATCATACCGTAAAACGGTTGATAAGTGCTCAAGAAGACATTTTTGAGTCACTGTCTCCACTAGACGATGTACACATGAAGTTTGAATTGTTACCATTTAATAAAAAAAAACCTTAAAAATATAAACCAAAATTTTTTTGTTTTTGTTATCAATTATCTTTAATATAAAACCTTTTTTGCAGCTGTTTAGCTTATATCATCGAAGTTACAGCTAAAAACATGAGCATATAAGCAAAAATGTTGAAAAAAAAAAAAGTGGTCTCCAAAAATTAAAAACAAAATTTTTGAAGTTGGCGAAAATTATAACAAATAATATAAAAATAGTTAAAAGTTTCGAAAATTTTTTTAAAATAGTTTTTTGGTTTTTTTTTTAACGCCCCCAAAAGTGCCACCCCAATTTTTTTATGTCCATCATACTCTTTGGGCTTACTAGAATATTCACTCCAAATTTGAAGCCGATATCTTTCAAAATACGACTCCCACTGATTTAAGTCCCCCTAGAATGGCGACAGTGTCGCCGGCGGAGCCGACCGAAACGGCACCACAGACGACGCTCTCCCAAATTTCTCTCTCTCAATCTTTGTCTACCTGCGCAGGGCTAGAGACAACTTAGGCAAGCGCGATCGTGACAAAGGAAGAAAAAAAAGGCAGGCGCCGTTTTTCCGCGGTTTTCAATTGCCTTTTAACTGTGATAAAATGTTTTCGAGTGCTATTAATCAAAAATACAGTTTTAGGTAAGTTTTTGTTTGTGAATCGTCACCGTAAAGGAAGTAAGAAAAACAATTTTAAAAATTCCAAAACAATTCACAAAAACCTGATGAGTGTCCTAAAAATTAAGGACATAAGGTGTCTTTGGATCAAAAATGCATTGTAGAAGAAAATATTTGTATTTAATTTTTAAACGCTGTTCACAAATGAAGATTTTTAAACTTTGCTGTGACTTTAAAATTTTGAATGCGCCCACCTCCTCGTGTGGTTGAGTTAGATTGAATTTTCCAATACGACCGTATAAAAGAGACACGTAACTATTTAATTCAGAAAAGATTACCCAAATTGGTTGACCACTCTTGAAGATATATCCCAAAAGACGAAGGAAATTGGTTATTTTCATCAATTAAAGATACCGCAAATACCAGAGCTGATGGACTATAGGTGTAGTGGCAACTTAAGCTTAGAAAAGCCTCATTTATCGAAATTAAATGGTGGCAGGCCTGGATACCGACCCATGTCATATTTTGTCGGCCTGTGTTATTGCTAACATCTCCTTCTCTATTGTCGAATACCGAGTTTCTGCTTCATTCAAGGTTCTACTCGCGAAACAAATTGGTCTGTCGGACCCATCGGGGAGAGAACGACCCCAATGGCGAAGTTACTGGCGTTTGTGGTGAAGGTAAATGGTTTGTGGAAGTCTGGGTGTTGTAAGATCGGATTGTTCGTTAGAAGGGTCTTGCAAATTTCAAACGCTTCTATAAATTCTGTATCTATAACGACGAATTTGCCCCCCTAAGTTGTCGGGAAATAGGTTTCGTAATTCTAGCAAAGTCTTTTATAAATTTCCTATAATAGCCCAACAAACCTAAAAAGGATTTTATTTGTTAAGTCGTTTTTGGGCATGGAAAATTTTTTACTGCTGTTATTTTGTCGTGGTGTCCTAAAAAATAGATTTCCTTCCTCAATGGTATTTATAGTATTTAATTTTTTCCGATTTTTTTTTTGTTAATGTACAACACGTTAAGAATGTTGTGTTAAAATTTCATGTCAATCGGATGAAAATTAAAAAAAATATGACCATTTGAACGAGGGGCTGTCCCTGCCGTCTCTATACCTATCCAAAACTTTAAATCATTCTCCTGAAAAGTAGGTTTTTTTTTTAAGTCGGTGAACATTGTCCATCGAAATCTAATGTACCGATAATTCTGAAATTTTGCACATTATTTCTGTACCTAAATCCGCAGGTATTCAGGTCGAGTTTTTTGTTTTTTTCTTTTTATTTAATAAATATTAGTTATTATTAAATTTTTTTGGCTAAAATCACGTTTTTGACTTCAAAGTATTACCAAAAATCCAAAAATTAAAAAAAAACTCGATCTGATTACCTTAAGAAACAGCTTAACTAATGGACATTTTTTTTTTGTTTTTTTTTCTGATGATCCAGTAACGAGTTATGCTGTATACCGCAAAGCCTCTTTTTTTGGATGCGGCTACGGAGATTGTCCGCAGACGGCTCATTTTTTAATTTTTATTCAATAAAAATTTCAGAAAATATAGTTTAAGCGTTGTACACATGAGCTAGATAATACAGTGAATAAATTCACAGAAGCATGCAACGCGACATTTAAAGCTGCATGCCCCTAAGGGAAACCAAGAGGAAAGAAACAAGAGAGAACTATCAGCTAAAGGGAGTGCGAGCGAGGTGGAGATACGAAATATGATTTGAAAAAAAACCGAAAGGTATTGATAAACACTATAAAACTGCATTTTTACTTTTCCGAAATCTTGAAACGTGTGTGAGCGCCAGACACCTTTTCAAACCGTTTAAGGCGATTTTGGGCGTTAGAGGGGGCGTGGCCCTCCCCTGAAACAAACCCGCCCTGCGTAGGAATCCCAAGAATATGTGTGGGTAATCCCAAGTTTCTAGCTTTAGTAGTTTCCGAGATCTCAGTGTTCATACAGACATACAGACAGACAGACAAACAGGGCTAGATCGACTCGGGTAGTAACCCTGATCAAGAATATACATATATACTTTATAGGGTAGGAAATGCGTCCTTCTATCTGTTACATATTTTTCTACGAATACTATACCTTTTACTCTACGAGTAACGAGTATAAAAATACTATCGGAATGGACGATAAAGAACGGATTAGGGGTAAATCCCTCAAAAATTGAAATTGTTCTATTTAGGGCCGCTTTCTCGAGTCCCTGTCAAAGTCCCTGATAGCTATCTGTTCGAAAAACTTAAAGACCAGATAAACTGTTCGTAAAAGCAAATCTGCTTTCTCGACTGCTTTAATTTATCTGAACGAGAAACAATTACAGAGTGCTGTTAACGCACTGTAAAGTGCAAAAAATGGCATGCTTCGATTATTTCATCAGCAGTTTGGGTATAATTCAAAGGAAAAGTCAACTGTGATTTCGTTTCTTCTTCATAGTTGGCTTTGGGAAATCAGCTGTCATTCTATCGAGCCGAAAACGCTTAACAGGGACTCCGAGTCCCTGTCAAAGTTAGCTCTCACATTTATGCTCGAGAAAGCCAAAATGCCTTAGCAGGGACTTTATCTGTTCGAGAAATGTTAGCCGGCATTCGAGAAACCGGCCCTTACAAAAAGAAACAAAATCCCACAACTCAGCCCACCAATTTTAAACAACTCTTATCCTTAAACCTACTCCCAGACGCTCACTTCACAGGGAGCCTGCAAACAGGACATCCCACCGGAGAAGGGATAAACTTCAGACCGCAAAACTGGTCCATTGATAGTTTCAAACCATACAAATCGCCGCGACCGGACGATATAGCACCGGCACATATTCAACAAGCGGGACAGCTAGCTATAAACTGGCTGAGAACAATTTTCCAGACCATTCTGGAAACAAACATCCCTGAAACAAACCCGCCCTGCGTAGGAACCCCAAGAATATGTGTGGGTAATCCCAGGTTTCTAGCTTTAGTAGTTTCCGAGATCTCAGTGTTCATACAGACATACAGACAGACAGACAAACAGGGCTAGATCGACTCGGGTAGTAACCCTGATCAAGAATATACATATATACTTTATAGGGTCGGAAATGCGTCCTTCTATAAATAGCACTAAGTCGACTGCGACGCCGGCAGAGCCTCGACAGAATCGACGCTCTCACCAAATAGCGCCTAAAAATGGTGAGGAACAAAATCATCACTAGGCCGACACACAGTGTAACATTTTGCCAATCTAGCGGGACTTTTAGCAAAAGTTGAACTATTTTTGAGGTCGATGAGCTTCAAGCAGCTCTTTTAGAAATGTTCAACTATTACGCAAACAGGCACACAACAAAATAAACAATTTTTTTTAAAGATAACGGTTTTTAAAGTTGGACTTCAGAAATGCATTCAAAATTGCATTGGGAAGCGAGCAACAGTTGACAAAGTGTAGTCTTATCAGTTGCATCGCGTGATCAGTGGGAGCAGCCAAAAGTTTTTTTCAGAAACTTTAGACAATTTTGAATCCATTTTTAATAACAAAAATATTTTTTTTGAGCAAAAAAAATTTTTTTTTTCATTTTTTGAAAAAAGTGCCAAAGAGTAAGTGTTTTTTTTTTCATGTTTTTGTTTTTTGGTGGGAAAAACTTATATTATTCTATCGTATTCTATCCAACCAGAACATACATCATTCGCATGCATTCATTCTTATTCAGAATCTAAAATAAAATCTTGCCCATATTTTGCCCAAAGACCTTCTATTTAGAAATGTGTGAAATAAGCCGTTCTGCATTTTTCGAGGGTTGGTCAAAAAAAAAAACCGCTCAGCTAGACGCTCATGTAAAAAACGCAGTGATGGTCTTTTAAGTTTCAAAACAGATTTTATAAATCTTGGAGAGATAAAGCCAGGTTTTTTGCTCATAATGCAAGGTGCCTTCAGGTCTCATTAAATGGCGAAGACTGTCTTATTGATATCATTCCTTCCACCTCAAGAACAAGAGGGTGGGCACAAAAAGCCTTTTCTGAGTGTTGTTCTAAAACACAAAAAAGGAAAAGCTAAGAATTGTTATCAACGATAGATGAGATTCAATTGCTATCAGCGGCAGAACAGGCTTTGCGGGCGGAAGGAAAACGGTAATGAATTACCAAATGCTCCCGCGTCCACGGGGACTATAATTAAGAAAGCTAAATTATCTTCTAATAGCACTGCAAGACCCCTTTCAGCAGATCAAGCACTTGCCCTTATGATAGCCAGTAAATTATCAATGCACCAGTACAATACCTTGCGGCAGCATACAAAAATTGTCTGTCCAAAATTATATCCATGTTATGATCTCGTTAAGGAGTCAAAAATGTTATGCTCCTACTGGTATAAAAGTAAGAGAATCCTACGCTGAAATAAGTTTACAATCCCTTATTGATCATACCGTAAAACGGTTGAGTGCTCAAGAAGACATTTTTGAGTCACTGTCTCCACTAGACGATGTACACATGAAGTTTGAATTGTTACCATTTAATAAAAAAAAACCTTAAAAATATAAACCAAAATTTTTTTGTTTTTGTTATCAATTATCTTTAATATAAAACCTTTTTTGCAGCTGTTTAGCTTATATCATCGAAGTTACAGCTAAAAACATGAGCATATAAGCAAAAATGTTGAAAAAAAAAAAAGTGGTCTCCAAATATTAAAAACAAAATTTTTGAAGTTGGCGAAAATTATAACAAATAATATGAAAATAGTTAAAAGTTTCGAACAATTTTTTAAAATATTTTTTTGGGTTTTTTTTTAACGCCCTCCAAATTTGAAGCCGATATCTTTCAAAATACGACTCCCACTGATTTAAGTCCCCCTAGATTGGCAAAATCTTACACTGTGCGACAGTGTCGCCGGCGGAGCCGACCGAAACGGCACCACAGACGACGCTCTCCCAAATTTCTCTCTCTCAATCTTTGTCTACCTGCGCAGGGCTAGAGACAACTTAGGCAAGCGCGATCGTGACAAAGAAAGAAAAAAAAGGCAGGCGCCGTTTTTCCGCGGTTTTCAATTGCCTTTTAACTGTGATAAAATGTTTTCGAGTTCAAAACAAAGTGCTATTAATCAAAAATACAGTTTTAGGTAAGTTTGTGAATCGTCACCGTAAAGGAAGTAAGAAAAATAATTTTAAAAATTCCAAAACACTTCACAAAAACCTGATGAGTGTCCTTAAAATTAAGGACATAAGGTGTCTTTGGATCAAAAATGCATTGTAGAAGAAAATATTTGTATTTAATTTTTAAACGCTGTTCACAAATGAAGATTTTTAAACTTTGCTGTGACTTTAAAATTTTGAATGCGCCCACCTCCTCGTGTGGTTGAGTTAGATTGAATTTTCCAATACGACCGTATAAAAGAGACACGTAACTATTTAATTCAGAAAAGATTACCCAAATTGGTTGACCACTCTTGAAGATATATCCCAAAAGACGAAGGAAATTGGTTATTTTCATCAATTAAAGATACCGCAAATACCAGAGCTGATGGACTATAGGTGTAGTGGCAACTTAAGCTTAGAAAAGCCTCATTTATCGAAATTAAATGGTGGCAGGCCTGGATACCGACCCATGTCATATTTTGTCGGCCTGTGTTATTGCTAACATCTCCTTCTCTATTGTCGAATACCGAGTTTCTGCTTCATTCAAGGTTCTACTCGCGAAACAAATTGGTCTGTCGGACCCATCGGGGAGAGAACGACCCCAATGGCGAAGTTACTGGCGTTTGTGGTGAAGGTAAATGGTTTGTGGAAGTCTGGGTGTTGTAAGATCGGATTGTTCGTTAGAAGGGTCTTGCAAATTTCAAACGCTTCTATAAATTCTGTATCTATAACGACGAATTTGCCCCCCTAAGTTGTCGGGAAATAGGTTTCGTAATTCTAGCAAAGTCTTTTATAAATTTCCTATAATAGCCCAACAAACCTAAAAAGGATTTTATTTGTTTAGTCGTTTTTGGGCATGGAAAATTTTTTACTGCTGTTATTTTGTCGGGGTGTCCTAAAAAATAGATTTCCTTCCTCAATGGTATTTATAGTATTTAATTTTTTCCGATTTTTTTTTTGTTAATGTACAACACGTTAAGAATGTTGTGTTAAAATTTCATGTCAATCGGATGAAAATTACAAAAAATATGACCATTTGAACGAGGGGCTGTCCCTGCCGTCTCTATACCTATCCAAAACTTTAAATCATTCTCCTGAAAAGTAGGTTTTTTTTAAGTCGGTGAACATTGTCCATCGAAATCTAATGTACCGATAATTCTGAAATTTTGCACATTATTTCTGTACCTAAATCCGCAGGTATTCAGGTCGAGTTTTTTTTTTTTTTTCTTTTTATTTAATAAATATTAGTTATTATCCAATTTTTTTTGGCTAAAATCACGTTTTTGACTTCAAAGTATTACCAAAAATCCAAAAAATTAAAAAAAAACTCGATCTGATTACCTTAAGAAACATCTTAACTAATGGACATTTTTTTTTGTTTTTTTCTGATGATCCAGTAACGAGTTATGCTGTATACCGCAAAGCCTCTTTTTTTGGATGCGGCTACGGAGATTGTCCGCAGACGGCCCATTTTTTAATTTTTTTTCAATAAAAATTTCAGAAAATATAGATTAAGCGTTGTACTTTGATATAATAAAAAAATAATTTATCTAACATTAACCGTATCGAGTGAAAAAATTCATGAAAATAGGCCTTTTTTTTGCCGAATTAACCATACCCCTCCCTTAAGAAATTTGACTTGGTGATGTGGATTTTTAGATTCGCTTAACGTAATTTTTAAAATACAAAGTTTATGTCCATCAAGTGATTCTGAAGGGGGCCGAGAATATAATTATGTCGTCAAAATAGACCAAGCAAATGTCACCTACTAGTTCTCCTAGTACAGTGTCCATTACCCTTTGGAATGTAGTTGAGGCGTTTTTTAGCCCGAACAGCATTCTCATGGATTCGTAGGGTCCGTTCTCTACTGAAAAGGATGTCTTGGACATGTCTCGGGGGTCCATTTGAATTTGGTGGAACCCACTCGCTAAATCTAGGGTGAACAAATATTTTGGCCCGCCAATGTTGTCAAGAAGGTCGCTAATGTTGGGGAATGAATGTTTTTTATTATATTCTGGTCGAACACTTTTGGCTTTTGCTAACGGACCTCTTCTTTATGTATATAGGGGTATCTGTACGTTCTTACGTGAACGGGGATATTGTCGGTAGTCGGGATGGGGTGCTTGACTGTTTTGGAGAATGTGAGAGGTGCCGCGTCATCGTAAAATAGGTCTTGGAATCTCGCACCAATTCTTCGTCGTTTAAATGACCCGTAGGGATGTGTTCGTTAAGATTTCTCCTGATCTGTTGGTAATTTGGATTAAGTGTTACCCCGTTTATTTGATCGTAACACTCCTTGTTATATGGTAGAGCCCTGCACAAGTAACCTGACTTGTTTGTCAAACCTTAAATCCAACCGACCTACTTGAAACCCATTTGACTTGGGTTCGACTTGGGTCGTTTGGGTTTGGTTCTTAGGATTAAGAGGATATATTTGTGTGGATCATACATAACTTAACTAAGAAACCTAATGATATATTCTTGATTTATTTATTTATTGATTTTTCAAAAACCGCGATTTCTTTAGAACAAGAGAATATGATATATATAAAAGAGTAGATGTCGATCTGCGTCATGTTCCCCCAGCCCAAACCATAAGACCTAAAACTCTGTAAAAAATTGGGTCTGAATCGTTTGTTAGTAAAGGTGTGCACTATGAAAGGATTTTTTAAAATTCGGCTTCTAAGGAATCCCAGGACTCTGGAAAAATGCAAAATTGGTTGATTAAAACGTCAACCATTCCCACAGTTTTCAACCAAACAAGTTGATATTTTTTTTTAAATTTGTTTGTGGAAATCTTCGAAAGCCCAGAACCGACTTCCGGTTGGGGCACTTAATTAATTTTTCAGCACCGAATATGCGATCGGATCCGTTTTTGGTTTAAAGTATGGATCTATGACATACAATCAGTAAGTTATTTTTTTTTTTGGACCCACGGTTGATTTTTAATGATTTTCTTTGTTTGCGGAGGTTGCGGGGGGCCTCTTTGGCAGCACGTTGTTTTTGTTTTTCGCAGCACTCACGAACGTCAGCAAAAGCAGAACGAGAGAGTAGTGAGCAGAGAGAGAGAGTCATTTGAAGCGAAAGAGAGGCGGCCAATGTTTTTTTTTCTGGCTTAGGCTCAGATGACACATTCAATTTTTAACGTCAATTTATTGTAGCAATTTTTCTTTAATGGGACTTCAAACGAGCGCGAGAGAGAATCAAATTTTTTTGACTGCTTCACCAATAACACCAATGATAGAGGCGCGATATCATATTAATCCTAACTCGCTTGCACTTATTTAACTCACAGAAATGAAAAATTGTCACAATAAATTGGGGCTAAAAATTGAACGTGTCATCTGAGCCTTAGAAACACCTGATAAAATGTGTACTATTTGGATACCAGAACAGATTATCTAATGAATGCAATTCTAAGTCAAAGTGTGTAGCCAGCCCATTAAATGCAAAAGGAATTTTTGTTTTGATTTAAAAAAAATTTTGGATTGGGTTTCAAGGGGAGAGCAGTGAAAAACTTTTAGTCGTCACATTTGCATGTGAGAAACGCAATGACACACACACATCTATAAATTGGCATGTACATAAGTATGTAATGATTAAATGCATGCCATTCTAAATCAAATATTTTGCAAAAATTTAAATTATGTTAAAGACGAGGGGCGCACGAAGAAAATTTTTGGCAAATTTCGTATCCAAAATTACACCTACTGTTTTCACCCAAAAGAGTGGAGATTTAGGTGTTTTTTTTTAATTTTCCTTATTTCCGGAAACATTTAACTACAGCCGACATTGGGGCACTTCTTTTTTTTTATCTACCGATCCTTCGAGCGGATCAGTTTTTTGCTTAAAGCATTTTGGTCGTAGCCTTTCATAGGTATTCGTGTGTTATTTTTTATATATTCTTTTTTAAGCTTTTAAGGTTTTTGGGGGTTAGATCTGTTCGAAATAAACGGTAAAAAAGAGTAAGAGTTTTGTCTGCATTCGCTTAGCTAACCAAAATTATTTAGTTAGGCTACCAGAACGGTGGAGTTAAGGTGGAAATAAGGTGAGGTTAGGGTTTAAGTTGCGATTAAGGAGGTATTACATAGGTTAGGGTAAAAGTAATGTAAGGGAAGGGTGATGGTGAGAAAGGTAAGGTTCGTTTGCACTTTAGTGAGGATAAGGTCAAGGTGACAAACAAGTTTTACTAAAAAAAGTGAATTTAAAGTAAGTAAGTATAGTAAGGAAAATTTTTTTTCAGGTGAGACTAAAGTTAGGTTAGCTAAGAAGAGGAAAACCTGGTGCTAAGGTGGGTTAAGACTAGGAAATGGTGAAAACAGCATTAATAGAATAAAATAGGTGGGGTTAAGGTGAGGTAATATTAAGGTAATGCGGTGTTAAGGTAAGGTATGTTATGGTTAGAAGGATTAGAATATTAGTGCGTTTTAGGTGGGTTTACTGTTTAGCTAAGGTTACGCGGGATTTTACTCTGATATTACTTTAAATTTGAATATATGAAAAAATCAGCAATAAATGCAGTGCTAATAGTAGCGGACAACGTCGCTTCGGGTATTGCTAGTTGATAATAAAATGTTCGTTAAATCTGTATTTATTGTTTTGGACTCGATTTTATTTATGACATTTGCTGTGGAGTCCACTTATTTAACGTCTACTAAATCCATTTAGGGCGTTTTTCTGTGAGCTGCTATAGTATTTTTATGTTTATCGTGTAATTCAATTTATAATTTATTTGCCATTTAGTTTGGCTCATGTAATAAAAAATTTGCCTTATTGGGCCGTATGTATTGTGAGGACATTTTTTTTAACAATGGAAAAACCTGCCTAGTTTTTGTATGGTTTTCAGGCCACACGCTTATTGGGCACCTTTAATTCCGCTCAATTTTACATTCGTTTTTATATAATATAAAACAAGAGTGAACGCTATAGTCGGGTTGGTGTCCCGACTATTTAATACCCGACACTCAGCTAAAGGGAGTGCGAACGCTGTACTCGGGTTGGTGTCCCGACTATAATCGTAATTCAGCTAAAGGGAGTGCGAGGGAGATAGATATATATAGATATTTTGATTGCGTATAACTTTTTAATGAATGGTCCGATTTGAAAAATGTCTTCTACATTTCGATAGGTATAAATATACACATGACTTGGTGATGTGGATTTTTAGATTCGCTTAACGTAATTTTTAAAATACAAAGTTTATGTCCATCAAGTGATTCTGAAGGGGGGCCGAGAATATAATTATGTCGTCAAAATAGACCAAGCAAATGTCACCTACTAGTTCTCCTAGTACATTGTCCATTACCCTTTGGAATGTAGTTGAGGCGTTTTTTAGCCCGAACAGCATTCTCATGGATTCGTAGGGTCCGTTCTCTACTGAAAAGGCTGTCTTGGACATGTCTCGGGGGTCCATTTGAATTTGGTGGAACCCACTCGCTAAATCTAGGGTGAACAAATATTTTGGCCCGCCAATGTTGTCAAGAAGGTCGCTAATGTTGGGGAATGAATGTTTTTTATTATATTCTGGTCGAGCACTTTTGGCTTTTGCTAACGGACCTCTTCTTTATGTATATAGGGGTATCTGTACGTTCTTACGTGAACGGGGATATTGTCGGTAGTCGGGATGGGGTGCTTGACTGTTTTGGAGAATGTGAGAGGTGCCGCGTCATCGTAAAATAGGTCTTGGAATCTCGCACCAATTCTTCGTCGTTTAAATGACCCGTAGGGATGTGTTCGTTAAGATTTCTCCTGATCTGTTGGTAATTTGGATTAAGTGTTACCCCGTTTATTTGATCGTAACACTCCTTGTTATATGGTAGAGCCCTGCACAAGTAACCTGACTTGTTTGTCAAACCTTAAATCCAACCGACCTACTTGAAACCCATTTGACTTGGGTTCGACTTGGGTCGTTTGGGTTTGGTTCTTAGGATTAAGAGGATATATTTGTGTGGATCATACATAACTTAACTAAGAAACCTAATGATATATTCTTGATTTATTTATTTATTGATTTTTCAAAAACCGCGATTTCTTTAGAACAAGAGAATATGATATATATAAAAGAGTAGATGTCGATCTGCGTCATGTTCCCCCAGCCCAAACCATAAGACCTAAAACTCTGTAAAAAATTGGGTCTGAATCGTTTGTTAGTAAAGGTGTGCACTATGAAAGGATTTTTTAAAATTCGGCTTCTAAGGAATCCCAGGACTCTGGAAAAATGCAAAATTGGTTGATTAAAACGTCAACCATTCCCACAGTTTTCAACCAAACAAGTTGATATTTTTTTTTTAAATTTGTTTGTGGAAATCTTCGAAAGCCCAGAACCGACTTCCGGTTGGGGCACTTAATTAATTTTTCAGCACCGAATATGCGATCGGATCCGTTTTTGGTTTAAAGTATGGATCTATGACATACAATCAGTAAGTTATTTTTTTTTTTGGACCCACGGTTGATTTTTAATGATTTTCTTTGTTTGCGGAGGTTGCGGGGGGCCTCTTTGGCAGCACGTTGTTTTTGTTTTTCGCAGCACTCACGAACGTCAGCAAAAGCAGAACGAGAGAGTAGTGAGCAGAGAGAGAGAGTCATTTGAAGCGAAAGAGAGGCGGCCAATGTTTTTTTTTCTGGCTTAGGCTCAGATGACACATTCAATTTTTAACGTCAATTTATTGTAGCAATTTTTCTTTAATGGGACTTCAAACGAGCGCGAGAGAGAATCAAATTTTTTTGACTGCTTCACCAATAACACCAATGATAGAGGCGCGATATCATATTAATCCTAACTCGCTTGCACTTATTTAACTCACAGAAATGAAAAATTGTCACAATAAATTGGGGCTAAAAATTGAACGTGTCATCTGAGCCTTAGAAACACCTGATAAAATGTGTACTATTTGGATACCAGAACAGATTATCTAATGAATGCAATTCTAAGTCAAAGTGTGTAGCCAGCCCATTAAATGCAAAAGGAATTTTGGTTTTGATTTAAAAAAAATTTTGGATTGGGTTTCAAGGGGAGAGCAGTGAAAAACTTTTAGTCGTCACATTTGCATGTGAGAAACGCAATGACACACACACATCTATAAATTGGCATGTACATAAGTATGTAATGATTAAATGCATGCCATTCTAAATCAAATATTTTGCAAAAATTTAAATTATGTTAAAGACGAGGGGCGCACGAAGAAAATTTTTGGCAAATTTCGTATCCAAAATTACACCTACTGTTTTCACCCAAAAGAGTGGAGATTTAGGTGTTTTTTTTTAATTTTCCTTATTTCCGGAAATATTTAACTACAGCCGACATTGGGGCACTTCTTTTTTTTATCTACCGATCCTTCGAGCGGATCAGTTTTTTGCTTAAAGCATTTTGGTCGTAGCCTTTCATAGGTATTCGTGTGTTATTTTTTATATATTCTTTTTTAAGCTTTTAAGGTTTTTGGGGGTTAGATCTGTTCGAAATAAACGGTAAAAAAGAGTAAGAGTTTTGTCTGCATTCGCTTAGCTAACCAAAATTATTTAGTTAGGCTACCAGAACGGTGGAGTTAAGGTGGAAATAAGGTGAGGTTAGGGTTTAAGTTGCGATTAAGGAGGTATTACATAGGTTAGGGTAAAAGTAATGTAAGGGAAGGGTGATGGTGAGAAAGGTAAGGTTCGTTTGCACTTTAGTGAGGATAAGGTCAAGGTGACAAACAAGTTTTACTAAAAAAAAGTGAATTTAAAGTAAGTAAGTATAGTAAGGAAAATTTTTTTTCAGGTGAGACTAAAGTTAGGTTAGCTAAGAAGAGGAAAACCTGGTGCTAAGGTGGGTTAAGACTAGGAAATGGTGAAAACAGCATTAATAGAATAAAATAGGTGGGGTTAAGGTGAGGTAATATTAAGGTAATGCGGTGTTAAGGTAAGGTATGTTATGGTTAGAAGGATTAGAATATTAGTGCGTTTTAGGTGGGTTTACTGTTTAGCTAAGGTTACGCGGGATTTTACTCTGATATTACTTTAAATTTGAATATATGAAAAAATCAGCAATAAATGCAGTGCTAATAGTAGCGGACAACGTCGCTTCGGGTATTGCTAGTTGATAATAAAATGTTCGTTAAATCTGTATTTATTGTTTTGGACTCGATTTTATTTATGACATTTGCTGTGGAGTCCACTTATTTAACGTCTACTAAATCCATTTAGGGCGTTTTTCTGTGAGCTGCTATAGTATTTTTATGTTTATCGTGTAATTCAATTTATAATTTATTTGCCATTTAGTTTGGCTCATGTAATAAAAAATTTGCCTTATTGGGCCGTATGTATTGTGAGGACATTTTTTTTAACAATGGAAAAACCTGCCTAGTTTTTGTATGGTTTTCAGGCCACACGCTTATTGGGCACCTTTAATTCCGCTCAATTTTACATTCGTTTTTATATAATATAAAACAAGAGTGAACGCTATAGTCGGGTTGGTGTCCCGACTATTTAATACCCGACACTCAGCTAAAGGGAGTGCGAACGCTGTACTCGGGTTGGTGTCCCGACTATAATCGTAATTCAGCTAAAGGGAGTGCGAGGGAGATAGATATATATAGATATTTTGATTGCGTATAACTTTTTAATGAATGGTCCGATTTGAAAAATGTCTTCTACATTTCGATAGGTATAAATATACACATGACTTGGTGATGTGGATTTTTAGATTCGCTTAACGTAATTTTTAAAATACAAAGTTTATGTCCATCAAGTGATTCTGAAGGGGGGCCGAGAATATAATTATGTCGTCAAAATAGACCAAGCAAATGTCACCTACTAGTTCTCCTAGTACATTGTCCATTACCCTTTGGAATGTAGTTGAGGCGTTTTTTAGCCCGAACAGCATTCTCATGGATTCGTAGGGTCCGTTCTCTACTGAAAAGGCTGTCTTGGACATGTCTCGGGGGTCCATTTGAATTTGGTGGAACCCACTCGCTAAATCTAGGGTGAACAAATATTTTGGCCCGCCAATGTTGTCAAGAAGGTCGCTAATGTTGGTGTTCACGCCAAAAGGGCGTTTAATTTCGGCAGGCAGTGTTGAGCGGCAGTTTTCTCCAGATCTCCACATCTCGCTCGCTCGCACTGCCCTTCGCTCTCCCTCTCCAACTCTCCCCCAAGTCTCCGCTCCACTCTGGAGCCACTAAGCTTAGATTATTGTAATAAGTTCCAATTTACAAGTGTAATAATAAACAGCCGCACGTCGCGCAATACCCCGAAAAGTTCTCCCGTGTTTTCGAAACTTATTTCTGCGCGGATCCATTTCCCTGGGACTCATCATCGCTCCTACAATCAAGCCACCCCCGCCCCAACATTTGATCCATCGACCGGATATTTCCGACCAGCGTTCAGCAGTAGCTACGGTGGCTTAAACCGCTCCAGATAAGTTCCACTTCTTACTATTATTTGCCGGTCATACAGCCAGTTGCTCGAACCCCATTTCGTTCAACTTGTTGTATGATTTCTTGTCTAAATCCAAAAGAGATTTAATCCGACGCAACGGCATTTAATATATATATATTCCAATATATACTCCAATTCCTTTTGTTTGTGAGCAGCAATTTTTCCATTTTTTCCGTTCCCGAAATTTCGTACACTCGAAATTATTACATTGCCGTTCACACATTTCCAAATCCTTAGTGCCAAAGTTTTTTCCAATATTGTGCACATACAAAGCAAATAATTAACAGTTCCAGTTCCACACAACCATTTTTATATTTTATTTAAAAAACAAATATATTCGTGTTCTGTGAATTCTATTTATTTTCCAAGTGTGTGTAAAAATATATAATCCAGCCACAGTGAACATTTCAAATTCAAAGTGATCCGCCGAAATTGGCAGCTTTCGTTTTTTTGTACTGTGTTTCCTGCTGCGTGCATATATTTTTACATATGTAAATATTCCAAAATACAGTCCACTCCGACTACTATTCAAATACAGTCCACTTCAAATACAATTTCGAATACGGTCCACATCAACATAGTTTTTTTCTACGATCAATCCCAAATTATTTCCAAGTCCAAATACAAAGCTTAAATTTCTAATAATTTACACCGGCAATTACTTTGTGCAGCAGATAAAAATATACATACATATATACATAAGTCGCAAAAACTCCCGCAATCGGTGCCCTTTCTCTATCCAGCTGTTCTCTGCAGACATACGTACTCGAAGTCTCCACAATTCCCGCAATCCGCTATCCATCTGGTTCGTTACATACGTACGAACTCTTACATATTCCAAAACGCACCGTGGTTCCAGGGTACCCAAAAAAATAACGAATATTATTCGTTCAAAACATACTTGAGAAAAACAACCATATTAATTACGAAATAACTTCTACTAAAACTAGTACATAAATATTCTATCCGATTCCATCCGTACAGTGTGACCGTACTTTCGTGAAAACTTTAATTATTTATTTAATTAATATTTATTTTTTATCTTAGTCCAAATCATTCAAAAATTCCACGACAAATTCTAAAGTGGCCGTATATCCTTGCGACTATCGATTGGTTCCTAAAACTCCAATTCGCACCTGAAAAATTATTAATTTTTTTAAAAATAGTTTTTTGTGTGATCAATTTAAATTTTACTTTTTATTCGTAATGGCAACCGCAGCTTTAAACAAATTTATTGCTACAGCTGACACTCTCAGTCATCTTGAAGCCACATTAAATGTTCCCGGTGCATCCACACCAACCTTATCCGCCTGCAAAATCCGTAGGGAGCACGTCAGCTCCTTATGGCAAAAGGTAAAGGAGGCATACGACACATGCTCCGAATGCATTGTGGCTGCAGGCGAGAGCGCCGCAGACGCCAAATCCATTCTTAAAGCGAAATACAACGAAACGTACGATGTATACGAAAAGTTCGCCGCTCAGATTCTCGAGCAAATCGAAATCCAACAGGGCTCCACCCAAGTATCTCAAGCTCCAGTAACTCCGTCCCAAAGTTCAAGATCTTATGGCTGTCGACTCCCTCCTATCGATACAGAGGTTTTCTCGGGCGATTATCTTCGCTGGCCGACTTTCCGGGACCTTTTCAAGGCGATATATATAGACAATCCTAGTCTCACTTCCGTTGAAAAGTTATTTCATTTAAATTCAAAAACTAGTGGCGAAGCTCATTCCATAGTTTCCAGATCCCCACTCACCAATGAAGGCTTTCGCTCAGCTTGGACAAATCTCACTGAGCGTTTCGAAAATAAGCGATTGCAGGTTAACAGCCACCTTAAATCCTTTTTCAATGTGCAATCCATAGCACAAGAGTCTGGAGCAGCCTTAAAAAAACTTCAACACACCATTCAAGGTTGCTTAACGTCCTTACAAATTTCCGGCATTAACATTGAGAATTGGGACCCTATCCTCGTTTACATGTGCTCCACGAAGCTTCCAAAGCTCACGCTCTCATTATGGGAGCAATCCATCCAAAATAAAGCCGAAATTCCCACTTGGCTCGAGCTTAATTCCTTCTTAACTAACCGCCATCGAACTCTAGAGGCCGTCGATAGCATCCGGCCTGCTAATTTACTTAAAGTCCAGTCCAAAGCCACAAATGCATTGGCAGAACTTCCAAAAATAAATTCATTTTCCACGAGGGTACTTCCAATACCCAAAGGCTGCGATCTGTGTTTAAAGGAAAAACACCCCATTCGTATATGTCCACGCTTTCTCCAAATGCAGTTAAATGATCGTTTAGCCTACATCCAAGATAAACAGCTATGCTCCAACTGCTTTGCAAGCAGCCATAAATTGCAGGATTGCACAAGCCCTAACACTTGTTTCACTTGCCAAAGTCGACATCATACGCTGTTGCATCCAAGCAACAATTCTACAATGACTTCGATTGCATCCAGACCTCCAGAGCCAGTATCGGCCTCAATCCCATACAGAATTTCGTCCTTCTCAGCGCGTGTTTCCAACGCGTGTGGGACAAATAGAATTTCCGATCCGGACCCGATTATAAGGGTCCTTCCTACAAAGAATTCCGACTATTGGGTTCCATATCCCGCCTTGGATGGCAGACGTTCCCGAGGTATTAAATCCTACCAATGCCGAGTCTGCCAAAAGATCCATCCGCTACGGAAATGCCACCGCTTTCTGCGGCTTAGTGCCGAGAAACGGCTCCAGGAAGTACGTATCCACAAGTACTGTTCCAATTGCTTGGCCCACGATCATTCCGAGGACTCCTGCCGCAGTGATGACCACTGCCACAAGTGTGGAAAGGGCCACCACACTCTACTACATAAGGAAGACCGATCATCGCTTCAATCATGTTCCTGAGTCTACTCTACTGAGGGTCTTGCTACGGTGGTCCTCGCAAGGGGGGGGAGAATGTTCACGCCAAAAGGGCGTTTAATTTCGGCAGGCAGTGTTGAGCGGCAGTTTTCTCCAGATCTCCACATCTCGCTCGCTCGCACTGCCCTTCGCTCTCCCTCTCCAACTCTCCCCCAAGTCTCCGCTCCACTCTGGAGCCACTAAGCTTAGATTATTGTAATAAGTTCCAATTTACAAGTGTAATAATAAACAGCCGCACGTCGCGCAATACCCCGAAAAGTTCTCCCGTGTTTTCGAAACTTATTTCTGCGCGGATCCATTTCCCTGGGACTCATCATCGCTCCTACAATCAAGCCACCCCCGCCCCAACAGTTGGGGAATGAATGTTTTTTATTATATTCTGGTCGAGCACTTTTGGCTTTTGCTAACGGACCTCTTCTTTATGTATATAGGGGTATCTGTACGTTCTTACGTGAACGGGGATATTGTCGGTAGTCGGGATGGGGTGCTTGACTGTTTTGGAGAATGTGAGAGGTGCCGCGTCATCGTAAAATAGGTCTTGGAATCTCGCACCAATTCTTCGTCGTTTAAATGACCCGTAGGGATGTGTTCGTTAAGATTTCTCCTGATCTGTTGGTAATTTGGATTAAGTGTTACCCCGTTTATTTGATCGTAACACTCCTTGTTATATGGTAGAGCCCTGCACAAGTAACCTGACTTGTTTGTCAAACCTTAAATCCAACCGACCTACTTGAAACCCATTTGACTTGGGTTCGACTTGGGTCGTTTGGGTTTGGTTCTTAGGATTAAGAGGATATATTTGTGTGGATCATACATAACTTAACTAAGAAACCTAATGATATATTCTTGATTTATTTATTTATTGATTTTTCAAAAACCGCGATTTCTTTAGAACAAGAGAATATGATATATATAAAAGAGTAGATGTCGATCTGCGTCATGTTCCCCCAGCCCAAACCATAAGACCTAAAACTCTGTAAAAAATTGGGTCTGAATCGTTTGTTAGTAAAGGTGTGCACTATGAAAGGATTTTTTAAAATTCGGCTTCTAAGGAATCCCAGGACTCTGGAAAAATGCAACCATTCCCACAGTTTTCAACCAAACAAGTTGATATTTTTTTTTTAAATTTGTTTGTGGAAATCTTCGAAAGCCCAGAACCGACTTCCGGTTGGGGCACTTAATTAATTTTTCAGCACCGAATATGCGATCGGATCCGTTTTTGGTTTAAAGTATGGATCTATGACATACAATCAGTAAGTTATTTTTTTTTTTTGGACCCACGGTTGATTTTTAATGATTTTCTTTGTTTGCGGAGGTTGCGGGGGGCCTCTTTGGCAGCACGTTGTTGTTGTTTTTCGCAGCACTCACGAACGTCAGCAAAAGCAGAACGAGAGAGTAGTGAGCAGAGAGTGAGAGTCATTTGAAGCGAAAGAGAGGCGGCCAATGTTTTTTTTTCTGGCTTAGGCTCAGATGACACATTCAATTTTTAACGTCAATTTATTGTAGCAATTTTTCTTTAATGGGACTTCAAACGAGCGCGAGAGAGAATCAAATTTTTTTGACTGCTCTACCAATAACACCAATGATAGAGGCGCGATATCATATTAATCCTAACTCGCTTGCACTTATTTAACTCACAGAAATGAAAAATTGTCACAATAAATTGGGGCTAAAAATTGAACGTGTCATCTGAGCCTTAGAAACACCTGATAAAATGTGTACTATTTGGATACCAGAACAGATTATCTAATGGATGCAATTCTAAGTCAAAGTGTGTAGCCAGCCCATTAAATGCAAAAGGAATTTTTGTTTTGATTTAAAAAAAATTTTGGATTGGGTTTCAAGGGGAGAGCAGTGAAAAACTTTTAGTCGTCACATTTGCATGTGAGAAACGCAATGACACACACACATCTATAAATTGGCATGTACATAAGTATGTAATGATTAAATGCATGCCATTCTAAATCAAATATTTTGCAAAAATTTAAATTATGTTAAAGACGAGGGGCGCACGAAGAAAATTGTTGGCAAATTTCGTATCCAAAATTACACCTACTGTTTTCACCCAAAAGAGTGGAGATTTAGGTGTTTTTTTTAATTTTCTTTATTTCCGGAAATATTTAACTACAGCCGACATTGGGGCACTTCTTTTTTTTATCTACCGATCCTTCGAGCGGATCCGTTTTTTGCTTAAAGCATTTTGGTCGTAGCCTTTCATAGGTATTCGTGTGTTATTTTTTATATATTCTTTTTTATGCTTTTAAGGTTTTTGGGGGTTAGATCTGTTCGAAATAAACGGTAAAAAAGAGTAAGAGTTTTGTCTGCATTCGCTTAGCTAACCAAAATTATATAGTTAGGCTACCAGAACGGTGGAGTTAAGGTGGAAATAAGGTGAGGTTAGGGTTTAAGTTGCGATTAAGGAGGTATTACATAGGTTAGGGTAAAAGTAATGTAAGGGAAGGGTGATGGTGAGAAAGGTAAGGTTCGTTTGCACTTTAGTGAGGATAAGGTCAAGGTGACAAACAAGTTTTACTAAAAAAAGTGAATTTAAAGTAAGTAAGTATAGTAAGGAAAATTTTTTTTCAGGTGAGACTAAAGTTAGGTTAGCTAAGAAGAGGAAAACCTGGTGCTAAGGTGGGTTAAGACTAGGAAATGGTGAAAACAGCATTAATAGAATAAAATAGGTGGGGTTAAGGTGAGGTAATATTAAGGTAATGCGGTGTTAAGATAAGGTATGTTATGGTTAGAAGGATTAGAATATTAGTGCGTTTTAGGTGGCTTTACTGTTTAGCTAAGGTTACGCGGGATTTTACTCTGATATTACTTTAAATTTGTATATATGTAAAAATCAGCAATAAATGCAGTGCTAATAGTAGCGGACAACGTCGCTTCGGGTATTGCTAGTTGATAATAAAATCTTCGTTAAATCTGTATTTATTGTTTTGGACTCGATTTTATTTATGACATTTGCTGTGGAGTCCACTTATTTAACGTCTACTAAATCCATTTAGGGCGTTTTTCTGTGAGCTGCTATAGTATTTTTTATGTTTATCGTGTAATTCAATTTATAATTTATTTGCCATTTAGTTTGGCTCATGTAATTAAAAATTTGCCTTATTGGGCCGTATGTATTGTGAGGACATTTTTTTTAACAATGGAAAAACCTGCCTAGTTTTTGTATGGTTTTCAGGCCACACGCTTATTGGGCACCTTTAATTCCGCTCAATTTTACATTCGTTTTTATATAATATAAAACAAGAGTGAACGCTATAGTCGGGTTGGTGTCCCGACTATTTAATACCCGACACTCAGCTAAAGGGAGTGCGAACGCTGTACTCGGGTTGGTGTCCCGACTATAATCGTAATTCAGCTAAAGGGAGTGCGAGGGAGATAGATATATATAGATATTTTGATTGCGTATAACTTTTTAATGAATGGTCCGATTTGAAAAATGTCTTCTACATTTCGATAGGTATAAATATACACAACAAAATTGCATTTATACTTATCGGAAATCTTTAAAGATGTGGGCGCAGGACACATTTTAAAATGGTTAGTGGGCGATTGTGGGCGTTAGAGGGGGCGTGGCGCTCGGCTGAAATAAACTTGCGCTGCGTAGGAGGCCCAAGAATATGTGTGGGAAATCTCAACCTTCTAGCTTTTGTAGTTTCCGAGATCTCAGCGTTCATACGGACGGACAGACAGACAGACAGACGGGCAGACGGACATGGCTAGATCGACTCGGCTAGTGACCCTGATCAAGAATATATATAATTTATGGGGTCGGAAACGCTTCCTTCTAGCTGTTACACACTTTTTGGCCTTTTACTCTACGAGTAACGGGTATAAAACGATATGCATCGCAGTGCAATGAAAAACATATAGCAACGCAGTGCATGGTTACAAAAAAATATGCGCTCTATGAAGCGCTGTCGGCTTACTTCTCCTTGGTCTCGTTTGATTGGACTTCCTCGATGGTTTTTTATGTTGGTGCGCCGGTGCTGGCTGCACAGGCTGGACTTCCTCGATGGTTTTTTATTTTGGGGCACCGGTGCTGGCTGCACAGGTGTACTCGCAATGGGGCGAGCACAGTGGTCCCTTACAGTTGTTTGGTCACTTCTTCGTTAATTTAGGTATTTCCTTTTTCTGTGGCGGAGGTAATTTCAGATTAGCTTTAGCGAGACTTGTAATTGCATGGTAGGTGGATGTGTGTGTGGCTCTGGTTTTTTTTTTCACTTAATAAATTTTTTATATATTCAAGTTTGGCATGTAATTTTACCGAATTCTTCCAATTTAGTAGCTTCAGTAATTCAGCCCTTCTGACTTTTAACTTTTTCACCACTGCGTTTAGCACACATCACACTCGTCTCACTGCGATTATTATTTTCCGTTGTCTGCTGCTAATTTTTCTTGTTGCCATGTAATAGTTGTAATGTTTCCATTTCCATTTCCTTTCCAATTGAGGTTCTCGATGTCCTCGACATCAGCTTCACGGTAGCCATGTAATAGTCCCGCTCCACTTATAAGAAAATAGTCACGCTCCGCTTATATATTCCATTCAAATATTTATTTATTTATTTATAAGGTTTTTCACAAATTTATTTTGGTCTTTTAGGAGCAGCCGTTGTTGCCGCTCCGAGCTCGTAAGAGGTTCTTCTTGAGCCCAATTTACTTAGGAGGTAAAGAGGTCTAAGTCTTGTAGATGCGCTGCCAACAGCGGCAGCGGAGAGACGGCCTATATATTCTTATATTCTAAAGTATATAGCTATGCTCACTTAGTCTGGAGCGCGGAGAAATATGCACATGAATGAGGTCCGCTCGTGTTGCAATTATGCTGACACTTGAACTTTCAGCGTGCGGGCCAAGGCACAGCGAGCGGTTCGTATTTCGGGCATTTATGTTGATGACCGAGACCTTGAATTGTATAAACACTGTACTCTTGGTACAGTGGGTGGTCGATATACATATTTAATATGTGTGCATACTACACTATTATCCTTCGGCTTTCAACGTGCCCAGCTGCTGGTGAGTCGTGGTTTTCTTTCAGCACCGTTTCGTAGAGCTCTCGGGACGCACATCTTCCACGTAATCACATCCTCAATGCCTGCTCTATGTGGTATGCTTCTATATAGATTCTCGCCTTCCATGACGTAGTCCGGGTACTTTTGGGGGTGCGGAAACCAGCTGCACGCTCGGATCGTTTCCGGCAATGGCTGCCTTGACAGAGCGTCCGCCACCACGTTCAGCTGTCCCTTCCTGAAATACGGGCATGCTAATACGGGATCTGCCACAAATCTTGCCTTAACTTCCTCAAATGCCATCTGCCACAACCCATTTACTCCCCTTGCGTAGTAGTTAATTTAACGGTTTAACTATTTTAGCAAAATCTGGCACAAATAGGCGGTACAACGACGCTCCCAGGTACTGCCGGAGTTCTTTGACGGTCGAGGGTGGCGATGGCTGCTTCCTTTTCCGGATCCTGTGCTGCTATATAACAAAAAACTTGTAATGACACAGGGCTTCAACACTACAACTACTTTGACGTCAGCTGTATGCTATTATGTTTTTTGACTCTGTTTTCTAGAATTTATTTCTCCCTTAAATCTTAAATTATTAAAATATTTAGTAGATTGGTATAAATAATATATGTATAAATAATAATATGTATAAATATTATTTAAATAAGGCAGAACTTGCAAAAACCTGTCAGTCAAGGCAGTTTGACTCTCGACAAAACAGAAAATAATGTTGCTCACAAAATCTCTCTCCGAGCGGAACCCTTTTTTCGTTTTGCTTGCCGGTTTCGGTGCGACCTTTTGGTTCAACAAATCAATCGGTCTTTTAGTAACTACTCGGTGGGACCCTTTTAGGTTAACAGTTAACAGGTTAACCACAAAACGGTTTCTATAAGACTACAGTTAAATAATAGTCAGACAAATCCCAGCGGCAAAAATAGCCATTACAAAATGGCTTACGAATGCATTACTTCTCCTCTAGTAATAGGGAAATACTGGATTTTTTTGGACGTTGATGCACTATGGTCAGTATAATCAAGTGGCCCTTACGACACCAAGCAATGCTTGTTACGCGCGGAGCCCTACACCGTTTTGGGCGAGTAAACGAAATCGCGGACAAAGAAGAAGACAATTTCAATTTCTGACCAAATCTGGTTGCCAATCGGAGCGTATCCAGCGTAAGCGAATAAAATACTCCCACCGGGTCAAAAACATAGAACAAGACAAAAATGGTTTCTGACCAAATCTGGTTGCCAATCGGAGCGTATCCAGCGTAAGCGAATAAAATACTCCCACCGGGTCAGAAACATAGAACAAGATAAAAATGGTTAACAGCATGGGTGAAGAGAATCCTTCATCGGAAATTCAAAAGATTTTAAATGCACAACAAGAAATAGGCAATGACAATGCTAGGTGCATCAATAATTTCAAGAAAGATGGACCTGCACGGAAACAAAAACCTGAATATTTTGAAGCCCGATTATTGGCAATTAATGAAGCCTGGGAGATGTTCAAAGAAAATGAGACTCATTTGCCAGACTCACAGAAAGGATCTAAGTACGAGAAGTACGCAAACGATCTTCGATCGACTTACGAGAAATATACCAAGATCTTTCAGGAAGGTCTCGACGTACTCCTAGCCATTAACAGCAAGGAGTTGAAAGTTCGATCGGCAGCCACCTATGACAGAAGTCAGCGACAAAAGGCTAGCATCACTATGCCGACGCCAAGGAGAGGTTATTGAATCCCTAAGAATGGCGCTAAAGGAGTACGCGACTATAAAGGGTCAAGCCTCCACTAGCTTCATGAGTTCTTTGTCGGCACAAGTACAAGAGGTCCATTTAAAAATTTATGAAGAATTTGACAACCCGATAGAAAAGGGCTACAACAAGGAAGCCTACGGGATGTTACAAGTGGAAGTGCAAAAGGCGCTCATGGCGTGGCCAAGTGCATCCGCCACAAACAGCACTGATGTGCAGCTGCCAAGAATAAGCATCCCGAAAT
Organism: Drosophila takahashii; assembly: GCF_030179915.1. Classification (NCBI taxonomy): domain Eukaryota; kingdom Metazoa; phylum Arthropoda; class Insecta; order Diptera; family Drosophilidae; genus Drosophila; species Drosophila takahashii. The sequence goes on along the minus strand of NC_091679.1, from coordinate 8,205,704 downwards.
TCGATGGTGAACTGATAAAATGGAGACAATTCTTCGATTTCTTCTCATGCATGGTTCATGAAACCAACATGCCCACCATAAAGAAAATGTGGTACCTAAAAACCGCACTTACCGGTGATGCAGAAAGGTTGATTCGGCCTATAGAACTCAAGGAAGAAAATTATGAACAAGCATGGGAAATACTTGTTGATTCGTATGACAAGCCAAGACAGCTTGCACATACAGTAATTCGCAAATTGTTGCATCAACAGGCATCTTGTGATAGCGCAAAGTCATTGCAGGAATTATATATAACAACGATTGATTCTCTCGCCTCCCAAAAGGCCCACATCTGAAAGATTGAATTGGGTACTGAAACATAAAATGTGCGTCAAATGCTTCGGCACTGATCACAAAACAAAGGACTGCCGCAGTCGAAAGTGTTTTAAGTGCAAGAAGGATCACAATACTCTGCTTCATCTCGACACTACCGTAGAGCCTCGCACACCAATTGTAGGGGCGGCGAGTAATAAAAATTATAATCTACTCGCCACGGCTTAGGTTGCAGTACAGGCCAACAATGGGCACTGTGCAAACTTTAGAGCACTACTGGACTCTGGATCACAGATAAATCTGATTACAGAGCGAATGGCTTCAATGTTATCACTAAAGCTCCACAATGCTAAGTTACGAATTGAAGGCATTTGAGGAGTAAAGCATAAGTCAACATACTAGTTAAATCACTTCATAGTGGTTTCACACAACGAATTGAAGCTTTTGTATTGCTCCACATAATAATACCTGATCAGCCAGCCCAGCAACTTTCGCTAGCGGCTAGAAAGTTATCCAAGGGAATGGCCTTGACGGACCCCAATTTTGACAAACTAGGAAAAATAGACCTGCTCATTGGTGCAGAGCACTATTATTCTTTGCTGCTCCCAAATCAGAAGAACTTTACAACCAAAGGTCCAATTCTGCAGAACACAAAGTTTGGCTGGATCGTAGCTGGTAAGGTGAATGCTACTGACAGTTCGTCCGCCGTCTGCGCGATTAATTCTATACAAGAAACCAACGATTTAATAGAAAAAATTTGGACATTGGAAAACTTGGACACAACCGAAAAACATCGGTCTCCCACAGAAGCATACTGCGAAAAGCATTTCATGGGAAATTTAAGGACAGCAGCAGATGGAAAATTCATTGTAAGACTCCCGTTCTCTGAACAACCTTGAACCCTGGGGGAGTCAAGAAATAGCTACGAAAAGGTTCTTTGCATTGGAGCTAAGAACATCAGCAGAAGTTTGGAAAGGGTATTCCGACTTCATGGATGAGTATGAAAAATTGGGACACATGAAAAGTGTAGGTCCAGCACAAATTCCCAAAAGTCATTACTTCATACCTCATCACTGTGTCCTCAAACCGGACAGCACTACCACAAAGTTACGGGTAGTATTAGACGCATCATGCAAAACATCGAGCGGAAAATCTCTCAATGATATCTTGCATGCCGGCCCAACCGTACAAAGTGAGTTATTCGCGATACTTCTACGCTTCAGAACTCACAAGTATGTGTTCACAGCGGATATAGAGAAAATGTACCGTCTGGATAAAGTCTGGATAAGCCCGGATGATCAGTTTTATCAGCTCATCGTTTGAAGAAGCAATTCATCAGAGGATCTCAAGTACTATCGCTTGAAGACTGTAACATACGGAACCACATCCGCTCCGTTTCTGGCAACAAAATGCTTAAACCATTTAGCACTCATATCAAGGGCCACTTACCCCTTGGGATCAGGCAAACTTCGAGATGACTTCTACGGGGACGACTGCCTCACTGGCTCCAATTCAATTGCCGAAAGCAAACAAATTGCCGATGAGCTAAATAAAATCCTAGTTCCGAATGGATTTAAACTCCGAAAATGGTGCTCAACAACGAACAATTGTTATAAGGAAGACATTGTAAGTGATGTCAAACTAGATGAATCGTTTGAACATTACAGCGTAAAAACGCTGGGTCTCATTTGGATGCCTAATAAAGATCATCTATGCGGAAGGACTGAAAAGAGCCACTCGACCAAGATTACGAAAACAGTTGTCTGCTCGGAGTTGGCACAAATTTTTGACCCCTTAGGGTTATTTGCACCAGTTGTAGTAAAAGCAAACATCTTTTTGCAGCAACTTTGGGAAACCAAACTTGAGTGGGGTGATGAGCTACCGGAGGATCTTCAAACAGAATGGAAAAATTACCGGGATGATCTTTTAACCCTGGATACGGTAACGATTCCTCGCCACATATATGATGGTAAAATTCCAGTTACCCAAGAGCTACACACCTTTGTTGATGCATCGGCACGTGCGTACGGAGCAGCATTCTACGTTCGGGCAAAATACAAAAATAACCAGGTCTCAGTTAGGTTACTCTATTCGAAATCACGAGTAGCTCCAAAGGCTCAGCAGACACTACCCCGATTGGAACTATGTGCTGCAGTGTTAGGAGCCGAACTAAGCGACAAGGTCAGAAAGGACCTATCGTTCGATAGCAGCGTGACAGGATACTACTGGAGTGATTCCATGGTGGTATTATCATGGATTAATGCTGCAGCATCTACCTATCACATATTTGTGGCCAATAAAATAGCCAAAATTCAGGCAATAACAAGCCAAGCGCAATGGCGTCACGTTTCATCTGCAAACAATGCAGCTGACGTTCTGTCAAGAGGCATCCTCGCCAGCAAGTTAGGCGACCATAATCTGTGGTTCTCTGGGCCACTATTTCTACATGGATCGTCAAGCCAGTGGACCAGCACTCCGGACCTCAAGACGAGCGATCTGGAAAGGAGGACAAAATATATAAGTTTGCAGCTGTAAGCACAATAATTCTTTCTACAAATTGCAGCGAATAGTGGCGTACATGTTACGGCTCTGCTACAAATCGAACAGATCGCCAACATCAACGATACTCACCGCGGAATTGCATCAAGCCCGAATTGTGATTCTACGTACCATCCAACAAGTGGAGTTCGCTGCAGAGTTAAGCCAGCTGCAGCGCTATAGGACGGAGGACAAGAAAAATCGACTAGTTTCACTATCTCCCATACTTGGCAATGATGGTCTTATAAGAGTTGGAGGAAGGCTAGAAAACTCTGCACTTCCCTACGAATCTAAGCATCAGATTCTATTGCCGTACAATGATCCTATTGTAAAAATGTTGCTACGAGAGACGCATGAGGACGACATGCATTGCGGGGCTCAAGCACTACGAGCAATCGTGCGACAACAGCACTGGATTCTTAACGAAAAGATCATGTCCAGAAGCATTATTCACAACTGTGTGAGATGCACTAAAGCAAGGCCCAAGCTGATGCAACGAGTCACACAAGCACGCCCATTTTTAAAGTCCGGCGTAGACTATTGTGGTCCCTTTTGGATTCATCACAAAATCCGAGGAAAAAGACCCGACAAAGCATATATCGCCGTTTTTTGCTGTTTCTCCACAAAGGCAGTGCATCTTGAATTAGTAAGCGATTTAACCACAAACGCATTCCTAGCGGCCTTAAGGAGATTTCTGAGCCGCCGCGGCAGATGTCAGACAATCCATTGCGATAACGCAACCAATTTTGTTGGTGCTAACAACCAGCTTAAGGAATTGGAAACGACAATCTTCACGGAAAGGGCTATGGATCAGATTATAAGTCAACGTAGCAGAAGACAAGTTGACTTTAGATTCATACCGCCACGAGCCCCATCATTCGGAGGCCTCTGGGAGGCAGCCGTAAAATCCGCCAAAAAACTGTTATTGACAACCAGCTCTACGGCATCATTGAAGTTAAACACACTAATAGTCGAAGTTGAAGCAATCTTAAACTACCGACCAATTACACCTATATCAAATGATCCCACAGACATGGAGGGCCTCACTCCAGGACACTTGTAAAGCGCTGGGAATTGGTTTCCAGGCTGAAGCATTTATTCTGGAACCAATGGTCAGCCGAGTACTTACAAGAGCTTCAGGCTCGGCAGAAGTGGAAGACAGAAGCACAAAACGTCAGGAAAGGACTAATGGTGGTGGTAAAAGAAAATTATTTACCAGTAATGAATTGGCCACTGGGACGAGTAATTAAAACTTATCATGGTGCGGATAATCGCGTTCGGGTTGTTAATGTAAAAACAGCATCTGGGATATTTAAGAGGCCCATCACTCGGTTGGCCCATTATTTCCAGAAGAGAGCGGTGGCAAGCGCCAAAGGTCCGAAGCTGAATTATGTATGATCCACACAAATATATCTTCTTAATCCTAAGAATTCGCGGTTTTTGAAAAAATCGATTAATTTAAGAACTTCCATAGATTTTATATTAATTCTTCCAACCCGCGAATTCTTAAGAACAGGAGGATCTTCAGATTGGTTGGACCGTGTTCTTCTTAGCTAAGGCACTAATGCTTATACTTGGCTCTATAATTATTAATTCTTCACAAACCGCGAATTCTTAGGACTAAGAGGATATATTTGTGTGGATCATACATATGTATTACATAACTTAACTAAAAAAACCAATCACTGCGAATTCTTAGGAACAAGAGGATTTATTTGTGTGGATCATACATAACTTAACTAAGGAACCTAATTATATATTCCATATTTATTTTTCTAAAACCGCGAATTCTTTAGAGCAAAAGAATATGTTTCTGCGGATCATACATCTGTAATATTTGAAGATCAAAAGCATTGGCATGGGCAAAAGAAGTGGAAACAAATCTTGACCTTTAGAATTCGCGACGGGTCGATGAGCTGTGAAAATTGTCATCATCGTCTTATTTAAAAATCAATTTTTTTTCTTTGGGTAACCTTAAACCCGAACTGATGTACTTGAAACCCATTTGACTCGGGTCGTTCGGGTTTGGGTATTTGGGTAAATCGGTAAAATTTTACCCAAACCCAAACGACCTGAAAATGTTGGGGTCAGGTTGGGTAGCTAATATTTTAAAAGAAAGCCTGAATACTTGACCTGAAATTTGATTTGGGTACCCAAATAACCCATTTTGTATAGCCATGCAGGGCTCTATCATATGGTTCCACGTTTAGTGGTTGGTCGAGACAAAGGATCTGCCCAGTCTCGGAATTTTTAGTTATTTCCAGAAAGCTATGTCCGTCTGAAGCGGTGTAGAGTCCCCCGGAAACAAAAAGATTGCTGTCTATCTCCAGAGGATTACAGAGAAAATCGCATTCACTAAGGTTGACTTGTAGTTTAATAATGGCTTTGCTTTGGGGTTGGATAAAAAGTTCGTCAGTGCCTCTATTAACTTCTGTTATAATTTTAATCGACGTGAATGGGGTTTCGAGTTCGAGTTTGAGTTCTTCAATATTTATTTTCGATTTCCGGTCTGTCAGGAAGTCTATTCCAAGGAGGCCATCGAGGTATTGTTGGAATTTGAAAAGTAGTAACCGAATTTCGCCTTCTTATTTAACTTCTACCGGTATAGGTAGATTGACACTTCGGGTCAATGAATAGCTTTCTAGGACTGTTGTGAAGAGAATATTATTTTCTAATTTTTGTATGGCGCCTTGTGGAATAAGGTTTGGGCCCACGAAGGAATAGGTGGAACCGGTGTCCCCTATAAATTTGAGTGGTTCTAACTCTTCAAGTTAGATAAAGTGATAATTATATAAGGAAGATACAGACCGTGCGTTTTTTTGTTTATGTAACCGACTTGTCGGTTGAGGCTTCTTGTTGAAAATTTGAGTTGTCGTCAATGTTGTTAAAGTTGGAGGCCGACCTTTGTGAAGGATTTCGGTCAGTGTTATACCCCTGCTCTGTTGTCATTGTTATGTCTGTTGTTATTGGTACGATTTTGGCTTTAATTCGAGCCCTGACGGAATGGGTTTGCCGAGGAATAAAAATTGCCCCGATAGTCTTGCCCATGAGTATTATAAGAGTAGTTATTCCGGTCGCCAGAATTGTTTTGGTACGAAGTCTTCTGGTAGGACCTATTTCGGTCTGAGTTGAATCTTTTGTTCTGCGATTTGTTTTGTTTTTGATATATAAAACTCTGCTCGGCTTGGCACCACTCGTAAGCCGTCCCGATCGTAGTCGGATTTCGGGCTCGAATGTTCTGAGTGGGTCGCGTAGCCCAACCTAGGGACAACTCGCTAGGGAGTTTCTGAATTTCGGCAACTAGTATCGGTTCTGTCTTTTTGCATGCATACATGCATTTAAGGTTTTTCCTAATGCTGTCCCATTCAAGTTTAGTGTCCAACATGTCTATAATTTTGTTTCGAAAGTTCTTAATAACAACTGTCCGCACGGGATTTGGTCCGTACCCCTTATTAACATAATAATAAGTAATTGTTTGACAAAGGCTAGTATATCGGTAAGATTTAGGGTGGTATTTAGGGTAGTGGTAGTTGACCTATATTGTCAATGCCACTATTGGTAATATTGGTAGGGCTCTGATTTCAGGTAAGAAACAACATTTTTTTTTTAATTGTAAATACTGGTCAATATATGTTCTTTATTCAGACTTTTCCCGTAAAGGGGGGCTGCCCTTCGTATCGGGTTTCATGGCAATGGTGGGGGAAATGGGAGGCCGATGCGAGTGGTAACCCCTACCCCTTCCTCTATTTGGAGAGAACACGCAGCCATAAATGTAAAAATAAATTTTTTGTATGGGTGTATGTTGCAAATGTTAATTTGTGTTATGTGGAGGCTCAAAAAACAACTGTTGAATGTATGCAACCATTATTAATGTGAATCCACTGTGGGTTGTCGCAAATGATATGGGTGCAAAAATATAATTTCCAGTGTAAGGTTTTTTTTTGCCGATCAGCAATTGATAGTCACAATTGATATGGACACATATATTTAATGCAATGCAATTTTAAATAATATAATGCGTGATGCAATTTTGTGCCGATCAGCGATTGATAGTCACAATTTGATATGGATGCAAAAAAATATAATTCTCAGATACATAAATATTATTTGCTTTAATTAACCATATTTTCAGCGATTCTCAGTAATAACTTTTTGATTAGTGTATTATTTTGTATTAATCATGACGGTCACAATATATTTATTTTCCGTTGGGGTTTTATTGGTACACAAACACATTGCTTTCCTTTCCTATTAGGGCTCGCTGACTGAGATCGTTGTTTTACTTATTATTATACCCTTGCAGAGGGTATTATAATTTCAGTCGGAAGTTTGTAACGCAGTAAGGGAGACGTTTCCGACCACATAAAGTATATATATTGTTGATCAGCATCAATAGCTGAGTCCATCTAGCCATGTCCGTCTGTCCGTTTCTATGCGAACAAGTCTCTCAGTTTTAAAGCTATTGCAGGTACTACATATGTATGTCGTAGCGAGTCGGATCGGACCACTATATCTTAAGGCTCCCATAGGAATAATCAAATATATATAAGAAAGTTCATTGTAAATTTTTAGGAAGTAGGCGTTTTGAGTTATGACAACAAGAAAGGAAGCTACCTTCGGCCAGCCGAAGCTTATATACCCTTGCAGATAAAGTAAATACCTAGTTTAATGCTCACTCGGTGCAGTTTCAGGGATTCCAGATTCAGCGTGTTTATTTAAATTTTGTTTTTAAGTTGTCAAAAATCAAAACGCCTACTTCCTACAAAGTTACAATGAATTTTATTATCGGGGGTGTCACAGAAAAGCATTCCAACCGAATTTCCCCCGAATACCAAATCTCGGTGTCACAGACGTCATTTTTGACGGTTTCTAAATCCCCCGTATTTTGCCGGACGTTTTGATAAAATTACCCAACTTACAAATGTTTCCCAAAAATATAACTTTATTTAAGACAACTCTAATGAATTTTATGAACTACCTGCATACTACGATTTTTATACCTACTTCGCTTTATATTTAAAAATATACTTTTTATAAAACCTCTCGAAAAAATTAGATAAAAAAAACCGGCGGCAAACCGTCTACCTGGCAGTGTTACCAATTGCTAGAACTTTAAAATACCAAAATTTCCAATTTTCTGAGTTAGTTATCGAAATGTTGTGTTAACGAATTAATTATTGAAAGGTACTTAGTATTGTAGTTAAAAATGAAACTTATTCCTGGTAAAGATTTCATGGTAAAAAAAGTTGTAGTTATTTAGAAATTAATAAAAACAGGCCGCCTTTGAAAAAAGTTGGCATCACTGTCGTAAACAAATTTCCTATTTTTGCCAGGTAAAACGCTGGCTGTGAAGAAGAAGAAGACATAGAAGTAAAAACGTACAAAATGTTTGTTTATTACTAATTTAAACTAACAAACGTTGCTAATTTTCAGGGGTAAACATAGGTCACCAGCGCAAGACGCTATATTCTTGCGATTCATTCGCGATAATATCGACATTGCCAAAGGATTTACTCGGGGCGACCGCGTTCTGGTGACCACCGCTTGGAAGGACCTGGCCAGTAAGCGAAATGCCCATGGACCACCGTGTAAAACCGCTGACCCGAGTAAGTACATAGTATGTACATACAAGTTATGTGACACATTACTTAGGGGCACTTACCCAATTTATAAACAACTTTGAGTTCAGAACAAATTTCCAAATAACTTAGACTGACTCCGAGATAAACCCGTGGTCAGCTATTTCTTTAAACTACGCCTCCAAGTTATTCCCACCCAGATCAATTTCACACATCCCGCATCAAAGGGATTCTGTAAACACCCAAGCCGATATTGTAAACATCGGAGCTCCAAAGCGGTCCCCGAAGTCCACTAACATAAACACCAATTTCCGGCAGAAATTCAGTTTCAAATTTAATTGCCAAATTTCATCATCCTATTTTTCCGACTCTCTTGAGTCATTCTCTTAATCAGTTTTTCTGAGATAAACCTCTTAAGCCGAGGTTTCATTATTGATCATTGAACTTGAGTCCAGGCAGTCCGTTTTTGAGAATCGAATCGAGAAGTTTAAAAAGTAATAATCAGTGAGCAGTGAATTAAGTTCGACCTACGAAACAATTGTAATAGTGAATAAGCGAAGTTAAAAAATAAAATAATTTTTATTTTTTACACACAATTTACACACTTTTCTATTAAATGTGATTTTTGGTAAATAAATTAGGGTTTGGAAGGACAAGAGGAAAAGGAAAAGGAGAAAGGAAAAGAAAAAGGAAAAGAGAAATTCCAAGACTGGATTTCATTTGAATGGAAACGCCGATCTCAGCACCCTTGTAGCCGAAGAAGGTGCAAAGATAGCATAAACGGCTGAGGGCATTAAGAATTTAAATTAGGACGGCAAAGATGCCACTGTAAAACAAATGATTAAGCAAAATGAACTTATTGCGGAAAACAATCGGTCGTTAGTTTTATTAATTAATAAAAACACCTAGCAAAGGAAATTTAAATACAGCTTTTTATTCAAAATATGTTCAACGGCGCCTTAATGTTGTTGTGGTTTCATCTCGAATACTCGATGCTTCTGACGGTCCATTATTTACTTCATTTACATCTTCCTCACTTGCATCATTTTGATTGTTGTACCTTTCCACATTGAAATCCGGGTCATTGCGATCACGGCACAGGTCAACATCCTTGAAGGGATCGAAATCTGCTCTTAAGAACACCAATGGTTCTTTCTACAACATTTCTGGCCGACGCATGGCGAAGGTGAAACAAATGTTGACCAGTTCCTGCAGCTGGGCATCGATAAGGGGTCAAAACAAAAGGTTCCAGTGGATATCGGGAGTCCCCAAGAAGCGAGTTTCCACAAACCCTACTATCATATTTTCGTTGCAGAAATTCTCTGGCCAGACTCATATTCCAAGCAAATGAATCGTGGGTTGCCCCTGGCATTACCGCATCCACAAGGAGTATTCGTAGATTATAGTCACAAATCTGTAGAGTATATAAAACTTAATACTAATACAGCCTTAAGGCACGACATTTAAACAATTGACATGGAAAAAAAGCTATTTAACTACTTAAACATAATACCCACAGATTGCACAGAAACACTTTTGAGCAATAATCAAAATATCAACTCACAATAGTTGCATTTATGCTAAAATACCCTTTCCTTTTCAAGTAATAGGACTCTCCTTCATTTGGCATAAATATTTTTATATGGGTGCCAGCAATACATCCAATAACTCCAGGAATCCCGGACTTATTGTAGAAATGGGTTTTAGATTTGACGATAGCCTCATTGGTTTTGTCAAATTTAATGAATTTTGGGCAAAGAATCCTTTCCATCAAGGGAAAAACATCCCACAATATTTTGCAAACTGTGGTTCTAGAAAGGGCCAGGTCAGAGTCCTTCCCAATTACTCTTTGAAAGAAGCCAACTGCCAGGAGCCGCAGAACCTTGGCCAACTGGAACAAGGGCGGGATTGATGATTTTGGGATGTGCCCCTCAATCAGATGAAACACCATCATAAATGTATGTTTATTAAGTCGGAAATTGTACCGAAACCTAGAAGTTCAAAAATACTTAAAGTTCCAGCAGAAAATAAACTTGAAATTATCTTACGTTCCATCTGCTTCTAAGGATTTTCCTCTGTAGCCTAGCCTCTCGAAGTTTTTGTCTTCGCAAGAACACTAGGGCAAGAATTCGTGCAGATGGCATTTTGCTTTACAATTCTGGCCAACTTACAAACGTAAATAAACAAACGCAGCCGCTGCAAACAACTGTTCAGGGCTGCAATAGGCCTGGCGGCCTTAAACATATATTCTTTTTGTAATTTTGCAAGAAAAACATAAATTAGGTTTAAAACTTATTAAAAATTAGTCCAAATAAGTCAAATAACATGCGATAATTGATGAATATTCGATATTTAGTCTATGCATCCAGCCCTGGTCGTTTTTCGGAAAATTTTCCGTAAAAAGGAAATCTCTCGAATTCCTGTGACACCAACGGTTTTGGTCGGTTGGATTCTAAACCATGCAGCAGTTTCGAGCTACACAAGGCTCATGTGGACAATATCGCTCATATCTATCAGGATTTGGAAGATCACCAGTATATCTGCGTTCTGGGTGATTATAATCCGTCATCGTTGGTGTGGGTGCAGGATGAAGATTCTACTACTATGATTCCCAGTAATGTACATCTGCCTCATGAAATTCTACTAATTGATGATCTTCTTAGTATGGGCTTAGTTAAGATTAACAGTATATTCAACAAAATTAAGTTGTAGTAATATTCGACTCTCAGAGTGTGATGCCCATCATCAGCTTTTTTTACTATTGATAACGTGTCATATTTATTCAGCTAACAAATCACTCTCACCTTTAATTTATATAAAAGCTAATAGTTTAAACTCTATTCGAAATGATATTTATAATATTAATTGGGTCGATAGCCTTTCGCATATTTCTGTGCTTTCTCTTATCATTAGTAGGTATGCTAAAAAAGGTTCAAAGTTCTTATAAACTGCCCTGGTATACGCGGGGACTCAAAAAATACAAAAATCTCGGTAATAAGTTCTACAAGCGTTACCTTGAGAGCGGTGACCCTGCCGATATTGAAAGATACAAGCTACACAAGCGTGAATTCGAATTCTCAAATAAATATCTTTATAGCCAGTATATGTCAGATGTTGAAAGTAAATTGCGTATGAATCCCAAATCCTTCTGGCTCTTTGTAAACTCCAAGAGAAGAACATCGAACATTCCTTCCCACATGTCACTTAATAGTGAAATGGCTTCCTCGGACTTGGACGCTGCTAACTTGTTTGCCAAATTTTTTTCCATCCAATTTCGAGCCAACTTCGTCTTGGAATGATAATGAAACGCTTATTTTCATCGACTCCCTATTTAATATAGGAAATCTAAATGAGTCATACTTTGACAGATATATTGCTGCCGCGAGCTTTAATGACTCAGAACGTATGGATTGCGATAACATTTCTCGCTTTATTCTAAAAAATTGTATTGATGTTCTATGTGACCCCCTCAAAATAATTTTTAACAAGTCCCTCTCCAGTGGTATGTTCATTCATAAATGGAAGTTAGCTACAGTAGCCAACGTCTGCCAACGTCTGGCCTCCCTCAAGGAAGTGCTTTTACGCCCTTTCTATTCATTTTATTTATAAATGATATATGTAAGTAACTCCATACATGATTCTGAGTTTCTATTATTTGCAGATGACCTTCGATTCTCTTCGTTGAACACATTAACTACATTATTCCTAAAGCATATGGGCACTTCCAAAATGTCGCTCGGGACATTTGCACACATTTAAAGTTGAAAAAAAATTGTAAAACAATGGATTTTAATTTTAATTATGGGCTTTTCTTTTCACTCTTCCCAAGCTCTATTTTTGGTAAAAATCTTGATTTTGTACCACTTTTAGTTTTTAAAATATCGGTAAGAAACTGCCGTATTCGCTCGGGACAAAAATAGAAGTGGATTTCGGGGAAGTTCATACAACACCAGAAATTAGCGAATTCTGATGGAATATTTTAATGCGATTTTTTTAGAATGTTGTTCAAACATGTCGCTGTGAAATGCTTTTGGTTTTACTCAAAAATTCTTTGCCGTTTTTTTTTATGCATTTTCAACCACATTCGCTCGGGACATGTCGCTCGGGACATTTTTTCCGACGCACAGTGGCGCCTTTTGACTTTTTTTTGGTAATAAATCATAACTTTTGAACCAGTGAAGATAATTGAATTTTGTAAACGGCAAATGATAGATAATTGATCCACCTTTCAAATTATTGCTTGAGACAGGGAGTGGGCGTGGCAGAGGCGTACTTACAAATCGGCAAAGTCAGAATTTAAAAACATATCCATTTTTTTCCGACAAAAAAAAGCTTTTTTTAAAAAGTTTTTGTTTTTTTTAGTTTCTTTTTTCATGTTGTAATTTTTAAAACTTATTAAAAAAAAATAAATAAAAAATTGGAATTTTTAAAAAAAAATTTTTTTTTTTTTTAATTACGTTTTGTTTAGTTTATTTTTTTATGTTTTAATTTTTAAAAACTAAAAAAAGAAAAAAAAAAATAAATAAAAGTTTTTTTAAAAACTTTTTTTTTATATTTCATGTTTTTTGAAATAATGGTCACAATTTAGTAAACTTGGTAAATCCAATAGACCTAACATTTCTGGACTATAATTACTAGATTCTAACTCTGTGACAAGGTTGTGATTCCATGACCTTAAAATACAGTTTGGACTCGCACATACTAAATTCAATGCTTAGGCAGCGTAAGTTGTTTTGAGCTGGCAAAAGTGGCTATTTTCGTTTCTGAATAACTTTTAAACGTGATTTTTTACAGTAACATGATGTATACCAAAATTTAAGGACTCTCAAGGGCTATACAGTTTGAAGTTTTAAAGGAAATCGTTGAAACCGTTTTTGAGAAAACTAAAAAAGGCTAAAAAAAAAGTTTACAAAAAATTTGTTTTGTGCATATCTTTTTAAATATTACATTTACACAAATTACATACAGGAGGCGCTTAAAGCATTTTAAAATACCTTTCAAACGAGATACAGCACAAGTCTGTAGCTTCAGTAGTTTAGAAGTTACGGCCTTCCGTATTTTAGCTATTTATAGCTGTTTTTCCGCTAAACTAGCGGGTTTTTCCAAAAGTGGTAGAGCTAAAGTTTCTTATATCGAGCTGTTGCACATCATATCAAATTTTCAGGACTTTAACACAATGTTTTGGACAAATCTTTCACAAGGTTGCGCCATATGCAATTTCTGGGACCATGACTTTTTTACCTTTTTTGGCTCTTAAAACCGCGGACGCAGGCGGACGCAGCTACAACTTTCGTAATATCAAGAAGAAAGTCCAAATAACGTTTTACGGAAGTATAAAAAAAATAGTATTAAATAGTTTTTTTTTATTTTCCATCAAAGTTGAAAAATATGGAAAAAATGGACGTTTCGCAAATAACTCATAACTAAGAGATGCGCATGGCAAACTGCAATATGTTTTACTTTTTTTACTCTTAACTAACACACCAATCCGTGGAAAAAAGAAGCAAAGCGATTCGATATCTAGTTTTTAAGAAAAACTCCCCGGAAGTGCGAAAAATTACCTAAAAACGGTGTGTTTTTTTTAAGTGAAAAATTGTTCAACTTTGAAAATTCATATCTTTTACAAAAATTTTTTGATTTGAAAAAGGGTTACATATTTGTAATAGTGGATCAATTACCTGTCGATTGGTATGGGTCACAACTTTCTAGGACAAAGTCGAAAAAGTGATTTATTGCACGTTTTTTGGCCCAAGGCGCCACTGTGCGACGGTTTTGTAAAGCGAATTTCTTTACCTCTATCTCTCAATTGCTGGATGTTTTGCTTTTAACTTAATAGTTTTGCATGTGAATGAAGCATTCAGTACAGAAAAATGTCACATATTAGCATTCCTATAGGATAAATTAACAACAGAAGACAGGTCCAAAAAAATACAAAAAAATAGCCAAAAACTGATTTTTGCGTATATTGGTGGAGTTTGTCATAAAAATAATCAAACTATACTCCAAATTTGTAGTTAAGCTCAGTATCCAACTAATTAGAAACTAATATCGGGGCAAAATCATGTGGAAATATGTTTTATTAAAGTTTTAAGGTTTTTGGCTTGGTGGACTTTTTTTTGGAAGTGCCCATATGCAATGTACGGATTTATTAAGCGCAACAAAACTCACTTCTCTTATCTATACACCAGCGTTCGGCAGCGCCCTATTAAGTGAGCATAGGGTTTTGTTCTGCCGGCGCGCTGCTCGCACACGTATAACGTAGAACAGCGGTCTGCACACACACATCGATGAGCTGCCCAGTGCAAATTACTCACACAAATATAAAACAAAATGTCAACGTATGTGTGTGCCGACCGATGCTATACACCAAGCTTACCCTATTCTTCTCATTTGTTCGTTCTAAACTAGATTATTCGGCATTTGTTTGAAACCTGACTGGACCTGTGTATATCCGTCGGGTAGAGCGAGTGCAAAAGCTTTTTCTCCATTTCGCCCTTCAAAGCCTCCGGTTCCGTGATCCCACTCCTTCCTATGGTGCTAGGTGTCGTCTTGCACAGCTTGCAACACTACAAGATTGTAGAAGTGTAATTGCGCTGCTTTTTATATTAGCCTATCCGTGCCTAGTAGGGCTCTAAGAACTGCTGAACCTTCTTTTATCCCTACACACAGAAATTACTCTCTAAATGAGTCTATTTACAGAGCTTTATATCTCTTCAACAGTCTGGCACTTAGCATGCGATAGGATCCAAGTTCGTACAGGGATTGCAATAAGAAGGCCCTGTTATTATAGGACATGAAGTCTGTTAGCGAAATAAATAAGATTGGCCTTTTTGTTGCATTAAGAGAAGTTACAAGCATTACTTTGTGAAAACGTGTTACAGATTTGCTCCGGGCTCCTGTAATATGGATTATAATACTATACCTCACCGACACTCCATACTACACCTAGTTCTTTACTTCAGCATTGTTTGAGCCCAAACATCTTTAAAAAAAATACCTTTATACATGGTTATTTGAAGTCCTAGAACTGTCAGCTTTATTTATTATTTTATTACTTTGTAGCTGGATCATTAAAATGTTAGATTTATTCTTATAACATCCTCTTTAATAATTATTTTATATATTTAAATTTATTTCACAGGAATAGAACACTAATTGAATAACGAGTAAGTAAATTACAGCCAGGGATGCCAGGCAGGGTCCATACGACAAAGATTATCGATGTTCGTTGCCGATTGTATAAGCATAGAAATCTTTTTATTTTCAATGCTATCAAAGTAAGAAATTTTATTAAAACGCGTCATTATGATATCCACCGCCGAATTCACAACGCTAACTGTGTGCTCCATATAATTTCCTTCGGAATAACGGCCTTCAGAACCATCTGTTATTTTGCATTCTCTGAATCCTTTTTTTTGCAAGGCCATTATTTCATCTCTTAAAATAGTTTGTAATATAGAACACAGCTTATAATTTGGTTGAATAAAACATCGAGCTGTAGCAACAATTGCCGCCGATAAAGGACCAGTTATTCCAATATGTGTTATAAATTCACCAACGTTCGGAGTTAGGCGAAATGGCACAGGTCTGTGTTGATTAAGCTGACACTTATCATCATTTAAATCAAACTTGAAATATGAAATGTTCATGAGTCCTGAGTCTTGATGGAGATACATCATATCTGCATTTAGACGAGTAAGATTTAGAGCGTGTTCACATAGAAAAGCCAACGCCAACTGAAGAGTAATCTAAAAAAGAAGAAGTATGGAAATTATGATTTTTTTTAGTTATATTGAAGCTTTTTAAGATTAAGACTAAGATTATTTTTATTTATTTATTTATTGTACACTGTAGCTGAAAGTTTAAACTTAGGGAACAGAAATAGTTGCAATGACTTTCGGCCGGGATATTAGATTATTTTTACAGTTTCCTTACATTCTGGGAAAAGAGGTTGACAATCACTATGGACGGCAGTCCATGTAGTGACGAAGCGCACCAGGAGAGTGTGCGAAGGCGACTACTATTATATAGCCGCAAAATTGAAAATCTGCTGTAATAGTCCGATCGTAATGAGTAATACACCAATCGAAAGGTATTGCAAAAACTTAAAGGATTGCATACCAAGACTTTAAGAAAATCAATTGGCTTGGGAGAGAGAGCGGTGAAAGTGAAAAAGTGAAAATTTCGAAATTTGGAGCTGTTGGGGCCGGTGGGGATAAATGCCCCCTCGCAATGTTTTAGTTGCATTCCTTTTGAAAATACCCGTCGAATGAGGGGTCATTTGTCAAAATCCGACGCTCCGTTCAAAAGTTATAGCCAAAATAAGATTTTCTTCTTCTTCCCAAAATGAAAATTTAATTCTGTTTGTCAGTTTGTCAGTTTGTCCAAAACATGTTTCTTAAGTTTTGAAAATTTAATATGACGTTCATCACATCGATATAAAAAACCTTTGTTCTACCACTTTTGGAAAAACTCGCTAGTTTAGCGGGAAAACAGCTATAAATAGCTAAAATTCGGAAAACCGTAACTTCTATACTGCTAAAGCTACAGACTTGTGCTGCATCTTGTTTGAAAGGTATTTTTAAATGCTATAAACGCCTTCTATATGCAATTTGTGTAAATGTAATAATTAAAAAAATATGAACAAAAGACAATTTTTTAAAACTTTTTTTTTAGCTTTTTTTTATTTTTTTCAAAAACGGCTCTAACGATTTTCTTGAAAACTTTAAACTGTATAGCCCTTGAGATTCCTTAAATTTTGGTATATAACACATTACTGTAAAAAGTCACGTTTAAAAGTTATTTTTATACGAAAATAGCCACTTTTGCCAGCTCGAACAACTAAAGCATCCTGAGTATTGAATTTTGTGTGAGGGTATCCGAACTGTATTTTAGGGTCATGGAATCAGTAAATTTGCACTTAAGAGTTGCATATAGGAATCTTTTGTTCTGAGACTTTTGGGAAAAGCCGCTACTTTAGCGGGAAAAAGCTAAAAATGGCTAAATTTCGTTAGTTTGTAAGTTCTACACTACTAAAGGTACAGACATGTGCCATACCTCGTTTAAAAGGTATTTTGAAATACTTAAACGCCTTTTTAACTTAATTTGTTTAAATACAATGGCTTACAAATTATGATTGACCAATTTAAATTTAAATGTATATATTAGCTCCTATGAGAGCAAATGTAAACAAACAAAAACTTCTGATATCAAATAAAAACACCTCTTAACGAGGTAAAAAACTAGTGACGATCGCACATACAAAAGTTCTGATATCAACATTTGTGACGAAAAATTATTACACTCGTCATTAAATAGACTTTCTAATATTTTTCATTCGGCACGCTGCAATAGAAAATGCCTGTGAAGGGAAAAAGGCTGGAATAGTCTGCTAGGGCGGGCCGAATGAGAAAATATTAGAAAGTCTATTTAATGACGAGTGTAATAATTTTTCGTCACAAATGTTGATATCAGAACTTTTGTATGTGCGATCGTCACTAGTTTTTTACCTCGTTAAGAGGTGTTTTTATTTGATTTAAATTAGTTGAACTACTTCAACTAATCAACTACTGGTTGATTTTAGAAAGTTAACGATTTGTTTAATATTTTCAAATGAAGGATTAAACTAATAGGTCAGTTAGTTTTATATTTGGGTTATTAGGTCTATGGTTTTGAAAAGCGGTGCAGTCGTAGAAGATGTGTAAGATCGATATGGTGTCGGCGATGCAGAATCGGCATTGGCTATTTATTGGTTGGGAGAATCGGTATTTATGTGTCCTAGGCGAAGTCTGATGATTTTGGTTAGCTCTCTTCTTGGTAAGTTGCTAGTTTGTGAATTTTTCGTGTAGTCGTTGATGTTTTTCGTTGTTAGATTTATGTTTTTATACCAAGGGGACGCTTTATCGAGAAGATTTGACTGATTTTTAAGTAGGTTGGTTTTTAGGAGTTTATTGATGTCGGTGCGGTTTACATTCGGGATGGTGATTAGGGGTGATACAGTTGCGTCTTTAGCTGCTGCATCGGCGCATTCAATTCCTTTTATCCCAATGTGACTGGGGACCCATAACAGTTTTATTTTTGTCGTGTTTCTTATGAGTAAATCTCGGATCGTTGAAATATAGAATGACTCGTTGTTAATGTTTAGAATAGCTTCCAATGTTAAAAGTGAATCTGAACAAATGCAGGTTTTCACCCCTTTTTTGTGGCTATTTTAAAAGCTTCCAGGATTGCAATTGCCTCTGCTGTAAAAACCGATGAGTAATTCGGTAGAATAACTTTTTTAAAATCCTCTTCTTCTGAGGTAACTGCTAGGCCAATTATTTCTTGGCTTTTGGATCCATCAGTATAAAGGAACTTAAAATTCTTGTTAGCCAGGTTATTCTTGACTTCTAGGAATTTTTTTTGTGTAAGTTTCCTTATTTGTGGATGATTTTTGACGCTGCTTAATTGGATGTCTATTAAGCTTGTATCCATAAGCCAAGGAGGTTTTGATGGTTTGAGCTTGTGAGGATGTGAGGTAGGGATATCTAAATGTTGACAGCTATTTATGCATTTGTTGATTGTAGATTTTCTGTATTTATTAATTTTCTTCTTGGAGATCCGTTATATGATTTGATTTAGAGGGGTGTGCTTTGGTTGAGGTCTCGTATATGGGCAGAGCGTGGTCTATTATGGAGATGCATAGGCTTCTAACGATTTCAATTAAAGTATTGTATTACATTACCAGCTCGATAAGCATTTTATTATACCCTTGCAGAGGGTATTATAATTTTGGTCAGAAGTTTATAACGCAGTGAAGGAGACGTTTCCGATCCCATAAAGTATATATATTCTTGATCAGGATCAATAGGGGAGTCGATATAGCCATGTCCGACTGTCTGCCTGTCCGTCCGTCCGACCGTCTGTCCGTCTGTATGTCTGTTGACCCGATCGGACGTCTATATCCTATAGCTCCCATGGGAACAATCGGATATAGCTTTAAAAAAATGAAGATATTTCGATCTCTGTAAGAGCTATTGACAAGAATCTTTCTAAATCTTATTATTTATTTATTATTTTACGCATACCTTGATCAGGGTAAAAGCGCGTGCCGATCGGACTTCCATATCTTATAGCTCCCATAGGAACAATAGAGTGAAATCGGTCAAAATTTGATGTTTCGCGCAGAATATAAGCTATTGACATAAAACTTTCCAAATCGTATTATTTTATGCATATCTTGATTAGGGTAAAAGTGCGTGCCGATCGGGAGTCTATATCCTATAGCTCCCATAGGAACAAAACGGTGAAAATTTTTAAAATTTTATTTTTTTTAATTATAAAATATTTTGTTATTTATTAATTCATGTTGCTATTCTAGTCAAGTTTTCATTCGTAAAATTTGCAAGGGTATTAAAACTTCGGCTTGCCGAAGTTTGCTTCCGTCCTTGTTATGTTTAGTGATTTGTCTATTGATTTTTGTAATTTCTTAACGTGCGGATGGAATTTGTATCTGTAGTCGAAATTAAAGTCTAATAGAGTCAGTTCATTAACAGTTTTGATGTTAGTACCTTGAGTAGCCAGGTGAGCAAAGTCTCTTTCTACATATGTGTATGTGCTTACCCTTTGAGATAGAGTGCATAGCCCCTGATTTCTGGCACAATTCGTTAATCTCGTTAAAAAGAATATCAAGATTTATTGAGACACTTTTGGGTTTCTTTAGGGCCGTTTTCTCGTCCGTACTTTAGTTTGCCTGCCGGGACAACGGAGCGATAAACAAAAAATGGTTTACTCGTCTTTATGTTAGCGCAGGTAGGGACAAATTTTGTCTCGGTACTTCATCCAACGTGCAAAATTTGTGCGGTTGGATTGTGCGCAAGTGTTGCCAGACATTTGAGCGTTGTCAATCTGGTTCCACTCTTCATTCGAAAACAGGTGATTCTATTTACAGTTAAATACAAATCAAAATTGTTAATGTCATCCAATTGATTTTAAAATGAATTCCCGAGCGATTTATCTTCAAACTCTGTGGGATATCGTCGAATTGTCTGAAGTGCGAACCTATCGGCGCAGATATCACGACCAAAGAAATTACTTCGAACATTACAGTGATGAAGAATTTGTTAAAAGGGTTCTCTTAAGAAAAAGCGGTGAAATTTGTTTTACAAAAAATGTTTTGCGACTTGAATTTAAAGTAAAGCAGTAAGTGCATTCATTTGATTTAACTAATTCCATATAATCACAAACCATTATTATCGGGAAACGATAATACATGAGTTAAGCTTCTAATAGCTCTTAGATTCTACGCAAGCGGCAGTTTTCTTATAACTGTAGGCAATTTTTCTGGTGTTAGCGTGGCCACTGCCAGTCGAGTTGTTAAGGGCGTTAATTTTGCTATAGCGTCTTTTTCAAAACAATTTATGAAGTACCGGCGTATTAAAGATCTTCAAGAAAATGTTGTTGATTTTTATAAAATAGCCAAGGTTCCGAAAGTCCAAGATAGGAGCCATAGATTGCACGCATGTAAGAATTCAATCTCCCGGAGGCGATTCCGAAGACACCAGTTCTACAAGAATTGTGTCCTGTTCATCGGTATAATTTTTACCGCGAAACTTTTTTTCTGCCGACATTGTTTTTTATTGTTTGTTTCAGCTGTTAGTATGACTGTTTTATGGTATTTTTCGATAGTTTTTCGATTAATTTTTGACAATTAGTTAACTCTTCTATTGTGGGGCTGCCACCCAGTCTCAAATTAGTGCGCCTTTTATTTGGAGTTTTAAATGACGGACGAGAATACGAAAACTGATTTGCCACCGGGATAAATTTATCCTTCTATTAGCTAAATTTTACTTTGCAGGACGGACGAGAAAACGGCCCTTAGATTAATAAAGATGTTGAAGTCATCTGCATATGCTGTGTGGTACACTTCTTTATTTTTCTATTAGACATAGTTGGTTATAACAGGGCCACAGCCCGATTCCGAGAGTTGGTTAGTTATTGAATGAAGACCTATTTGACGACTATTTAGCAGCTTGTTGGATGTAGCAAACCACCAAAACCGTTTTAAAATGATTTTGTCTAAGGTTTTTGATAGGCAGGGATTGAGGAAGATTGATTTGTGTATTGGAATTATGGTGCTTGTTTTGTAGGTTTGTGGAATGTGAAATCTTAGGATATTGTTAAAGAAGTTAATGATTCTAGTTTTTACAGATTTTGAGACGTGTTGGATAATTGGGAAATTTATTTTATTTAATGTCCTTTAATCCAATGAAGTTTATATCCTGTTCCATAAAGGTTAAAGGATGAGATGAATTTTTGTTTTTCTTAAATGAAACTCGTAGAGAACTGTGTGTCCTCTGAGCGAAGCGACCAGAATGTTGCGAAAGCGTCTGCTATTTCGTCCGGGGAGATTAGAAGGTTGTTACTACTATTGCTTTTAATTGCATGGATTTTTGAGGCTTTGTGGAGGCCGCAGTTTTCTTATTTTGCTCCAAATTGCTTTTGGCTTGGATTGTGGTGTGATTGTAGAGGGGAGTTTAAACAGGCTCTCTGCTTTGCTTATTATACCCTTGCAGAGGGTATTATGATTTCAGTCAGACGTTTAAAACAAAGTGAAGGGACGATTCCCACCCCATATATATATATACTTGATCAGCATCACTAGACGAGTCGATCTAGCCATGTCCGTGTGTCTGTCTGTCCGTCCGTCCGCCTGTCCGTCCGTTTCTACGCAAACTACTCTCTCAGTTTTTAAGCTATCGGGATAAAACTTTACCAAAAGTCTTCTTTCTATTGCAGGTAGTATATATGTCGTAACCGACCGGATCGGACAACTATATCCATAGGAAAGATCGAAAAACAAACGTTTAAAAAATTCATGCTTCGGTGTTTTTTGAAATATTACCTTCTACCCTTGGGAAAATACTTTTTTTAATATTTCTGAATTTCGAATTAAATATTTAAAAAATCGGATCATTATATAATTTGGCTGCCATACAGTCGAACAGTCGAAAAATTAAAAGGAAATTAATAGGAAAAAAATTATATCTTTTCTTGATTTTTATTACAATCTCTTCTTCTCTGGGATATAGCTTTTCTTTAACGTTTTAAAATTTCGAATTAAATTTTACAAAATTAGCACGTCTATGTTTTATAGCTGTCATAGGAAGGATCAAAACGAAAGCAGCTAAAATTTTTATTGATATAACATATACGTAAGTAAATCTAAATTAAATATTTTTGTAAGTTAATAGGAATGATCTGCAAGGGTATATAAGCTTCGGCTGGCCGGAGCTAGCTTCCTTTCTTGTTATACCCTTGCAAAGGGTATTATAATATTAGTTAGATGTTTGTCCGTCTGACCGTCTGTCAGTCTGTCCGTTTCTATGCGAACTAGTCCCTCAGTTTTAAAGCTTTATTCGACACAAAACGTTGTATAAAGTTGTCTTTTTTGTTTCTGTTGCTTAGGAACATTTTGATGGTAATAGATTCCAAGGTCGGGCGAGCAAAAAGCTAAGTCGACGTGCGTGAGTGATCTATGGGTTGAGAAGTGAATTGGTTGACCGTTGTTAAGAATGATGAGGCCGTTGTCAAGGATGAATTTTCCAAGAATTCTTCCCCTTTGATTGGTTGTGGGGGATCCTCAGTAGCTGTTCCAGCTATTGAAGTCTCCTGTAAATAATGTTGGGTAGTTTACTAAAGGTACTATTAAATCGAGGTCTGCGTGTTCTATTAGAATTGCTGCACCGCCATCCGGGCTGTGCGAGGATGTATAGTGAAATTCGAAGTTTATTGGGATTGGTAATTTTTGGTGGTTAGTGATGTGGGTCTCCTGGAGGGAAACCAATTTAGGATTAAGAAGTTTTAGGGTCATTTTAGTTTTGTGTTGGATTGGAGGAGGAAAGGGCTTTAAGTTTTGATCTAGCCATTACAGAGTTTTGGTCATTATACCCGTTACTCGTAGAGTAAAAGGGTATATTAGATTCGTGCAAAAGTATGTAACAGGTAGAAGAAAGCGTTTCCGACCCTATAAAATATATATATTCTTGATCAGGATCACCAGCCGAGTCGATCTAGCCATGTCCGTCTGTCCGTCCGTCTGTCTGTCTGTATGAACGCTGAGATCTCGGAAACTACAAAAGCTAGAGGGTTGAGATTTCCAACACATATTCTTGGGCTTCCTACGCAGCGCAAGTTTATTTCAGCCGACAATACAACACAATAACGCCCACAATCGCCCACTCTGGCGCCCACACCTTTAAAGATTTCCGTGAAGTATAAATGCAATTTTGTTGTGCATATTTATACCTATCGAAATGTAGAAGATTATTATACCCGTTACTCCTAGAGTAAAAGGGTATATTGTTGTGACGACCCAGCGTCACAAACAATAAAAAAGAAAAACATTCCAAAAACACATCTATCTTTTTATTCTCCCTACGCCGCACCACATTCAAAATACGCACCAAAATCGCACACATTCAAAACGCGCGCCCAAACGGGTACGCTGGCCACACTAATTTATCGATAATCAACTACCAGGTCTGGCCACACTAACCCCACCGATACTTCAATAACATAATACCATCGCTATATTAGAGACCCGAGAACGAGTTATCGATAGCAGGATTCTCAGTATCGACCGCTCTGGGCACACTCAACGGGGCCCATATAAGCAGAGGCAAGACCCCAGATGAGACACTGGCGTTCCGACGATCTTCGAGGAAACACACCAGCAACAAGGAGAAATATCCGGGTAAGTGTTCTGGTAGATAATCTTGGTATTGGTGGTGGATCCGTAAGAGTGCGTTTTTAAAGCGGCTCTGCGACCTGGTGAGGATCACTGGCGTCCCGGTGTGGTTTCCCTGAAATCAGCCCAGACCCAGTCGTGATCACTGAGGCGGCCCGGTTTCCGTAATTCAGGCCCACCTCAGTGAGTTCCCCCAGACGTCAACGTATGTAGAAACGGCAGGTCGAAACTAACGATGCCCGGTAGCCCGAAACTAACGATGCCCTACATTCCCGAAACCCACTAGAAATCCAAGTGGATCGTTCCCAACGACCCAGAACACTACGATCCCGACGTACACGATGTACGCACGACGAAGCATTTCACGTACCGGCTCATCCGCAGCGCCAACGCGCCCACTCGGCCCATCCGCCGCGCCAACGCGATCACTCATCCGCAGCGCCAACGCGATCACTCATCCGCAGCGCCAACGCGATCACTCGTCCCATCCGCAGCGACAACGCGATCACTCGGCCTATCCACAGCGTGGATAGCATCACTCATCACTCACACTTCCGTAGCACCGGATCCACGACGGCAAGCAGTTCACCACTCGGCCCTACCGTAACGCCGAACCGACAGCAAGCAGTCCATCCTTCGTCCCTGCCGTAGCGCCGAACCAACGAAGCAAGCAGTCTCGACTCACGCATACGTCATCACCCGACAAAACCCTATTCTGTCAATTACTACGAAATACACGCCTACTTTATAGCTCCATCCCTCTGTGTCATTATTGGGGAAAGGGAGGTAAATCGATCTATAGAGGAAATATAAAATATCTGTCGCGAACCCTGACCACGGCGAGCTATACCGCCTCCCAAAACAGGGTCGTTACAGTGACGCCCGAACAGATTGAAGACAAATAGACAGAAACCTCAAACACCACAAAGATCGTATACCGTCTTCCTCAACACAGTACAGATAAAAATGGCAGACAAGCTAACTCGAAGCTGGATCTCCAATTGCAATAAGGCACAACTGGAAACCTATCTGATGGAATTTGACATCGAGCCAGAAACACTGTGCGAAGACATGCGGAAACAAATGTAGGAGTTCATAAAGAACTGTGACCACAGCGAAAAAACCATCATACAAGAACTGGCACAAAAACACGCAAGGACCCCATCACCAGCACCCGACGGATCAGGGAATCAACCGAAAGGCGCTAGTGGGACATCTAACACGGAGCGACACATTAGCGAGAAAACCCCAAACTCGATACAAATGCATGCAAGCGACAAACAGCGGAAAACCGATACCCGAACCTAGGAAGACTGACAAAGTGGCCACAATGGGAGTAATACGAAGCTGGGGAGAAGGGCGACCCAACAGAATTCATCTGTAAAACGGAAGAGCTGGCAAAGGCCTATGGGATAGAGCTCGACCAAGCAGCAGGAGCTATGGTGATTTTGCTCAGAGACTGTGCCCTGGACTGGTGGCATACCCACCCAATTCCAATGGCATCATGGGAAAGCTTCAGGAAAGAATTCCTGGGATACTACAGACCAGCGGACTCCGAAGAGAAAGCAATGGAAAACATAACACGCAGGCACCAGGGTACAAACGAGCCAGCAAAGGACTACGCACGGGAACTCAGGAAGATCATGAGATTCACCACTCTCACGGAAGAAAAAAAACTAGAGTGGGTCTACCGAAACAGTCGATTAGAGTTCAATAAGTATGCTAAACGGGGGGAATGCCGAACCCTAGCGAAATACCTACAGTTGGCAGAGGAATTCGAGGCTCTCCAGCCACAGGAACGCTCAACCCAACACACACCGGAAATCCACTGGACACAACAGCAGCAACCGGAAAATTTCGGGAGACAAACAAGAAACCAATAGAGACCCCAGGAACCCCCACAAGCACTGAACAGAGGAATAACACGATCATTCAGTATGAATAACACAGTGCAACATGAAAAATGTAACCGCAATTCTGATTTCATGGGCGGAAAGAACTCATCGAAATAAGTTAAAACCCATTTGGGTTTCTCTGGCTTAGCTCGCGTTTACCTATTATAGCGAGTTAAAGTTTTACATACAAAATTTATTTGTAACGGCCATATCTTGTGAACCGATTAAAATTTCACTATCAAGTCTTCAGTGATTATGTAGCTATGAACCCAAGGAACTAAATTGACAAATGACAAATGACCAGTGCAACCAATAAAAAGGGGCACGGCATCGGATCATTAGCGACAGGCGATCTAACAGAAGCAGAGGTTCAAGAAAGTCTTAAAAAAGAATTGGAAATGATGAGTCAAGTCAAGGGAGTCAGCCATATTGCCCCACATAGGATATTCATGAAGCACGATCGCCCAATCAAACAATCCTCGAAACCCAGCCATGCAAGAAATAATAAACAAACAAGTGGACGAGCTTCTTGCTCAGGATCTCATCGAACCCTCGCATTCCGCTTACAGCTCACCAGTAGTAATAGTAGAGAAGAACAAAAAATGGAGACTTTGCATAGACTACAGGCAAGTGAACGAACACTCAGAACGTGACGCATACCTGGTACCCTGTATGGACCACATACTCAACCAACTACGGGAGGCTAAATATATAAGTACACTAGACTTAAAAAGTGGCTACTGGCAAATACCGATGGATAAAGGGAGCAAACAGTACACCGCTTTCACCGTACCAGGTCGCGGACTGTACCAGTTGAAGGTAATGCCCTTTGGACTACATACATCACCAGCCACGTTTCAAAGAGCGCTGGACACATGGAAAAGCTACAGGAGGTAATGCACTTCTTCAAGGAAGAGCTGAAGTACCTAGGCCATGTGGTAAGCGCAAAGGGGATACACACGGACCCGGGAAAGATAGCCCAGAAAGCCCACAGACAACGAAACAAGTGCACAGCTTCCTGGGAGTAGCTTCGTGGTACAGAAGATTTGTTCCGAACTTCACGGAACTGGCACAACCACTGTAAAACTTAGTGAAAAAAGACACAAAGTTTAAATGGAGCGAGGAGGCAGAACAGGCAACGCAACACCTGAAAAAGGCCCTAACAGAAACACCAGTACTGGCCTGCCCAGATTTTGGGTAAACGTTTCTACTCCAGATTGACGCCAGCAACTGCGGATTAGGAGCAGTCCTAACTCAAGAAGACTCAGTCGGAAGCTCACAAAGACGGAGCAGAACTACTCAGCGACCGAAAAGGAATGCCTGGCAATTCACTGGGGCATCCAGAAGATGAGGATGTACTTAGAAGGTTACCACTTCATAGTCATTACAGACCATCAGGCGCTAAAGTGGCTTAACTCGATAGAGAGCCCATAAGGACGGATTGCCAGATGGGCGTTGGCAATGCAGCCATACTCGTTCGAGATACCGCAGAGGAAAGCTCAATGTCGTTGCGGACGCCTTGTCCAGAATGCCAGAAGAAGAAGCCCACGGAGCGGAGGTCGAAGAAGACACCTGGACTAAACGGAAAATTATAGACTTGGAAAAAAACCCCGAAACATGGCCAGATTACGCGTTAATCAATGGAAAACTATATAGACATATACCGTCATGGGCGGCAGACGAGGACACACAGCCATGGAAACTATGCGCGGCTAAAAAACAACGAGAACGAGTACTACAAGAAACAGCAGGGCACCTAGGAGTGAAAAAAACAAAACACCGGATAATGGCACAATACTACTGGCAAGGAATGCACAAAGACATACAGCAGCATGTACGAAGCTGCGAAACGTGCCAACGCTACAAAACATCTCAGCAGCAAGCAGCAGGAAAAATGTTATCAGAAACAGCGAAAGCACCCTGGGAAACCCTTTGCATAGACTTCGTGGGCCCACTACCGAGATCCAGCCACGGTAATAACATGTTGCTAGTAATGTTCGACAGGTTTACAAAATGGGTAGAAATAGCAGCCATCCGGAAAGCAACAACAGATATCGTATTGAAGGTACTAAGGGAACAAGTCATAGCACGATTCGGAACACCAAAAAAGATAATCTCGGACAATGGGGTGCAATTTACTAGCAACAAGTTCAAGGCTCAACTACAGAAATGGGGAATTGTTCACCAGCTGACAGCCCCATACACCCCTCAAGAAATCCCGGCAGAAAGGGCAAACCGTACGATTAAAACAATGATAGCACAATTCTCGCGAACAGAACACACAAGATTGGACGACTGGCTACCTGAAATATCACTAGCAATCAACAGTAGCAGATCAGAATCAACAGGATATAGCCCGTCATATCTGCTATACGGACGGGAAGTGAGACAACCAGGAAGCCTGTTTGCCGAAAATACGCAAGGATCGGGAATCGTAGAGGAGACAGTACATGCACGATGGGAGCGTATCCTGGAAACGAGGAAACTAGCACACCTAAACATGGGAAAAGCGGCACAGGATCAACCTCCGGAAAAGAGACTGGAGACCCAAAATAGGAGACCTGGTATGGGAAAGGCAACACCCCTTGTCAAACGCAGCAACTGGATTCGCGGCAAAGCTGGCTCCAAAATACGAATGCCCATTCAAAGTTACAGGTTTCATATCAGCGGTTATTACAACAATAAAGCACACGTTGACCGGGAAGACGCACAGATCCTAAATAAACGAACTGAAACCCCATGTAGAAACCCTCGACTAACAAGCATGCGCAACTCCAAAACCAACTAACTAAAAACCGTCCGCCCATGTTTCAGAATGGACAAGAAGTTACAAAACTCGCTCTCAAAGTACAGGGAGAACCTTCAAAGGCTCAACGGCAGCGGCGGAGAGTGATCATACTCGTAGCCGTGGACGTGACAGGTCCAGTTGGTTGCCGGAAGCCAACCAGGGCTGCCCCGGTGGGCAGACAGGCGCCATACCGACGACCCAGCGTCACAAACAATAAAAACGAAGAACATTCCAAAAAAACATCTATCTTTTTATACTCCCTACGCCGCACCACATTCAAAATACGCATTAAAATCGCACACATTCAAAACGCGCGCTCAAACGGATGCGCTGGCCACACTAATATATCGATAATCAACTACCAGGTCTGGCCACACTAACCCCACCGATACTTCGAGACCCGAGAACGAGTTATCGATAGCAGGGTTCTCAGTATCGACCGCTCTGGGCACACTCAACGGGGCCTATATAAGCAGAGGCAAGATCCCAGATGAGTCACTTGCGTTCCGACGATCTTCGAGGAAACACACCAGCAACAAGGAGAAATATCCGGGTAAGTGTTCTGGTTGATAATCTTGCTATTGGTGGTGGATCCGTAAGAGTGCGGTTTTAAATCGGCTCTGCGACCTGGTGAGGATCACTGGCGTCCCGGTGTGGTTTCCCTGAAATCAGCCCAGACCCAGTCGTGATCACTGAGGCGGCCCGGTTTCAGTAATTCAGGCCCACCTCAGTGAGTTCCCCCAGACGTCACGTTTCCGGCTCCCGACCCGGAAACGAAACGGATGTAGAAACGGCAGGTCGAAACTAACGATGCCCGGCAGCCCGAAACTAACGATGCCCTACATTCCCGAAACCCACTAGAAATCCAAGTAGATCGTTCCCAACGACCCAGAACACTACGAACCCGACGTACAAATTAACATGAACTTTATTTAGCATTAAGATTCAATAGAATTTGTAAACAAATATTCGATTTCAAATCTCAAGCTATCGTAGCAGACGAAAGGCAACTGGAGCCCAAGATAATGTAAACATTAACATCCGAATCAAAATCACCCCATTGCAATCCCACGGTTAAAGTAGACATAAACATCCGAATCAAGATCACGCCACTTCAATCCCACGCTTATCGTGTCGCCAAATATTTTCCGCTAAGCGCAGCATAATTCCATTTCACAATTATTGAAATTACTAAAAAGCTTTTATAAAGTTGAGCTTGAGGAAACTGCAAAAGAAAAGTTCTAAAAGCTCATACTCGGAGGCTTCTTCAAGAATCTTATCTTGAACTCCAATTCAGTGCAGATCGGGAACTCAATAATCGAAGTCAATTAATAAAAATGTGAAACCTTATTAATAAGGGAAATCAATAAGTTAATGATGACCAATAAATAAATAGTTTTTAAAAAATAAAAATCGTTTACCGTGTTTTATAATTGGCGCCCAACGTGGGGCTACGAAGTTAAAAAGTTCCAAATGATCGTTACGGAACTCGCGTAGTTACTCACAAAATTTTTAGAGGAAAAATTAAAACATCCTCATAGTGCAGTTACGTTCTCAAAAGTTCCAAAAGAATAAATACGGAACTCGCGTAAAAGCAATCAAATCATAGACCCGAAAACAAAATAAAATTTAAAAGGGTTTCTATGTAAAAAGTTTTAATTAATCATCAATAAGAAATATTAAAAAAGTTAAATCCAGAAATTAAACAAAACGCTGTTAAGTGAAGCAAACAAATATATTAAAAAAGTTAAATCAAAAAACTAAACAAAAAGTTTAATCAATCATCAATAAGAAATATTAAAAAAGCTAAATCAAGAAATTAAACAAAACGCTGTTAAGTGAAGCAAACAAATATATTAAAAAAAAGTTAAATCAAAAAATTAAACACAAAGTTTAATCAATCATCAATAAGAAATATTAAAAAGTTAAATCAAACAAAAAAGTTCCAATTGCTTAAGTGAAGCAAAAGGATAAAACACAAACGAAAACAACAATTTAAAACAAAAAAATCCTGAAGAACCACAAAAAACTTAAAGCCAAGAAAGAAGACAAATAAAAAAAAGGAAGACCAACCCAAGGAAACCCAAAGAAGAGAAGAACTACATCCCAGAAAGAAGACCAATCAAGAAGGAAAATCCACTCAATAAAGACAAAAACCGTGAGAATAGTTAAAATAGAATTTAGTTACAGAAAATATTAGTTGTAAGGTTAAAGTGATGGAAAAATTCTGGATAAATTAATTGAGGATTTCGAAAAATTAAAAATGAATGACCCTGGTACATCCCAATCGAGTGTGAACTCAACTACCAATCAGAACTTAACAACAGATTTAATTGTCAGACTAATTGCTTCTAACGTAAATCCCCTACAAGAGGAGATAAAAAAGAATTTGGTGACAGAATACAAAGTTGAACAAATAGATGAAAATATTACATGCGATGAGACATTAGAAGTCGTTAAATCCGTCCCCCAATTTTCAGGCAGCTTAGAAAACTACGTAGGATGGAGAGAAGCAGCCGAAACTGCAATGGGATTGTATGTCCGAAAGAGCCGAAGATATTTCGCAGCTCTAACAATTCTTAGAAATAAAATCATAGGAAAGGCTAACGACGCACTGACAAATCACGGAACCGTACTAAATCTCGACGCTATTCTAGCCAGGCTGGACTTTGTGTTTAGCGACAAGAGACCACTACACATAATCGAACAAGAATTAAGTGTCCTTTCTCAAGGTATACATTCAGTAATAGACTTTTATAATTTCGTCAATAAAAAACTTACACTTTTAATAAATAAAACCATAATGACCCATGGAAAAGATAATCCCATAACAAAAGAATCAAACCTAAAACATCGTCAGAACGCATTAAGAGTTTTCATAACCGGCCTCAACGGCCCAATATCGGGATTTTTGTTTTTACTAAATCCACCAGACTTGCCAAACGCACTAGCTAGAGTGCAAGAAATGGAAAGCAACCAAATGAGAGCCCAATTCGCTAGTCGATATAGCGCAGCTCCGCGTCAGGCATCTGATTATTTTATTCCTTATAATTCATATTATAAAAATAATTATCAAAATCAAGGGAATCATCTAAGATTAAACCGAAATAATGAAAATTATCAAGAAAACAATAACCACTTCCAAAATAACAACAATTATCAACAAAGAAACAATTATCAAAATAATAACAATCAAAACGCTAATTTTAATAATAATAACCAATATAACCAAAATAATAATAACCAAAATTCCAACTTTCATAATAATAATTATCAAAATAATAAATATCAACATAATAACTATAACAACAACTTCCGTTATAATAACAACAACCCAAACTACAATGTATGGGCCCAATCTAATTATAATCCTCAACAAAAAATTGAACCAATGGAAATAGATCCTAGTATCCAAGTTTCTAACAGAAATCAGAACTCTTATAACAATCAACCGTACCCAGCAGGAAATTATAATCAAAACCAATACAGAGATAATAATAAAAACACTAACTATAATCAATCTTCTAATAACAATCAAACGGATCCGGCAAACAAACGCGTTGCTACCGGAACTTCCGCTCAACCAAAAAATAAACAAATGAGAGTTAATAATATTCAAGAGGACCATTTTTTAGGGGAGAACAACGAATAGGCCTACCACACATATTTAGATATGATTCAAAAATTAATGAAACATTTAAAATTTTAATTGACACCGGTGCGATGGCCTGCTACATTAGAAAAGGAATCTATAAAAATGGAATAGAATTACCTATTTATAAAAGGGTATCTACAGTTAACGGTTTCTCAATAATTAAATTTTATCATAATATAACAATTTTTAATAAAAAACACATTTTTTACGAAATAGAAGGACTAAAATCAGACCTTTTGGTAGGATATAATCTATTAAGATAAATAAGTGCGATTATCGATACTGCGAAAGACACTCTTAAATATAATAATAAAGTAGAAAAATTACATTATGAGGAAGACTTAAACTTCTTGACAACAAATAATATAAAAAAGATTCTTCCTTTAAAGAAATATATAATCAATAAATATTTCAATTTCGAAAATTTATCAGATAATACTAAAACTAATTTAACAAGTTTGGAATGTATAAATTCCGAACACGCCGTCGACGAAAATTCCGACAAATATTCAATACAAAGTTTGGAATATACAAATTCCGAACACGCCGTCGATGATAATTCCGACAAAAATTCAAAACAAAGTTTGGAATGCACAAATTCCGAACACGCCGTCGATGATAATTCCGACAATAATTCAATAAAAAGTTTGAAATTCAAAAATCTCAAACAAACCATTGATACTAATCATATTACAAATTCAGAAATAAATCCTGAAAAAATAAAAAAAGTCAATTATACTAAAAGTATACTTGATACAATCGAAAAAGTCCACTCAAACATAAACATAAAATTTCCATTCAGAACAGATATCCGATGCGAAATAGACACCGTAGATGATAAACCTATATATTCTAGGCAATACCCGTACTCACAGGCAGTAAATGAGTTTGTAAACCAGGAAATAAGTCGAATGTTAGAAGATAAAATAATAAAGCCCAGCAAAAGCCCTTATAACTCGCCAGTTATAGTAGTATCAAAAAAAGGTACTAATGAAGATGGCACCCCAAAGCATAGACTATGTATTGATTTTAGAAAACTTAATATTAATACAATCCCCGATAGGTATCCAATGCAAGACCCATCGGTAATTCTATCAAATTTAGGTAAATCAAAATATTTCAGCACCATTGACTTAGAATCTGGCTTTCACCAAATATTAATGAAAGAATCAGACATTGAAAAAACATCATTTTCCATTAATAACGGAAAATATGAATTTATAAGAATGCCATTTGGGCTTACAAACGCTCCCCGAATCTTCCAAAGAGCAATGGACGATATATTAGGGGAAAATTTGTCACGTCTATATGGATGATATAATTATTTTTTCCCATTCCTTAGAACAACATTATGAAGACTTAAAAATAATAGTAAACATCTTACACAAAGCTAATATGAAAATTTCTCTTGAAAAATCTCAATTTTTTAAACTAGAAACATCATTTTTGGGTTACGTCGTTTCCCATAACGTGATTAAAACAGATCCACTTAAAATAGAAACTATCTCAAAATATCCGATTCCCAATAATATAAGAGAATTAAGAAGTTTTTTAGGTCTTACAGGATACTATAGGAAGTTTGTCCGAAATTATGCAGCTATTGCCAAGCCGTTAACCAAATACTTAGAGGGTTCCAACGGAAAAGTTTCCAAACGAATGTCAAAAAATGTCACCATTAATTTAGATGAACCAGCAATCCAAGCCG
The DNA here is from genome assembly GCF_030179915.1 of Drosophila takahashii. Taxonomy (NCBI): domain Eukaryota; kingdom Metazoa; phylum Arthropoda; class Insecta; order Diptera; family Drosophilidae; genus Drosophila; species Drosophila takahashii. Next base: position 8,171,505 of record NC_091679.1, on the reverse strand, counting down.
TAAATGAATTAAAAGAAAATTTGATTGCTCATATAGAATTAGTTCAACCCGATTATTCAAAAAAATTCGTTTTAACAACCGATGCCTCTGACCTAGCCATAGGAGCGGTCCTATCCCAAAATGGAAATCCAATTACTTTTATATCAAAAACCCTTAACAAAACCGAAAGAAATTACGCTACAAATAAGAAAGAACTTTTAGCAATAGTGTGGGCACTGAAAAATTTAAGAAATTATTTATATGGAGTATCTGGAATGGAAATTCATACCGACCATCAACCCCTTTCCTTCACCATATCAGATAAGAATCCGAATGTTGAATTAAAAAGATGGTTTACTTTTATAGAAACATTTAACCCAAAAATTATTTATAAGCCAGGCACTACAAATGTCGTCGCAGACGCTCTATCTAGAATAGAAATAAATAACATAACAGAAGATGACAATACCTCCGAAAAAAATACCCAACACTCAGCCGAAAGTAGTTTCGACAATGTCATTAATGAAACAAAGAAACCGTTTAAACAACAATTACACTGTGCAGCATTTTTAGTGCTTTTTCAATTTACCTCGATGGATGCTATATTTTTGGATTCGTTACGAATTCCCAAGTTAAACTGCGTGTTTCAAAAAGTTCCCCGACGCAAGGATTCTTAGCAAAAGGACCTCAAAGTTCGAAAAATGCTGAAATTGGCCAGTTTTGCGGAGCTCTCAGAGGCAAATGGATGCATGGTTTGATTCGATGTTAAAGTTTTTTAAAAGATACACCCTTTGGGAATTCGTAACGAATCCAAAAATGTAGCATCGAGGTTAATTTTTGATGCTGCATAGTGTTATTAATCGGAAAAGGAAAATTTACAATACATGAATCACTAAATGTATTCGATAAAACTCGCCACATTATTGAATATGATAAAACTGAAAATTTAATAACCATATTAAAAGAATACTTACAACCTAATCTTACCACAGGTATCCACTGTACCTTAGAACATTTATACGAAATCCAAAATGAATTAAAAAATAATTTTTCAAACAAATTTTTGTATACCCGAACATTTGTCCAAGATATTACCAATAATGAAGATAAAGCAATAATAATTGAAGAAACGCACTGCCGAGCCCATCGAGGACTTGATGAAAATTACAAACAAATATCCAGATTATACTATTGGCCAAACTTGTATAAAAAATTAAAACAACATATTGCAAATTGTGAAATCTGCAATACAAATAAATATAACAGAAACCCAACACAAATTCCTATTGGCGAAGCTCCAATACCAAAAAAAGAAGGACAACATTTACACTTAGATATATTTTATGCTCAAAGCCTAATGTTCATAACTTGTATAGATTCGTATTCCAAATATCTTGTCGTAAAAGAAATTAGTAACAAAAAAAACATTGATACAAAAGTCTATGAATTACTTCAAACATTTCCCTTGGTTAAAACCATCATGACAGACAATGAACCTAGTTTTACTTCAGCACAATTTAAATCTTTCCTACAGCGTTCTGGAATAACAATTCACTTTACAGATCCAAGGTATAGTTTATCCAACGGCCAAGTAGAAAGAGCTCATTCAACTTTAACAGAAATAGCTCGCTGTATAAAAGATGAATATCGTCTTTTAGATTACTCGGAAATAATTATAAGAGCAGCTCAGAGATATAATATGACTATACACTCAGTAACAAATCACAAACCTTATGATATTCTCTATAATAAAGTAGATCATGAAAATTTGCCAGAAAAATTATTGTTAGCACAAACAAAAATGTTAGACCATCATAATAAAAATAGATCGCCCAAAAATTATGAGGTTGGTGAAGTAGTTTACGAAAAAAGATTTGGCGAAAGAAACAAATTAGGGCCAAGATATAACAAACAAATAATTAAAGAAAATCTACCTAATAAAGTAATTATCACTATGGACGGCAGTCCATGTAGTGACGAAGCGCACCAGGAGAGTGTGCGAAGGCGACTACTAGTATATAGCCGCAAAATTGAAAATCTGCTGTGATAGTCCGATCGTAATGAGTAATACACCAATCGAAAGGTATTGCAAAAACTTAAAGGATTGCATACCAAGACTTTAAGAAAATCAATTGGCTTGGGAGAGAGAGCGGTGAAAGTGAAAAAGTGAAAATTTCGAAATTTGGAGCTGTTGGGGCCGGTGGGGATAAATGCCCCCTCGCAATGTTTTAGTTGTATTCCTTTTGAAAATACCCGTCGAATGAGGGGTCATTTGTCAAAATCCGACGCTCCGTTCAAAAGTTATAGCCAAAATAAGATTTTCTTCGTCTTCCCAAAATGAAAATTTAATTCTGTTTGTCAGTTTGTCAGTTTGTCAGTTTGTCAGTTTGTCCAAAACATGTTTTTTAAGTTTTGAAAATTTGATATGACGTTCATCACATCGATATAAACAACTTTTGTTCTACCACTTTTGGAAAAACTCGCTAGTTTAGCGGGAAAACAGCTATAAGTAGCTAAAATTCGGAAAGCCGTAACTTCTATACTACTAAATCTACAGGCTTGTGCTGCATCTCGTTTGAAAGGTATTTTTAAATGCTATAAACGCCTTCTATATGCAATTTGTGTAAATGTAATAGTTAAAAAAATATGAACAAAAGACAATTTTTTAAAACTTTTTTTTTAGCTTTTTTTTATTTTTCTCAAAAACGGCTCTAACGATTTTCTTTAAAACCTTAAACTGTATAGCCCTTGAGATTCCTTAAATTTTGGTATGTAACACATTACTGTAAAAAGTCACGTTTAAAAGTTATTTTTATTCGAAAACAGCCACTTTTGCCAGCTCGAACAATTAACGCTCCCTGAGTATTGAATTTTGTGGGAGGGTATCCGAACTGTATTTTAGGGTCATGGAATCAGTAAATTTGAACTTAAGAGTTCCATATAGGAATCTTTTGTTCTACGACTTTTGGAAAAAGCCGCTACTTTAGCGGGAAAAAGCTAAAAATAGCTAAATTTCGTTAGTTTGTAAGTTCTACACTACTAAAGGTACCGACATGTGCTATACATCGTTTAAAAGGTATTTTGAAATACTTAAACGCCTTTTTAACTTAATTTGTTTAAATACAATGGCTTAAAAATTATGATTGATCAATTTAAATTTAAATGTATGTATATATTAGCTCCTATGTGAGCAAATGTAAACAAACAAAAACTTCTGATATCAAAAAAAAACACCTCTTAACGAGGTAAAAAACTAGTGACGATCGCACCATCAACATACAAAAGTTCTGATATCAACATTTGTGACGAAAAATTATTACACTCGTCATTAAATAGACTTTCTAATATTTTCTCATTCGGCACGCTGCAATAGAAAATGCCTGTGAAGGGAAAAATGCTGGAATAGTTTGCTAGGGCGGGCCGAATGAGAAAATATTAGAAAGTCTATTTAATGACGAGTGTAATAATTTTTCGTCACAAATGTTGATATCAGAACTTTTGTATGTTGATGGTGCGATCGTCACTAGTTTTTTACCTCGTTAAGAGGTGTTTTTTTTTGATAAATAAAAGACAAAGAATAATTCACAAAGATAACATAAAATAAATAATTCTTTACAGTAAATGACAAATTTAATCTTACAACTTCTACTGGCTACCATATGCAGCACTGAAATAATTGACTATACCAATAACGAATACTTACTACTCAAAGACGAGAAGGATGTGATGACTTATGAGACATACGAAGACTTGTTTCATATTACCAATATTAGCCTTTATAAAGAAATAATAAGAACCGAAATTGGACTTACAAATAAATCTAAAAACTCTGATATCGAATGGGAAATAGCTCAAAACCTTAATATAATCCAAATTCTTTTAACTCAACTTTTGCCCTCAAGAAATAAAAGAGGAATTAATGAATTAGGGACACTTTGGAAATGGATATCAGGAACTCCTGATCATGATGATTTTATGAAAGTAGAAAATAAAATTAACGACTTAATCATAAACAATAACACCAGTTTACAAAAAAAAATCGATGAAATATACCATGAATGAAACCTTTGTTTTCCGGTAAGGTACATCTTCCTGATTAAGAAAATGGCACTTAAATTTTTTTTTATGGATAAAATTTTTTTTTAAGTGTAAAAAACGTTTTTGACGTTTTTTTAATTTCTAACTTGAGTTATGGTTAACCGATTTCAACCATAAATTACTCATTTTACAGGTAATAGAATTCCCTCCAACTTTCTTATACACTGCATTGAGTTCCATTCATTAGTTTAGGAGCTACATTTCGTCAAAGTTGAAAAAGTTAGAAAAAATGCAGAAATGCTGGCATAAATGGCTTCGTTAAAAATACACGCCTAAAAACCGAAATTATTTTTATAACTTCTACTGGTAGAAGGTGCTTTGACAAGAAAAACAAGCTATTGATCATTACAATCCACCAGCAAATAATTTTGATATGCATTTTTGAAGCTTGCGACAACGGTGTTTTTTTGGCCGTTTACAGCTGTTAACTGACACAACAGGGCTCTAACAGGGCTGTAATACCCGTTTTTCCCAACGTAAAAAATCGATATAAAATCGAGCTAATGATTGATTTTTTTGTTGATGGTCTTGTTAGTTGACTTAAAGGTGTATCTTTAATTATAAGTCATAAAACTAATTTCGGTTTTTAGGCGTATATTTTTAAAGATGCCATTTATGCCAGCATTTTTGAATTTTTTCTCACTTTTACAACTTTGACGAAGTGTAGCTTCTAAACTAATGAATGGATCTCAATGCAGTGTATAAGAAAGTTGGAGGGCATTCTATTACCTGTAAAATGAGTCTTTTATGGTTGAAATCGGTTAACCACAATTCAAGTTAGAAATTAAAAAAGTGTCAAAAACGTTTTTATCCATAAACGTTTTTATCCATAAAAAAAAATTTAAGTGCCATTTTCTTAATCAGGAAGACGTACCTTACCGGAAAACAAAGGTTTCATTCATGGTATATTTCATCGATTTTTTTTTGTAAACTGGTGTAATAAACAACTAGTAATAAATTCGAAAATGTTTTCAGAAATTGAGTTAATTTCAAAAACACTTTGGAAATGGATATCAGGAACTCCTGATCATGATGATTTTATGAAAGTAGAAAATAAAATTAACGACTTAATCATAAACAATAATAAACAACTAGTAATAAATTCGAAAATGTTTTCAGAAATTGAGTTAATTTCAAAAACCCTTAACACCATAATCTTTAACAAACAAGCGGTTTTGAGAAAGCACCGTTTGCAATTAATAACGTTTGATTTAGAAAATTTAATTGACACTATCACTTTAGCCAAAATAGACATTTTTAATACAAAAATTTTAAACGAAAATGATATAAAAGAAATATTTAAACATGAACAAAAACCAATTGTACTCTCAGATCTTTTAGACATCTAAACTTTTAAAATAATAAAAAACCAAGATCTACTTATAATATATATAAAATATCCTATAATAAATGGTATATGTAACCTTTATACCTCAAAAGCCATTTCACAACCTAATGGAAAATTAATAATAGATGATAAGGTAGCATATTGTAATGGAATATTTTATAAAATAACAAATTTTAAAACAGAAGTATTTAATAATTATTGTAAACTTTAAAAAAATAATTCATGTTTTATTAACTTACTTAACGGCAAAAAAGCAAACTGCTCCAAAATTAGAGAAAAAATCGAAATTTCGAAATTTTAAACGATGGCGCAATTTTAATAACAGGAAAAAATATTGTAAACGAAACAGAATTAAATGGTGCCTTTCTAATCTTATTCAATGACACAGTTTATATAAGCAATATTAAATACATAAATGAAAAAAACAAAATGTTAGATTACATATCCCAATATAAATACAACAACTTCGAAATTTCAAATTATATACTATCAAACAACCCTGAACTAAGTATGGATAATATTAATATTTTAAACCCATCAATTCAATTCGGAAACACACAACTACCTCTAACACTAATTTTATTAATCTTAATAATCTTAATTTTGATAACTGGATTATTGTATAAAACAAGAACAAATATTCTTAATACTTTTACAAAAATAATCACCCCGAAACCAAAAGAAAAAAGTACCGAAATTTCACAGGAAAATAATGAAATAGAAAGAAACATAGAAATGACATATGCCGAACTTAATAATCAAATTTCCAACCTTACTTCAAATATCAAATGAATCGGGACGATCCATTTAAGAAGGGGGAGAATTAACATGAACTTTATTTAGCATTAAGATTCAATAGAATTTGTAAACAAATATTCGATTTCAAATCTCAAGCTATCGTAGCAGACGAAAGGCAACTGGAGCCCAAGATAATGTAAACATTAACATCCGAATCAAAATCACCCCATTGCAATCCCACGGTTAAAGTAGACATAAACATCCGAATCAAGATCACGCCACTTCAATCCCACGCTTATCGTGTCGCCAAATATTTTCCGCTAAGCGCAGCATAATTCCATTTCACAATTATTGAAATTACTAAAAAGCTTTTATAAAGTTGAGCTTGAGGAAACTGCAAAAGAAAAGTTCTAAAAGCTCATACTCGGAGGCTTCTTCAAGAATCTTATCTTGAACTCCAATTCAGTGCAGATCGGGAACTCAATAATCGAAGTCAATTAATAAAAATGTGAAACCTTATTAATAAGGGAAATCAATAAGTTAATGATGACCAATAAATAAATAGTTTTTAAAAAATAAAAATCGTTTACCGTGTTTTATAATTTACACGACGTACGCACGATAACTCATCCGCAGCGCCAACGCGATCACTCGGCCTATCCACAGCGCCAACACATCACTCACACTTCCGTAGCACCGGGCCCACGACGGCAAGCAGTTCATCACTCACACTTCCGTAGCATCGGCTCCACGACGGCAAGCAGTTCATCACTCACACCATTGTAGCATCGGATCCTCGACGGCAAGCAGTTCACCACTCGGCCCTCCCGTAACGCCGAACCGACAGCAAGCAGTCCATCCTTCGGCCCTGCCGTAGCGCCGGACCAACGAAGCAAGCAGTCTCGACTCACGCATACGTCATCACCCGACAAAACCCTATTCTGTCAATTACTACGAAATACACGCCTACTTTATAACTCCATCCCTCTGTGTCAATATTGGGGAAAGGGAGGTAAATCGATCTATAGAGGAAATATAAAATATCTGTCGCGAACCCTGACCACGGCGAACTATACCGCCTCCCAAAACAGGGTCGTTACATGGTATTCGTGCAAAAGTATGTAAAAACTAGAAGGAAGCATTTCCGACCCTATAAAGTATCTATATTCTTGATCAGGCACTAGCCGAGTCGATATAACCATGTCCGTCTGTCCGTCTGTCTGTCTGTCCGTATGAACGCTGACATTTTGCATGCAGATTCTAGGAGTTCCTACGCAGCGCAAGTTTGTTTAAAAAGGGTGCCGCGCCCCCTCTAACGCCCACAATCGCTTATATACTTTTTTAAAAAATTTCAATATTTCGGAAAAGAAAAAATGCAGTTATAATGTGTTTATGAACACCTATCGAAATGTAGAAGAAATTTTTTAAATCGGACCATTCGTTAAAAAGTTATGGCGGATCAAAGTTTTTATCTCCATCTCCTTCGCACTTTCTTTAGCTGAGTAACGGGTATCTGATAGTCGGGGCACATGACTATGGCGTTCTCTTTTGTTTTTCAAATCGGATCATTAATTAAAAAGTTATGCGCAATTAAAAAAAGGTTATATATCCATCTCCCTCGCACTCCCTTTAGCCGAGTTGCGGGTATTAGATAGTCGGGACACGAACCCGACTATAGCGTTCTCCCTTGTTTGGTGTTAACTGGGCCCTGGCCGACGGTTGCCATCCTACATTGCCAGATCGCGTTTACTAGACTTGCTCACCCTGATCAACCGTTAGATTTGTCACGGTGTTATGTTCATAGATAAATTAATAAATGGTGATGTCGACTGATGTACCATGCAGGACCATTCGCCGGTATAGGCCCCTGTCTCTGCCATTGTGCAGGTCAAATTTTGCCCTTAATGACCCCATCCGCGTTATTTTTTGTAATTATAGTTATTATTAAGTTATTATCGTTATTGTCCGCAAACTTGTAATTCAATCACTCGATGTCAGCAGGGGCAAAGAAAAGAAAGCTTTCGCTCTTTCAGTGAACGGTCGGGTTTTTGTCTTGCGCTCCGAATTTTTGTTCTTTTTGTCCATAAACCATCGGGGCTTAATTTAAATTTCCTTACATTTATATAGCTTTTTATGTCCCTAACAACATCCGATAGCTTCGCGAGTGCATAGTGATTGTTTTGTGTTTAAATTAACAAAATTAGTTTGCACACCCAGTCTCTGTGCAGTGTTTGTTGTTATTGTTTTATCTAATTGCATTCTCCCTTTTTACCAAACGCCGTTTGGAGCGGTAAGAATCTATACGGTAGTTACCCGCTCTCCAGCATTCCCCATAAAACGTTGTTGTTGGCACAGCTAAAACTAACGCTCCCCCGCTTACTCACTCCCGCTCACTCTCTCCCGCTCTCTTACTCTCGTAGCTTTTTTCTCTTTGTGGTTCGAAATATCGCGATAATGGCTGTCTGTTGTTCGAAGAAATGCGAGTCGTTGATTTTGGCTGGACAACAAAGTATTCCGTGTCATTCGTGCGAAAGTATTTTTCATGCAAAATGCCTTGGCTAATCGGGGCTGGTTCGCGATGAAATCGACATGAGAAGTGGCGTGCGCTACTATTGTGAAGAATGTGTTGCTTATGAAACCCAGGCAATCTCTATAAGACGGCTCACGAAAAGCACTGTGACGGAATTAATTCGAAACAGCCGAAGAAACACGGAGCTGCTTGTGGCGCTTGAGTCGCAGCTCACTAGCCGTATGCTATCTGAGCCCGATTCTCCTAAGCGTAAAAATATCGCGGTGGATAGACAACCCACGGTAGTCGCTAGTGAAACTCTCTCTGGCGATCCGGGGTCTGCAGCACAGCAGTCGATCTCAGCTGCCGCAAAAATTGTACTGAGGTCGAAAGCTAAAAAAGATTCGGTTTCCAAATGTAAAGGATGTGAGATTTTTCCGCATGAGACACCCGAGAAAAATACAGAGATGATTCCAACGCCGAATGTTGACTTAACGTTTGGAGTACCGACTGGAACTGGTAGTGCAACCATAAATGCTGTAGTACCAAAACCTGTCACATGCGTGGTACCTAAAACAGTCACCTGTGTACCGCAGCGGAAACAAATTTTTGTTTCTCGGCTGAATCCTGACCTTTCATCCCTGGACATTACGGCCTATATCCGTAACAAAGTTCAGATTGATGATCTAAAGGTTGAACGATTTAATATTCCATATGCTAGGGAAGTATTATCATTTAAGATCGGTGTTCCCTGTGCTCATTTTGCAACGATGTGCTCACCCAATTTTTGGCCTGCAGGCATTTTTGTTAAAGAGTACGAAGCTAGAAAAAGAAAATTCGTTCAAAGGCAGTTGGAAATCCCTTTAAAGAGCCATTCACATCTTGATCTTTATCTGTCTCAAAAAACTAGATTTTTTCCTTCTGCTTTCCTATCAGAATACAAGAGGTTTACAAAGTAAGTTGACCAAATTGTATACTGATAGTTTTTCCTTGTCTTCCCATGTTATTGTGTTCACAGAAACTTGGTTAAAACCGGAAATTCTTAGTTCCGAAGTTTTTCCAAGTAAGTTCACAACGTACAGGCTTGATCGTCCGTCCCGACGTGGAGGTGGAGTTTTAATTCCAGTTGACTCAGAACTAACGTCTGAAGAAATAACGTCCGACGAAATAATGGACATTGAATTTCTGTGTATAAAACTATCCCTTCAGGGTATTTCTATATACATAATCATCATCTGTCCGCTATCCAGTTTATTTCAAGTAAACTATCAGATAGAGATCAGTTAATAGTTTAAGGTGACTTTAATATACCTAGAGTGACATGGTCCAGCGTAGAAACCTCGAATATATTGTTACCTTCAACGCAGCATGATTTTCTTGATCTTTCATGATATTTCATTGTCTCAAGTAAACCATGTTCAAAGTTCGTTAGGACGATTACTGGATCTATGCTTTGTTTCAAGTCCAGATTGTGTCTGCATAGTTAAAACATCTGCAAATACTTTACCAGAAGACCCATATCACCCAACGCTAGAGCTGACTGTTGACACGGGTACAAAATTAATTGAAATATGTGAAAAGTCAGCTAAACGCATCCCCTGCTTCCGTAGAGCAAACTTTGCACTTATCAATAGCCTTATCGCTTGCTCGGATTGGTCTAATCTGTACTTATGTACTAATATGACTGAAGCTATTAATATTTTTATACCCGTTACTCGTAGAGTAAAAGGGTATATTAGATTCGTGCAAAAGTATGTAACAGGTAGAAGGAAGCGTTTCCGACCCTATAAACTATATATATTCTTGATCAGGATCACTAGCCGATTCGATCTAGCCATGTCCATCTGTCCGTCTGTCTGTCTGTATGAACGCTGAGATCTCGGAAACTACAAAAGCTAGAAGGCTGAGATTTTCCACGCATATTCTTGGGCTTCCTACGAAGCGCAAGTTTTTTTTAGCCGAGTGCCACGCCCCCTCTAACGCCTACAATCGCCCACTAACGATTTTAAAATGTGTCTGGCGCCCACACCTTTTAAGATTTCCGAGAAGTATAAATGCAATTTTGTTGTACATATTTACACCTATCGAAATGTGGTGGTGCTGCTATCATTATTAAATCGTCCCTGGACTATCACCTGAGCACCACAATAACTGAGCCTCATCTGCAAGCAATTGCTATAAGTTTGGTCACGTCGTTTGGAAGAATTTCGTTTAGCGCTGTCTACTGTCCTCCTGGTCATCGTCACTTGTGGCCAGCTGCGGAATTTCTGCGCCTTTTCGGCTCTGTGGGTAGCCGCTTTATTATTGGAGGTGATTGGAATGCACACCAGAGCTTCTGGGGTTGCAGACGGTTCTGCCCTCGTAAAAACACTCTGATGTCTGTTGTCTCTAGCTCAACCATGCAGATTCTGGCCACGGGGGGACCCACGCATTTTCCCTGGAATTATAATCATGTTCCGACTGCCATTGAATTTGCAGTGTATAGAGGTATACCGTGCAGCCACCTTTTTATCTCTGAATGTTCGGGCCTTTTTTCTGATCATATCCCGCTCCTGTTATATTTCTCTGTGGCTTCATCAAAACTGGGCTTCTACCTCGGGGCTCGGATATTAGAAATTTCAGTGCCAGGCTCACTGCTTTGACTGAAGAAAACCCTCCGCTTGTCACTGCGCATGACGTTGATTCGTTTGCTCTGCTAGAAGTGTACATATACCGCCGCCAACATGGGCTTCTTCGAAACCTGAAATTGCAGTCTTGGCCAGACAAGGTCGTACACTTCGCCGCATTTGGATGAGGACAAGGCATACCCTGGACTTGGCAAGGTGGAGGGCTGCCGTGTCAGAACTTAGAAAAGTCCTTCGACTGGCAAAATCTGGATTTTTCGTGAATCACCTTAGTGCCATTGTTCCCAACCAGGATCATGGGTTTGCATTATGGAAATGCACACGAAATCTGAAAAGACAACCTCTTCACAGGTTTTCTCTTAAACGAAGCGATGGCACTTGGGCTCACAGTGATTCTGAAATAGCAGATGTATTTGCAGATGATCTGGAAAACCGATTTACTCCGTTCGATTTCGCAACTGACCAGGAAGTTCGAGCCACAATTTCTAGGTTTGGACTCTCTTTCGGTCCTCCTGTTGTTGTGCGACCAGTGGATGAGGAAGAGGTCCGTGATCATATTAAACGATTGGTCCCAACAAAAGCTCCTGGTATGGATAAGGTCGATGGTAAAGTTGCAAAGTTACTTCCCAACTCTGTCATTGCACAGCTCTGCCTTCTCTTTAATGCGTCACTCAACCTTGGCCATTTTCCATCACCTTGGAAAAGTGCTCTAGTTACAATGGTCCCCGAAAAGGGCAAAGATACCTGATCCCCTGAGTCCTACAGGCCAATAAGTCTCCTGTCCACGTTTTCCAAGATTTTTGAGCGGATCGTACTTAACAGGCTCCTGGATATTGACACCTTTAATGACGCTCTACCAAACCATCAATTTGGTTTCCGTAGTCGCCACTCCGCTGTCGAACAGGTTCACAGAGTCGTGAACCACATCCTAGATGCCTTAGAAGGTCATAAATACTGCTCGGCTGTTTTTCTTGATGTCAGACAGGCTTTTGACAGGGTTTGGCATGAAGGTATATTCTATAAATTAATGCCACTACTGCCTGAGGGACTCTGGAAGCTCATTGTGTCATTTCTGGACCAGAGGATGTTTGCCGTTGACATTCGTGGACATGTGGACTACGTCTAATTCGTGCTGGTGTACCACAGGGAAGCGTCCTTGGCCCGGTTCTGTACACAATTTACACTTCGGATCTCCCAAACCCAGTGGTTCGTGGTACTCTCCTTGCCACCTATGCAGATGATACTGCATTCCTAGCTACTGGCAGCACCCCCTCCTCGGGCTCGTGGCGCGTACAGACATTTTTGAACGAGTTTGAATGTTGGGCCTCTCGTTGGAATATTGCGCTAAACGTTGATAAAACGCAACACGCCACCTTTGCCCTTCGACCTGGCCGATCCCGCAGTCTTTACTTGGATGGTGATAGACTTAAGCACGAGCAGAGAGTAACATACCTCGGTGTTACCTTAGACCGCCGTCTATGCTGGAAGGGTCAGATTGACCGTGTCTGTGGGTCAGCGAGGACGAAACTAGACAAAATGGACTGGCTACTTCGCTCAGATAGCGGATTATCCCTTCAGGCCAAGGTGCGGCTCTTTAAAGCCATTGTTCTCCCGACCCTAAATTGGGGAATAACATGCTGAGGCACCGCTTGCGACACGTCGCTAAGAAGGGTTCAGACTTGCATCACGAAAGCATTACGGAGGATGCTTGGGGTGAAGTGGCATCATTACGTTGAAAATAGCGTTTTATTTCGAGACACAGGAGTACCAACAGTGACTGAGATGATAACTCAGTTCTCGAATCGTTACAGGGATCGGCGTCTGGTGCATTCTAACCGCCTGGCTAGACGTCTTGCCACACCACTGGGCCGACGTCGTCTCCGCAGACGACACCCGGCGGACTTATGGATTCTCGGCCGTGATAGACACGGGCGACTTTTATAATATATATTAACCCAGATTTCGGGATTCTTTTTCTTTAACTATATGACGACAAACATGAAAACAAGAACTATTTTCTTGTGAGGCGTGTTAATTAAAAATGTGCCTATTATCGGCTTATACCAAAAAAAAACAAAAAAAAAACATTTTTTTCGGTTTTGTCGAGATTAAACTGCCTCAGGAAAATCGGTTGACAGTTATTTGCAAGCTTTGGTTTTTATAATCCGGCACAATCCAACCTACTTTTATTCCACGAAAGACGAAAAATGCTAGGCTAAAATTGTTAAATATACAACTTTACAAAAGCACGTATACACAAAGATACATCACATTAAACAAATATTGCACTAAACACTAAAGTTTTACATATTTCTGCTAATATTTTCCATTTTACTTTGTTTTAAAATGTTAAGTAGAACTTTTGCAATCTTACTTTAAAATGTGCTATTGTTCAGCTTGTCAAAAAGTCAAAATTTCTGTTTAACGAACAGTTGACTTTCAGGGCCACCAAATTTAGCATGGCTGCAATTTCAGTAACGAAATTGCGATTTTTAAATGCAGCGTATGTTATTCTAAGGAGATAAAATGTTTTTTTTTCGTAACTTAAAAAAAAATAGGTTTTTGCAAAAATATTGGGCATTGGGACCTGTGTGCAATGATGGGATTCCCACTTGGCTAGAGATAGATTCTTTTTTGACTGCTAGTTCACTCCAAGTTCGGTCCAAAGTCCCAGCTCGATTAGCAGAACTTCCAAATTTAAAGTCCTTCACCACGAGAGTACTTCCAATACCCAAAGGCTGCGATCTGTGTTTAAAAGAAAAACAACCCGTGCGTATATGTCCACGCTTTCTTAAAATGCGGGTAAATGATCGTTCAGCCTACATCCAAGATAAGCAGTTATGTTCCAATTGTTTTGCAAGCAGCCATAAATTGCAGGATTGCATTAGCGCTCACAGTTGTTTTACTTGCCAAAGTCGGCATTATACGCTATTGCATCCAAGCAACAATTCTACAATGACTTTGATTCCATCCAAACCTCCAGGGCCAGTGTCAGCGCCAATCCCACACAAAATTTCGTCCTCCTCAGCGCGTGTTTACCGATCCGATTATAAGGGTCCTTCCTACAACGAATTCCGACTATTGGTTCTAGAGGTACTAAATCCTACCAATGCCGAGTCTGTCAAAAAATCCATCCTCTACGGAAATGCCACCGTTTTCTGCGGCTTAGCGCCCAAAAAAGGATCCAGGAAGTACATATGCATAAGTACTGCTCGAATTGCTTGGCCCACGATCATTCCTAGGACTCGTGCCGCAGTGGGACTTGCTGCCAGAAGTGTGGAAAAGACCACCACACTCTTCTACACTTGGACGATCGCTCCCGCTATCCTGCAGAAACTTCTCCAGATGTTTTGCTACGGTGGTCCTCGCAGGGGGGGGAAAATGTTCACGCCAAAAGGGCGTTTAATTTCGGGAGGCAGTGTCGAGCGGCAGTTTTCTCCAGATGTCCACATCTCGCTCGCTCGCACTGCCCTGCGCTCTCCCTCTCCAAATCTCCGCAACCCTACGCTCCGCTCTGGAGCCGCTAGGTTAAGCTTCATGTAATTGGTTCTTTTTTTCAAGTGACCAAATAAACAGCCGCACGTTGCGCAAAACCCCGAAGTTTTCTACCCGTGTTTTTCGTTACGATTTCTGCTCGGAAATTCATCCTTTTCCTGGGCCTCATCTCGGCTTCTACAATCAAGCCACCCCCGCCACCACAGCACAGTGGATGATTTCATACACACAAAAAAAATTGCTTAGTAAAATTGACCAACAAAGATAGTTACGTAACTATTAAAATAGTTACGCGTATTTTGTTTTTGCTTTGAAATGACTATTTACTTAGTAGAATTGACAATTTTGCTGGTTGGGGCCTTTTTGACAATTATTACAGTTGATTTTACCAAGTTTTTTTTTGTGTGTAGGTTAAAAATAAAAAAACAAAAATGAGAAATTGAGGATTTTTTTTCTTAAAAATATTTCTTAACAGAGCAATTAATCGAACGGTAAATTTATTTTTGGTCACACTAATTCGTACGCGCTACGAATAGCGAGAGAAGTGAGACAAAAAAAAAACGTGCACATCACAGAGAACGCAGCCACAAAATAAGCTTCCACTAAAAAATTAATTTCTATAACTAAATCGCGTCCAATCATCGGCATATAAAATGCATATTGAAAGTAAAGGTATGTACTCTAAAACTGAGTAATTTTTATGTCATTATGTGTTGTGTTATTGTTTTAAAATTATTTTTTTATCAGTGAACTGGTAAGTGGTGTATTTTTTTGTATACATCGATTTCAGATAAAGAAAAAGTTGTGACCCCCGTCTTACCCTTTGATGAAACAAATTTCTAACTATTAGTGAATGTTTTCTTAGTCTATGTTGTAAATTTTAGCTGCAAGTTTTTGCAACTTTCTGAGTTATACGCTCTTTTGTGTTCGTGCATATTTTGTGTTTTGTTGTGTTCGTCATATTCGTTTGTGCTTTGAAATCTCAATTGCTCAATAGAGATGCAGAAAACATAGCTTGTTGCGATTTAACAGGCAAACATCTCTATGGATGGCAGTCCATGTAGTGACGAAGCGCACCAGGAGAGTGTGCGAAGGCGACTACTATTATATAGCCGCAAAATTGAAAATCTGCTGTGATAGTCCGATCGTAATGAGTAATACACCAATCTGTTCTGATATCAACATTTGTGACGAAAAATTATTACACTCGTCATCAAATACACTTTCTAAGATTCTCTCATTCGGCACGCTGCAATAGAAAATGCCTATGAAGGTAAAAAGGCTAAAATAGTATGCTAGGGCGGGCCGAATGAGAAAATATTAGAAAGTGTATTTAATGACGAGTGTAATAATTTTTCGTCACAAATGTTGATATCAGAACTTTTGTATGTTGAAGGTGCGATCGTCACTAGTTTTTTACCTCGTTAAGAGGTGTTTTTATTTGATCGATGTAAAATCGAAAAACATCGCTATTGTTCAATTGTGAATTTTTAAATTGACTTTTTACATTTTTTTAACTGATTTTTTTATATAATATATAGGCAATAGAGCCTTGCATGAATCATTCAATTTTTGTTTTATCATAGTATGCCATGAAATTTCTGATTTCTTTAATTCAATTCTATGTGAAAAATATTTAATGTTGTTCTAATTCATTTCGAACTGAATGAATCGAATGAATTATTTTTATGAATTTTTTGAATTTTCCATATTTTTTTTGTGCTTTCTTTTGAGAACACAAAGTGGAAAATTTTTAACAAATCAAATCAGGCAGATTTATTCACAAAATTATGGCCCTTTCTTCTTCAAAATAAATTGTCGTTTGAATTATTTCGGAATTCATGCCATTCATTCATTCAATTATATTAAACTCAAAATTCAAATTCATTCAATTCTATTAAACTCAAAATTCTAATTAATTCATTCTTATAAAAGAAAGAATTTAAAATAATTCATTGAATCCATTCATGCAGGGCTCTAATAGCCAATTCATATCAGTGCACACTATCACGCTTAAATATTTTTAAAATGTAGTGCTCAGTAACAGGTTCAGTTGCTGAAAAATCTAATCGAGTATATGACGACTTAAAACATAGATTTCAATCTGATGGTTTCGAAATTATTGAAAATGTTTTTAAGAAACTACTTGACTATTTATTCAAAAAATTTGCTGAAATGTGGAATAAATGCCATAGAATAAAAGCAAAGGTTATTCAACTAAATTCTGACAGGTTAGCAGAATTTGATTCTATATGTTTAAGTCAATTCAGTAAATCATCTGATCGAGGACGTCCCAAATGAAGTCTAGCAGAGTGCTCAGAAAGAACGAAGCGACGACGGATTAGCAGAGCTCGATGCGTCCGCTGCGGATGACATACGTTGGGCTTGCAGGCAAGCGAATCCTTCTATTGTTCCAGCAAAGGAATGCGAAGTAGTAGCTTTTATTACTGAAGCAAATTTAACAAAACGTCAATATGAACTTATCAAATGCTTCGTTAACAGTAAAATTGATGCTAACTTTTTTCCCTGCTATAATAATATTTTAAAGGAAAAGCAGAAAAGCTATCCTGAGCCAATAAGCGTTACAGAATCTGACATTGAAGTTTCTTTACAAAGTTTATTTGACCACACTGCGTCAGATAAACTTGATGAGGGCTATAGTAACCTCACATTAAAAGGGAAATGGGGCTTCGATGGCAGTTCTGGACCATATACAATACAAGCAAAAATTTGAAAATAATAATTTGGAAGACAATTGCTTATATGTTACATCTTATGTTCCGCTTCAACTAATAGTAAAATCTGAAAATGATGAGGAAAAAAAAATATTTGGAAAAAACCACGACCATCGTCGACTCGTTATTGCCGCTCGATTCGAATTCAATTTCAAAAGGAATCAGTAAATTTAATAAAAAATGAAGAACGATATTTTAAAAACAAAATTAAACAACTGACTCGCACGGAATTTAAAACCGCCACCAACCAGATTTTCCATATCGATCATATTCTTCAACTCACTATGGTGGATGGCAAAGTTTGCAATGCCTTAAGTGAAACACCATCTTCAAAGTGCTATATATGTCAAGCGAAAATAGTTAACGACGCGAGTGCATTGTGCATTGTTGTTGTTTTTTATTTACATTGCCGTTTTGGCGCACCGTTTGCTCTGCTCATCTCCCAACTTCAGTCTCCGGCTCTCATTTTGGAGTTAACGGTTCTTGCTGATTTGGTCTTATCGCACTCTTTCTTTCCTCTTATCGCGCTCTTTCTTTCCTCGGCGCCCTCATAGCCACACAGCTGTTTGTTGGCTTAGTGTATCGCTTAGGTCGCGCTGGCAGTCCAAGTTACGCAGGGATGCTGCCGAGCGCTTCACTTCGCTTCTATGCCCGTGACGTTTCCTCGTAGCGCGATCTCTCGCGATGCGTTGGCTGGCTAGCCGCTGACGACGTCCTTCGCTCTGCTCCTGGATATGCTGGCTGGGCGGTTGGACGTAGGCGTGGCTTCTGGTACTCGGGATCGTGGTCGTACGCCGATCCGGGACTACACGACTCAACCGTAGGGTTCTTATGGAGTTCTCCCCTTGAGGCCTACAAACGCTCGACCAATCTCCCTTCTGGCTCGTTTCACTCGGGGTTCAGACACACTCCGCTCCGGGATTACACGACTCAAACCGTAGGGCTCT
The DNA here is from genome assembly GCF_030179915.1 of Drosophila takahashii. Lineage (NCBI taxonomy): Eukaryota > Metazoa > Arthropoda > Insecta > Diptera > Drosophilidae > Drosophila > Drosophila takahashii. The sequence continues at coordinate 8,153,032 of NC_091679.1, read as the reverse complement.
TCTGGAGTTCTTTACTTGAGACCACAAACGATTGACCGATCTCACTTCTGGCTGATCGCGCCAGGAAAAAATAGTACGAGTTTTTCTCTGCATTCGCTAAGCTAAATAAAATGATATATTTAGGCTACCAGAACGGTAGAGTTACAGTGGGAATAAGGTGAGGTTAGTACGGAGTTAAGTTGCGATTAAGGAGGTATTAGAAATTTTTTTTAAATCGATTGGCTGACAAACGTTGATGTGGGAGCCTCCGAAATTTGCAGTTTTTAACGGTTCATAAATCTTAAACGGCATAATATTTTTTAGCGATGTTAATTTTTTTTAGTTTGTCTTATCTCATACTTTATCGTGAGTGAAAAAAATAATAAACCGAAAAGTACGAAAAATTTTCCGACTTTGGTTTGAATTATCTATATCATATAAAATTCCAAGAAATTTTACTTTTAGTTCGTTGGAAAGTTCAATCTTTTAAGAAAAAAACGCAAAAGCTGCATACCTCTAAAGGCCGTTTTCTCGTCCGTCCTGCAAAGTAAAATTTAGCTAATGGAAGGATAAATTTATCCCGGTGGCAAATCGGTTTTGGTTTTCTCGTCCGTCATTTAAAACTCCAAATAAAAGGCGCACTAATTTAAGGCCCCAGAAGAAAAGAGTTAACTAATTTTCAAAAATTAATCGAAAAACTATCGAAAAATACCATAAAACAGTCATTCTAACAGCTTATGATATAAACAAAATTTCAAACTAATAAAAAACAAGAAAGGAAGCTGGCTTCCTTAGCTATACCCTTGCAAATAATTCCTATTAATTTACAAATCGCAAAAATGTTAATTTTCCTATTATTTCTCATTAATTTTGCGTTCGTTTCAATGGCAGCTATATGATATAGTAGTTCGATTTTGATAAAATTAAAATCGAAATTCGAAAATATTTGAAAAGAGTTATATCCTAGAGTAGAAGAGAATACAATAAAAACCAACGAAGCAATAATTTATTTCCTATTATATTCCCATTAATTTTCCGATCGTTCCTATGGCAGCTATATGATATAGTCGTCTGATTTTGAAAAAATTTTATTCGAAATTCAGAATTAGATAAAAAATTACATTTCCAAAAGGAGGATGTTATAGGTTCAAAAACAACCAAGATATAATTTTTTTACATTTTTTTTCCCGATTGTTCCTATGAGAGCTATATGATATAGTTGTCCGATCCGGCTCGTTCCGACTTATATACTACCTGCAATTGAAAGAAGACTTTTGGGAAAGTTTTATTCCGATAGCTTGAAAACTGAGAGACTAGTTTGCGTAGAAACGGACGGACAGACGGTCGGACAGACGGACAGACGGACAGGCTAGATCGGCTCGTCTAGTGATGCTGATCAAGAATATATATACTTTATGGGGTCGGAAACGTCTCCTTCACTGCGTTGCAAACTTCTGACTGAAATCATAATACCCTCTGCAAGGGTATAAAAATGATACCGACGAACAGGAGACAACTCTTGTAGAACCGGTGTCTTCGGAATCGCCTCCGGGAGATTGAATTCTTACATGCGTGCAATCTATGGCTCCTATGACTTTCGGAAACTTGGCTTTTTAATTTTAATTTTTAAGTACGCCGGTACTTCATAAATTGTTTTGAAAAAGACGTTATAGCAAAAGAAACTTCCTTAACAATCGCCAACAGTTATTAGAAAATGACTATATGACTATATTGTCGTTTCCCTGCAATAATGATTTTTGACTATAAATCAAATCAAATAAAAACACCTCTTAACGAGGTAAAAAACTAGTGACGATCGCACCTTCAACGTACAAAAGTTCTGATATCAACATTTGTGACGAAAAATTATTACACTCGTCATTAAATAGACTTTCTAATCTTTTCTCATTCGGCCTGCCCTAGCAAACTATTCCAGCCTTTTTCCCTTTACAGGCATTTTCTATTGCAGCGTGACGAATGAGAAAAGATTAGAAAGTCTATTTAATGACGAGTGTAATAATTTTTCGTCACAAATGTTGATATCAGAACTTTTGTACGTTGAAGGTGCGATCGTCACTAGTTTTTTACCTCGTTAAGAGGTGTTTTTATTTGATATCAGAAGTTTTTGTTTGTTTACTTTTGCTCTCATAGATGCTAATATAAACATTTAAATTTAAATTGGTCAATCATAATTTTTAAACTATTGTATTTTAACAAATTAAGTTAAAAAGGCGTTGAAGTATTTCAAAATACCTTTTAAACGAGGTATAGCACATGTCTGTACCTTTAGTAGTATAGAACTTACAAACTAACGAAATTTAGCTATTTTTAGCTTTTTCCCGCTAAAGTAGCGGCTTTTTCCAAAAGTCGTAGAACAAAAGATTCCTATATGGAACTCTTAAGTGCAAATTTACAGATTCCATGACCCTAAAATACAGTTCGGATACCCTCCCACAAAATTCAATACTCAGGGAGCGTTAATTGTTCGAGCTGGCAAAAGTGGCTATTTTCGTATAAAAATAACTTTTAAACGTGACTTTTTACAGTAATGTGTTATATACCAAAATTTAAGGAATCTCAAGGGCTATACAGTTTAAAGTTTTCAAGAAAATCGTTAGAGCCGTTTTTGAGAAAAATAAAAAAAAGCTAAAAAAAAAGTTTTAAAAAATTGTCTTTTGTTCATATCTTTTTAATTATTACATTTACACAAATTGCATATAGAAGGCGTTTATAGCATTTAAAAATACCTTTCAAACAAGATGCAGCACAAGTCTGTAGCTTTAGTAGTATAGAAGTTACGGTTTTCCGAATTTTAGCTATTTATAGCTGTTTTCCCGCTAAACTAGCGAGTTTTTCCAAAAGTGGTAGAACAAAAGTTTTTTATATCGATGGGATGAACGTCATATTAAATTTTCAAAACTTAAGAAACATGTTTTGGACAAACTGACAAACTGACAAACTGACAAACTGACAAACTGACAAACAGAATTAAATTTTCATTTTGGGAAGAAGAAGGAAATCTTATTTTGGCTATAACTTTTGAACGGAGCGTCGGATTTTGACAAATGACCCCTCATTCGACGGGTATTTTCAAAAGGAATACAACTAAAACATTGCGAGGGGGCATTTATCCCCACCGGCCCCAACAGCTCCAAATTTCGAAATTTTCATTTTTTCACTTTCACCGCTCTCTCTCCCAAGCCAATTGATTTTCTTAAAGTCTTGGTATGCAATCCTTTAAGTTATTGCAATACCTTTCGATTGGTGTATCATTCATTATGATCGGACCATCACACTAGATTTTCATTTCTTCGTGTATATATAGTAGTCGCCTTCGCACACTCTCCTGGTGCGCTTCGTCACTACATGGACTGCCGTCCATAGTGATGAATGCACTTACTTCTTTACTTTAGATTCAAGTCGCAAAACAATTTTTTGCAAAACAAATAGCACCGCTTTTTCGCAATCGAACCCTTATAACAAATTCTTTATAACTGTAATGTTGAAAGTAATTTCTTTGGTCTTGACAAATCGCTCGGGAATTCATTTTAAAATAAATTGGATGACTTTAGCAATTTTGATTTATATTTAACTGTAAATAGAATCACCTGTTTTTAAATGAAGAGTGGAACCAGATTGACAATGTCTGGCAACACTTGCGCACAATCCAGCCGCACAAATTTTGGTGGATGAAGTACCGAGACAAAATTTGTCGCCACCTGCGCTAACATAAGGACGAGTAAACCATTTTTTGTTTATCGCTCCGTTTCCCGGCAGGCAAATTAAAGTCCGGACGAGAAAACGGCCCTAAGTGTCTAAGTTAACTCTTCTGTTATGGTGTTGCCACCTAGTCTCAAATTATTTGGAGTTTTAAATGACGGACGAGAAAACGAAACCCGATTTGCCGCCTGGATAAATTTATCCATCCATTAGCTAAATTTTACTTTGAAGGACGGACGAGAAAACGACCATAGGTATACGGCATAACAGTTTGATGTTTTGTTAGTACGCTCTTATTAAATATTTTCCAATTGCAAAATCTTTAAAAAATGACTAAATGCCAGTAAAAGTGGACTTTTACCCCATAGTGCATAGGAACGGTCCAAAAATTAAACTGAACTTAATAGGAAAACAATTTAATTTAAAAATGACTAAATTGCCAGTAAACGTGGACTTTTGCCTCATAGCACAAATATTATAGCTTCGTTGTTTTGTATTGTATTATCTTCTGCTCTATCTATCTTATTAATTATACATTTTGGCCAGTAGTGTAAGAAAAAGGCCGGCGACCTTTTACATACACTACTGGCCAAAATAATAAGTACACAGAAAACTTTTTGGAAAGTCCAATTGGCCCAGACTTCTCATAAATATGATCCTAACTTAAGATAATATACCATTCTTGATTTATTATTTTACAATTTATAAATAACACAAGTGTACCACCCCAAAACCGACCTTTCAGCACAAATGTATGGCTAACATGGAATAGACAAGTTTACTGTATCCATTCTTAATTAAAATATTTCAAAACAAAATAACCTTTCAAAATAAAAAGGTTTGAGAGGTCTGGCCTCAATAACTTTAGAGATATATCTTAGCAAGCGAGAATGTAACCTGTGTACTTATTATTTTGGCAGGTAGTGTACATACGTTAGAGGAGGCGTGGAAAACTGAATGGGAAGCTAAGGAGTATAAGTCCCAAACTGCAACTTTCTAAAACTTATAGCTTCTAAAATCTCAGTGCTCACACGGACAGACTCGGCTAGTGATCCTGATCAAGAACATCTATATTTAATAGGGTTGTAAACGCTTCCTTCTACCTGGTACATGCTTTTCCCCGAACCTACCCGTTACTCGTAGAGTAAAAGGGTAAAAGGATACGACGTTAATTTTCGATTCTCTACCAAAAAAAAAAACAAATTTCAACGTGGAGGAAATACTAAAAAAACTATAGATATGATCATGCGCAATTAAAATAATGCTTACCATTTTTCGGAAATGCCAAAAGTCTGTAGATGCCGTAAATGTTTTTAAAGCCCAATGTTTCAGTAGCGTCTTTGGGACCATAGTCCATTGTATTTCAGAAAATATTTCTCTCAAAATTGTATGTGTGGTTTGAGTTCCTCTTGCCTGAACTTCAGAAAGGCGGTCATAATACTTAACTATTGGCATGTCGTAGTCTACCTGCATATTGTGACAACATTTTTTAAATATTTTTAATAAAGAAATGCTGTTTGGATTATCTTCTGCTAATCGCATTTGTGGCGATATAGGGACAACCCTGGGAACAGTTATGTTAAGAAACCGTCTGCTTGTTTCTTTTTGCTTCTCTAGGTAATAGTTCAACATACGTTTTAATTGCAGTACCCTTTCTTCTCGTCGTGCATCTCCCAGTCCGGAATCAAGCACTACAAGGTAGGGATATATTTTCCCATTTGTACCTCGTATATACAATCTTCGTGCAGCTGTATTATTTTTTTGAACAATTTCTACACGCGGCATAAATCTTGCGATTCTTACGTAATAGTGAGATGATAAAGGTATTAATAATTCTCCGGGTAGTTCGACTTCAGCTGTTTTTTGACTAAAGTTTGATAGGAATCTACACTTGTCTTCTATCAAAAATGATGTAGGTAATTTTTTGACTTTTGTTTCAAGGACTTTTATCCATGTTTTCAATTTTGATATCAAGTTGTGTAATTTCATAGCACCTGGCTTTGAAAAATCAAAATCGTTAGTGAATTGTTCCTTCATTTTTTGAAACACTGGATCCTGAAAAGTAACTTGGGCCCGTCTTGCAAGAGATTCAGAGGCTGCTGAATTAGAAATTGATGAGGTTACGGATCCTGGAACATTCTCTATTCCAATTCCAAATGTAGATCCAAGCTTTTTAACGAAGTGCAACGTGTGGGGGGTTATAGTAGATAAGACAACCGTATTCCTATTTTCAAATGCTATGGCATAGCATTTTATCAAACCTTGGCGTAGTTGTCGAAGAACTTCCTCTGTCCAGCTTTCTCTAAACCACACCATTTGGTCTACAATTCCTTCCAAGGAACTTAATATTGTGGGATGTACTTCTCTTTGTAATTGCATCACCTTAGAGCAGCGCCACATGGGTGGGGTTGCTTTAATGGGATTAACTGATGGAGTATTTCCATGATTAGTTCTTGCACAGCTTGGAGCAACACCATCCATATTCTGAAATAAAAATGTCGTTATATTATAAATATAAATAAACGGGAGGTTTACTATAGTTGAAAATGGCAGTACATTCTAGCAGTCAAGTACAAAATAACAAGAAGGGAAGCTTTCTTCACTAACACAAGTACACTCGAAAACCACCTTGGTTTTCCAGTAAAGTAAACACTTAAAACACACTTAAAATTTTTGGTACACAAAAAAAACATGTTTACCAATTTTTTTTTAGTCCTATTTTAGTTTAAGTGTAAAAAACGTTTTTGGCTATTTTTTATTTTCGATCTTGAGTTCTGATAACTCAATTTCGGTCATCGAATACTCATTTTACTGGTAATAGAATGTTCTTAAACACACAAAAGAAACTTGGTAATAAATTGTCAAACAGTCCCCAACCACAAAAACTGTCAATTCTACCAAATAAATAGGTGTGTGTCTTTGCTAAAGGTGTGTACTTGTTGTTGTGATAGTAACTATTTAATTGGTAGAATTGACCATTTTTGTGGTTGGAGACTGTTTGAAAATTATGTTGGTTAATTTTACCAATTTTTTTTTGTGCGAGTTGAGTTGAGTTCCATTCATTAGTTTAGAACAGCGGTTGGCAGCGTCTTATTAAGAGAGCATAGGGAATTGTTTTGCCCATCCTCTGCCTCTCACGTATACTTTAGAACAGCGGTCTGCACACACACTCTAATGATCTGCCCAGTGCACTTTACTCATACAAATATTAAACAAATTTTTTTTATTTTTATTCCTTTATTAAACAACAATAAATATTATTGTGATTAGGGGGCTTCACGCGACAAATGGCCACCTAAACCGCTGCTCCTCTCCTTTCCCTCTCCAGAGATCGCAGCGTTTGCAGAACGCTTGCTGCTGCTGCCTCCCACGTCCTTTGGGTCCCTCCTTTTTTTAATTTTTTGCTCTTTTGTACCTTTTTTTTTTGCCCATCTGCTTTTTCAAGCTGAGTGATGGCAGCACTGGTGGTGCGGATATCCTTGGATTCCCGTACCAGTTCTCCCAGCGGGACTTGGCCAACGATAACTAGAGCCGCATCGACAGAGATGGTTCTAAAGACGCACGCTATTCTGATAGCGCACAGACGATGATATGTCGAGTTGACACCGGTGCAGCATAAAGCTTGTCCTGTTTCGGCCCTTTCGCAACAGGATCCTGCAAAGCGATCTTGTCGTCTCCCTCGCTTTTGTGTTCGCGTACTCGAAGTTTTGTTTTCGCGTACTCGAGGTGCTCGCGGAACGACAGGCGTGTGTCTAGCATCACTCCCAGAGACTGAATTGTAGTCCCACCGACTAGGATCTCCGCCGTCTCCACCACTTCCCTGCTCGAGATTAGGACAGCCTTTGTTTTCGGCGCTGCCAGTTTCAAGCCCGCCACTAAAAGCCACACCTCCACCGCTTGGATCGCCCTGTTGGCAGCCGCAAATCTTGTTAACACCTTCTTGGACACCAGTACCAGTGCCACGTCGTCGGCGAAGCCGACAATGCTAGTGTTGTTTGGCATTGGGAGCTTGAGGACACCGTCGTACATAGTGTTCCACAGAAAAGGCTCGAGCATCGAACCCTGTGGAACACCGGCAGTGACCTCGTAGGTCCTTGCTCCCGACGAGGTGTCGACAGACAGCTGAGGTAGCTGTGGACTACGTTCAGCAAGTACACGGGGATGTTGAAGGACCTCAGTGACTCCACGTCCTTCCCCAATCCGCCGTGTTGAACGCATTCCGGATGTCGAGGGTCACTACAAGGCAATACTCCTTCGCTCCTCCCTTCCATCTTGTGCCTGCGATGGTTTCAGTCGCAATCCTAGTTACTTTTTTGATCGCATCCAGGGTTGATCTTCCGTTTCGGAACTTGTATTGGCTGGGAGAAAGTCCTCCTGCGTACAGCCTTGCTGCTATGACCCTCTCGAAGACTTTCCCGATGGTGTCCAACAGACAGATGGGCCTGTACTACGAAGGTTCTCCCGCTGGCTTGCCCGGCTTCGAGAGTAGCAGAAGTTTTTTGCTCTTCCACAGGTCGGGGAAGGTCCCTTCCACAATGGACTACAATGGAGTGCACAAAGTCCTTGTATCAAACGAACCCCCTTACTTGATGGAGCACTTGCAATAGGCAAGGTCCTCCAGGACTAATAAACTTAATCTCCAGTATATTGTATTCGTGAAAAAGTATGTAACAACTAGAAGGAATCGTTTCCGACCCCATAAAGTATATATATTCTTGATCAGGGTCACTAGACGAGTCGATCTAGCCATGTCCGTATGTCCGTCTGTCTGTCTGTATGAACGCACATATACCACACATATTCTTGGGCTTCCTACGCAGTGCAAGTTTATTTCAGCCGAGCGCCACGCCCCCTTTAACGCCCACAATCGCTTACTAACGATTTTAAAATGTGTCTGGCGCCCACACCTTTAAAGATTTCCGAGAAGTATAAATGCAATTTTGTTGTGTATATTTATACCTATCAAAATGGAGAAGACATTTTTCAAATCGGATCATTCATTAAAAAGTTATGCGCAATCAAACAAATGTTATATATCCATCTCCCTCGCACTCCCTTTAGCTGAGTGATGGGTATTAGATAAGGTGCATGTCATAACGCCGGTGACACACAGGAAAGTGTCAAACCGCCCTCAGGGAAAATATATTTAACTATTACTTTAGTAATTAATGTGATTTTTTTAGATTTTTATGTCCGTTCTGGGTGAAATTTGCTACTGACCGTTTTTTAGAGTTCCAATTTTATATTCCGACCTGTTCCAGTTTTTACTCGGAAGTGAATTTGATTTCATGATGGCTGATTTAAGACCGCCTATCAAATGCTTGGCGGAAAGTTTCCATGTGAATTTTCCGGAAGTTAACCGAGTAACAACGAGGGATATTTGAATCCTTACAGTTCTTTCGGAAGTGAGTCCTGGAACAGGTCTGGGAAATTCGATTCCGTGTGAATCTTTCGGAAGTGAAAACTAGAACAGGGCCGATTAGTTTAGATTATTTATATAAGTAAAGAAGTCGTATTCAGGTTGAGCGCGCGCAGTAAACAATAATGCGGCTTGCACTTTTATTCAAACAATTTTTTTTTCTGCGCCCTATATAACATAGTAAACAGTTGTGTAGAATAATTTAGCAATGAGTAATGTGGTTGAAGTTAAATATTCGGGGTAAAGAAAAGCGCCGCAGACAAAAAATTTTTGTCAAAAAAAACCCGTGATTTTTTTTGAAAAAAAAATTTTGTCTGCGGTCTATTTAACAATTTATTGAAATACTTGTAAATGATTTTCAACTATCTGTCTGCAGTACGGGCAGAGCAATAGAGAGTTTTTTGAACGCTCTTCCAGATTTTTGAAGCACTCAAAGCATATTTTGAAGTGCCTACATGGGTGAAAAACTACGTGCCGCGCCCTATCAATGCAAATAATACATTTTTGCACGTCAGCCATTTGGCTGAACTGCAAAGTATTTTCCACATCTTCATCTTCTGAATCAGAACCGGAACATAACTCCTGAAATGTTTAACTGACAAAATTATGAAAAAGCATAAGAGGTATTATGACAAACGGTTCTCTCTTCTCAGTAATCTCATTGATTCGAATGCGCTTTACAACAAAAAGGAATTCTCTTATCGGTATTCTTGTTAACTCAAAATGCATTTTAGAATTTTTTTTAGAAGTTGCACTATGACATTTTTTGAGTGGGCGCTATGACACCGGGCGTTATGACACGCACCCTATTAGATAGTCGGGACACCCACCCTTGTTTTGTATTAGATTGTATTAGATTTCAAGTTTTGTAAAATACCCACTCATTCATTTCTCCAAAGTGGCCGATGTAATAACAATCTAACTGAACCACAAGAGAAGGTGGGCGCATTCAAAATTTTAAAGTCAAAGCAAAGTTTAAAAATCTTCATTTGTAAACAGCGCACTATGGGAAAAAAGTCTATTTTTTTGGCATAAACTTTAGTTTTAGAGATACAATTTAGAAATTTTTTATATATACTATAAAGATAAAGCAGTAATTTCGGTTTTTTTTTGCTTTTTGAATCGGACCATTGCTTTCATCCACCGCCCAAGCCGCATATTCAAATTAATTGGCAGGGATTTTAAAAAATTTGTATTTGTATTGGTAAGACGGTAAACTAATTTCGGATTACGTTAATTTTTAAAATTAGTCAAAAAAAAAATTGCTGACATGTACAAGAAAAGTGAAATATTATCTAAGAGCAGATGCCAATTTTAGCTTTAACGGGGGTCCAGCTACTTTATATTTGAGCCCTTTGGAGCCAGGATTTTCACTTGACTTGTCCCTTTCCATAAATTCAATTTTTAAGATTAATGAAAGCCACTTAGATTGTTTATACCCTTGTATAGGGTATTATAATTTCAGTCAGATGTTTGCAACGCAGTGAAGGAGACGTTTCCGACCACATAAAGTATATATATTCTGGATCAGCATTAATAGCCGAGTCTATCTAGCCATGTCCGTCTGTCCGTCTGTCCGTTTCTATGCGAACTAGTCTCTCAGTTTTAAAGCCATCGCGATGAAACTTTCCCGAAAGTCTTCTTTCTATTGCAGGTAGTACATATGTCGGAGCGAGCCGGATCGGAGCACTATATCTTAAGGCTCCCATAGGAATATTCAAACAAATATAAGAAAATTCATTGTAACTTTGTAGGAAGTAGGCGTTTTGATTCTTGACTACTTATGTATAAACAAAATTAAATAGAAACGCTGATTCTGGAATCCCTGGAACTGCACCGAGTGAGCATTACTTTATCTACAAGGGTATATAAGCTTCGGCTGGCCGAAGGTAGCTTCCTTTCTTGTTTTTTATTTAAAAAGAAATTTCTTTATGTTTATAAGTTGCTGGATTTAAGTCATTTTTTTAAGAAACGTGCAAAAAGTTGCAAAATGTATTAGTTTTGCGATATTAAGGATACATTTGGTAATAACTTTGCGTTTTTACCTTTTTGCAACTTTGTGCCATTTATAAGTTGTACACCACGGAACACAAGCAAACTTGTTAGTTTTAAGCTAAAAAGATACACATTTAAATCAGTTCACAGTTGGACAACAAGCCATAATAATCAAAACATGTAATCTAAGATACGATTATAAATACCTTTACTACGATTTGACATGATCAGAAATAATAAACCATTTTGTTGCTCCACAAAATAAGCACTGAAAGTTTGCAAAGATTTTTCACTAATTTACGCACACAACAAAGTCAATCGAACAGCTGACTTTGTTCGCTTATCAACACTATAGTGTTGTTAGTAAAAAATCGAAGATAACTGTTCTTGGCTAATTTTTAAAAATAATTTGTAAAATAAGTTGATTTTATGCCAAAAAAATTGACTTTTTACCCATTGTGCTGCGTTTAAAAATTAAATAAAAATATTTTCTTCTACAATGCATTTATGGCACAAATCAGTCCAATTATATTGCGAAATCATGTAATTTTATTTATTAAAGTCACATTTTCGAAAGCATTTCTTTTTAGTTTGAGGAACTAAAGGAGAAAGGGTATCAGTACAGGGAAGGCCAATTGTCAATTCCAATGTTGGATGATATCGGTCTTCAGGTACAACAAGTGCGTCAATTCTAGATACCGTAACTTCAAGCGGATCTAAAACAAATACTAGATCTAATTGTCTATTTAAAGAATTTCGTATAAAGCTTACTTGCTGTAACGATAATTCTAAAAGGCCATCCACAAAATCATGGGCAGATAAAGGTGTAGCTACAAGTGAGTCAGAGGGAAGAAACCAAGAGATATTAGGGATATTAAAATCACCCAAAACAATGAAAAGGTCCCCGTTGGAAAAAAAAAGGACAGAATAGATTTAATAGCAGATAGATGTTGCTCATAAATTATTAAGTCAGTGCCAGTAAGTAATAAAAATAGACAAGGATTGCAGGAAAACTTTCACACAAACAAATTCACTGTCACTAGGGACATGAGAGTGAATTCTCTCAGAATTTAGGGTAGAGGTAACGGCATTTGGGACACCGCCCCTTAACGGGAAAGCCGAACGGTTCTGTAGGTATTAAAATTATTTGACAGAACTTCAGAGTCGGGTATCTCTGGTTTCAGCCAAGTTTCTGTAAAAGCTAAGATATCGTCAGTAAATGCCGTGGAGTCAGCATAAAGCTTGGGGAGCTTCATGTTAAGTCTTCTAACATTTTGGTAAGCCAAAAATAAACTTTTCAGTTTTTTGGCGCCGTGGAAAGCCTGTTATTTGTTCTCGGTTTATTAGGAACAAATTCTTTGATTACCATATCATCATTAAGCCAAAAGCTTTCAGAAAGTAGTATATTAAACACATCTGGCGGAGCAAAAATTTTGAAAGACGTTATCCTACGGGCGTATGAAAATTTAAATTGCTCCGCCGCAATATCCTCGGATGGGAATTTTTCTCGAATAAATTTCAAAACATCCTCAGATGTGGTATCAGGCGTAAATCTTGAAACAAACAATTGCTCCTATGTGGGACAACTGAGAGTATCTTACGCCCCCCAGCAGCAGTCTGAACATTACCCAGATGTGAGCCAGAAACGGCTCGTTTGGGTACAACTGGGAGTTTCTTTCGCCCCAAAACAGCAGTCTGAACGTCACTCGGCTGAGAGACAAAAACGGCACCTACTGAACCTGTGGGTATGGTCGGTACCGAATTAATTGACTCCGACGGGCCTGACTTTCAGATACAAGGACTACACCGGAACTAGATGTGTCTATTGGCACAGGTGGTTCACTTACTTCTGTGTCAGCAGAAACGGCTGCAGCTACCAGGTTAGGATTTAAGGTGGATTCTACATTCGCATTTACTGTCGTTGAGCTGGCTTTTTTTGCGCTTGGGCGACTCGGTTAAAAGTTTCTAATTATTAAATTGGTCGCAAACGGAATTGAAGCCGTCATTAAGCTGTTTAAAAACTCGTGACAGGTTCAATAGGCCGTCTCAGCTGCCAATTCCCTGCAGGACTCACATGTCCACATGAGACCAGTACGCAGTGTCTTTAGGTGTAGTCGAAAGAGTACAATTTTTCTTAGAACAGACGAGAGTCATTAAGAAACAAGATAATTAAAAAAAAGTAAAAAAATAAAAATATGAAAATGTGAAAATACCTCGAGTAAATTTGGCACTGGGATCAAATTTCAAAACTGCAAAAACACAAAACACGAAAGTATAAGAGCGAGAGGATAGAAGGAGATAGCTAGATTGAGACTGACGTCCTTAAAAGAGGGCAGCTCTCGCGACGAGACCACCTTGTATAGTTCCATCATGTTCGGGAGGTTAGGAGAGAGCGAAATTACAGTTATAATAGAGCGAAAAAAAAGAGAAAGAGAGAGAGAATACAAGAGCAAATTTAGAGAGTAAAAATTACACTAACAACCCCGAGAATATTAAACAAATCTAATAGAATTGTTTAAATAACTAAAACCACATACCCGTTTATAGGGAGATCTATTTAAAACACTATAGCGATTGTTAGGAAAAGCTTTGATAGTAAGCAAACTCAAAACACTTGCGAATAAATCACAAAAATAAATCAAAAACTCAGAGCACAAAGGTAAACATAACCGTTCACAAGCGACGCTAAATCGATACCAAATAAGGTGGTATGTATTAAGCTTGTGTGAATTAATTAATAGTTTGCGGTTAAAGTACCCCACTGTGTGACGTCTTGAAAAATAGTATGATAACATTAAATCTTAAAAAGTTCTTAACAGCTTTGTAAAATTTTTTAAACACGTTACTTATACTTGTAACAGGATATAAGGAAAAACAACCTTCACTGTTGAGTTCTGTATAAAAACTGATTTTATTTCAATAAGTCGTTACTTACGTAACTAACATGGAATTCTTATCCATGCTCGGTCTGAGGAACTTGTGCCTAGCCGCCTAAATGGGGCGACCGAGCGGGTCACAGGTTGCGAATGGCGGACGGTCTCCATCGAGGCCATCTGAGAATAAGTTGGTGGTCAAAGTCAAGCACGGAATCGTGGACGGAAGCAGTCCCGGACAACCAGCGGTTATCTTGCAACGAAGCAGTACCGACGATGCGAATTGTTCAGCCGCATCTAAATAGTTGCTCTACATAAAACCAATATACCCTACACATTACCTACCACCTTCCTCTCCCAAACAACATCTCACTCCGGGCCGGACAACGGTGTAATTCGGACCGTGCCAAGAGTCAGCCTGGCTGGGGGCCCGGATCAAAAACTAGCCCAGTCTCAAACGGTGAGCTCAGGGAGATGGCGACCCCCTGTTCTATCCACAGCCTTACCCGGGGATCGCGGATCTCTTCCCGGGCAGACCTTTCCTAGGGATGTCTGGGGACAGGAAAACTGTCGCAATCGCCTTTTTGACGCAGGTGTCGAAAAGTATACGCAAAAAGGCGGACTGCCGCCCAAACCCTGCGCTCACATGCCAGAAGCAACGTTGCTACGCTTTCGCTTCCGAAGGGCTAAAAAAGTTAGTGGGCAAGGACGGTGTTCCCAAACGATGGGCAGGAGAAGCCCCAACAAGAAGGTGCTCAGGTAAAGAGGCAATGCTTTATAGAGCTGCCCGGACCGCTGGCGAAGAGATCGAAGATCCAGCCGTCGGTCTCCTTTGCCGAGATCACTTAGGATCGGGAGTTACTTGGACTTTTTGACAGGGAAAATCCGGAGAGTAGGATCCCTAGGAAAAACTGGAAGGCGGTTGAGTCCCAGCTGTCCCTTATAGGCCTGCGTATGGTAAGCTAGAAGACCGGTTCATCGCCTTGCTGTATGGACTCGGGCTGGTACCAGGGCAGTGTAAATGTGGTGGCCTGCGATAATCAGCGATCTGTACAAACAGGCGACAGCACAGCTCGCCGAGGTGCTCGAAGGGGCAAACAGTGACACACTAGATTGGTGTGACGTCCCCAGTAGGCCCCGAGCTAGAATTTGGCACCCTGCAGCTTTCAAATCACCGGAGGTCACCCTATATATGTTGCAAGAATGCAATCCACACCTCCTCACAAAGGACTGGAAAGTCGTCAAGGTGGAGAAGCAAGCTAGTGATATAAAGCAGGTGATCGTAGTGCTGAACAAGGTCGCTCCCATAGAGGCAGCTCGAAGAGTGCACAACTTTGGTTTCATCGCCGTACTTATCAAAATCTATAAAGGAGACTCCAATTTCACGGAAAGCCCTGCCGGCAACCCAGCCGAGGAGGTGCTTGCGGATGAAGTGGAGGCGCCTGGTGTGCCGAAGGACGGCTACTCAATCGACTCGTCGCTGAGCTGGGAGCGGCATTTGATGCTCTATTGCTTCACCTGGCCGAGGGCGGAGCCGAAGTGGTCTTAGTACCGGAACCTTGGGTAGTAGGAGGCATTGCTTGACCCCAATGAAGGTAAAATTCGAACCAGCATTTTAGCTAAACGGCATCTTAGTATATTTCTGGTTCGCAATTACAGCAACGGAGATAACACGGCAGTAAGCCTGGAGCTGCAAAATGGCTCCATAAAGCTGCTATCGGCTACTTGGCCTTTAAAAATGAAGACCCCCCAGACGCGCTAGTCAGAAAACTGGAAAAGGAATGTGAAGAGCTTAAGTAAGATTTGGTGATAGGCTGCGATGCTAACGCCCACCACACTCAGTGGGGTGAACACTGGGCTGTCTCTGGCGAGACGACATTGTCCCTAGATTTACCTAAGCCGGCCAGCTTCGCCAACCCCAGGTTGGCAAACTGGAACAAGTACAAACATTAGCCAGGAAACATCATATGCCCACAGGAGCTAGATAATATAGTGAATAAATTTACAAAAGCATGCAACGCGACATTTAAAGCTGCATGCCCCTAAGGGAAACCAAGAGGGAAGAAACAAGAGAGAACGATCAGCTAAAGGGAGTGTGAGCGAGGTGGAGATATGAAACATTGATCGTGCATAGCTTTTTAACAAATGGTCAGATTTGAAAAAAAAACCGAAAGTTATTTAGAGGGGCGTGGCCCTTCCCTGAAACAAACGCGCCCTGCCTAGGAATCCCAAGAATATGTGTGGGTAATCCCAGGTTTCTAGCTTTAGTAGTTTCCGAGATCTCAGTGTTCATACAGACATACAGGCAGACAGACAAACAGGGCTAGATCGACTCGGGTAGTAACCCTGATCAAGAATATACATATATACTTTATAGGGTCGGAAATGCGTCCTTCTATCTGTTACATATTTTTGTACGAATACTATACCTTTTACTCTACGAGTAACGAGTATAAAAATACTATCGGAATGGACGATACAGAACGGATTAGGGGTAAATCCCTCAAAAATGAAACTTGTCCTATTTAGAAATAGAAACACAATCCCACAACTCAGCAGACCAATTTTAATCAGCTCTTATCCTTTAACCTACTCCTAGACGCTCACTTCACAGGGAGCCTGCAAACAGGACATCCCACCGGAGAAGGGATAAACTTCAGACCGCAAAACTGGTCCATTAATAGTTTCAAACCATACAAATCGCCGCGACCGGACGATATAGCACCGGCACATATTCAACAAGCGGGACAGCTAGCTATAAACTGGCTGAGAACAATTTTCCAGACCATTCTGGCAGTAGGAGAGCTACCAACAGCATGGCGGGAAACGAAAGTGGTTTTCATCCCCAAGGCAGGAAAGACCACCCATACCACAGGAAAGGATTTCAGACCAATAAGTGTGGCGTCATTCCTTGATAGACTGTTAGGTCTACACATTAGAGACATTATTGACCTGACACAGATATAAGAGGCGCAACACTAATACACCAAAGGTAAGTCAAACGAATCGACGCTACACTTGGTAGTAAGCAACATCGAGAAATCACACAGCATCAAGAAATACACATTGATCGCCTTCCTCGACATAGAAGGAGCTTTTAACAACGTGCTTCCCACAGCAATAACAGAATCCCTCACAGAACTACGGGTTGAGCCTCCAATGGTGGGGCTCCTCAACCCAGACTAGACAAGTTAACAGAGGCACCCCGCAAGGAGGTGTACTATCACCCCTCTTGTGGAATATTGCGGTATATAAACTTCTGCGGATTCTTGAAGGAGGAGGCGGTAAAGTAGTGGCATACGCAGATGATATCGCTATCGTCTTTTATGGTAAGTACCCACAAACTCTTTGCGATCTTATGACAGCAAAACTAACAAGAGAGAGCTCTTTAGTCGGGTGCCCTGACTACACAGGAACACAAAATTAAACTTTGTGAAATTTCCACGAACCATTTCAAGTTTTCCATGATATTTGGGTGCTCCTGAGTAAAAGTCCCATACAAAATTATTTTCCATCACCTACAGGTTCCGCGGTATAGCTAAGAATACAAAAAACCGATGTTTGCCGACATTTTGAATTACATGGCCCATATAATTGGACTAACCTATATTATTTTCGGTAGAACCTATTCTCAATACATCACGGCATTCCTAAAAAATAGTCCCCATTGTAAACCATTGCCCATGTCTTTGGAATTCGACGCCAAAGTTGAAAATCCCAAAATTGTAGAGCTTTTTCTGATGGAAAAACAATTCTGAGGATTAAATCTTGAATGGAAGTAATTTTAACTATTCATTGTATCTATTGTTCATTGTATGCTTTAATTTCGGTTTAAAGCGTTTTCATGAGGACATTTTATTGGATTTCTTATACTAATAAAACCGATTTTTTTATTTCATTATCTACTCCCAAATGTTGTCAAATTTAGAATAAGTCATGGCAACCTCTAGAACTAAGAAACTAAAATACGTTCACTGAATATACATAGAGAAATGTAAATGTTTACTCCCATTCTGTAGGATGCCTTGACTTTTTTAAAATTTGACAACATTTAGGAGTAGATAATGAAATAAAAAAAACGGTTTTATTAGTATAAGAAATCCAATAAAATGTCCTCATGAAAACGCTTTAAACCGAAATTAAAGCATACAATGAACAATAGATACAATGAATAGTTAAAATTACTTCCATTCAAGATTTAATCCTCAGAATTGTTTTTCCATCAGAAAAATCTCTACAATTTTGGGATTTTCAACTTTGGCGTCGAATTCCAAAGACATGGGCAATGGTTCACAATGGGGACTATTTTTTAGGAATGCCTTGATGTATTGAGAGTAGGTCCTACCGATAATAATAAAGGTTATTCCAATTATATAGGCCACGTAATTCAAAATGTCGGCAAACATCGGTTTTTTGTATTCTTAGCTATACCGCGGAACCTGTAGGTGATGGAAAATAATTTTGTATGGGACTTTTACTCAGGAGCACCCAAATATCATGGAAAACTTGAAATGGTTCGTGGAAATTTTTGGCTGTGTACCTGTGCTATCAGATACCCGTAACTCAGTTAAAAGGAGCACTATGGGAAAAAAATCCATTTTTTTGGCATAAAGTCAACTTATTTTACAAATTATTTTTAAAAATTAAATATATTTTGTGAATTTACATACCCTAATTTGCCAAGAACAGTTATCTAAGATTTTTTACTAACACTATAGTGTTGATAAGCGAACAAAATCAGCTGTTCGATTGACTTTGTTCTGTGCGTAAATTAGTGAAAAATCTTTGCAAACTTTCAGTGCTTATTTTGTGGAGCAACAAAAAGGTTTATTATTTCTGATCATGTCAAATCGTAGCAAAGGTATTTATAAATGTATCTTAGATTACATGTTTTGATTATTATGGCTTGTTGTCCAACTGTGAACTGTTTTAAATGTGTATCTTTTTAGCTTAAAACTAACAAGTTTGTTTGTGATCCGTGGTGTACAACTTATTAATGGCACAAAGTTGCAAAAAGGTAAAAACGCAAAGTTATTACCAAATGTATCCTTAATATCGCAAAACTAATAACTTTTGCAATTTTTTGCACGTTTCTTCAAAAAATGACTTAAATCCAGCAACTTCTAAACATACAAAAAATTTAAAAAAAAAAACAATCTAAATGGCTTTCATTAATCTTAAAAATTGAATTTATGGAAAGGGACAAGTCAAGTGAAAATCCTGGCTGCAAAGGGCTCAAATATAAAGAAGCTGGACCCCAGTTAAAGCTAAAATTGGTATCTGCTCTTAGATAATATTTCACTTTTCTTGTACATGTCAGCAATCTTTTTTTTTTTGACAAATTTTAAAAATTAACGTAATCCGAAATTATTTTACCGTCTTACCAATACAAATACAAATTTTTTAAAATCGATGCCAATTAATTTGAATATGCGGCGTGGGCGGTGGATGAAAGCAATGGTCCGATTCAAAAAGCAAAAAAAAAACGAAATTACTGCTTTATCTTAATAGTATATATAAAAAATTTCTAAATTGTATCTCTAAAACTAGAGTTTATGCCAAAAAAAAAAAGACTTTTTCTCATAGTGGAATGGTTCGATTTGAAAAATTTCTACATTTCTATAGGTATAAATATACGTATAAATAGGTATAAATTGAATTTATACTTCTTCGAATTCTTTAAAAATGTGGGCGCTAGATACATTTTCAAATCGTTTGTAGGCGATTGTTGGCGTTAGAGGGGGCGGGGCCTTCGGCTGAAACTAACTTACGCTGCGTAGGAAGCCCAAATATATGTGTGGGTGCAATCCCAACTTTCTAGCTTGTGCAGTTTCCGAGATCTCGGCGTTCATCCAGACAGACAGGCCCTGATCAAGAATATACCCTGCAGTTCCCGAATTCAGCCCGAGCGCTAAAATAGCACTGAGTCGACTTCGACGCCGGTAGAGCCTCGGCTGAATCGAGCCTCTCACCAAATAGCGCCTAAAAATGGTGAGGAACAGGTGATGCATTTTGGTCAAATTCATCACAAAATCATCGCTTAGCCGACACACAGTGTAAAATTTTGCCAATCTAGCGGGACTTTTAGCAAAAGTTGAACTATTTTTGAGGTCGATGAGCTTCAAGCAGCACTTTTAGAAATGTTCAACTATTACGCAAACAGACACAAAACAAAACAAACAATTTTTTTTTGGAAGACTTCAGAAATGCATTCAAAATTGCACTGGGAAGCGAGCAACTGTTGACAAAGTTTAATCTTATCAATTGCATCGCGTGATCAGTGGGAGCAGCCAAAAGTTATTTTTCCCAGAAACTTTCGACAATTTTAAATCCACTTTTAAAAACAAAGATATTTTTTGGAGCAAAATAAAATCTTGCCCATATTTTGCCCAAAGACCTTCTATTTATAAATGAGTGAAATAAGCCGTGCTGCATTTTTCGAGGTTTGGTCGATGTAAAGAACGCAGTGATGGTCTTTTAAGTCTCAAAACAGATTTGATAAATCTTGGAGAGATAAAGCCAGGTTTTTTGCTCATAATGCAAGGTGCCTTCAGGTCACATTAAATGGCGAAGACTGTCGCATAGATATCATTGCTTCCACCTCAACAACAAGAGAAAGGGAACAAAAAGCCTTTTCTGAGTGTTGTCCTAAAAAACAAAAAAGAAAGAGCCAAGAATTGTTGTCAACGATAGATGAGATTCAATTGCTATCAGCCGCAGAACAGGCTTTGCGGGCGGAAGGAAAACGGGATTCAGCTAAATTAATTAATGAATTACCAATTGCTCCCGCGTCCACGGGAACTATAATTAAGAAAACTAAATTATCTTCTAATAGCACTGCAAAACGCCTTTCAGCAGATAAAGCACTTGCCCTTATGATAGACAGTAAATTACACAGGCCGACAAAATGTGACATGGGTCGGTGTCCAGGCCTGCCACCATTTTATTTCGATAAATGAGACTTTTCTAAGCATAAGTTGCCACTACGCCTATAGTCCTTCAGCTCTGGTATTTGCGGTATCTTTAATTTAAGAAAATCACAAATTTTCTTCGTCTTTTGGGATATATCTTCAAGAGTGGTCAACCAATTTTGGTAATCTTTTCGGAATTAAATAGTTACATGTCTCTTTTATACGGCCGTTTTGGAAAATTCAATCTAACTCAACCACACGAGGAGATGGGCGCATTCAAAATTTTAAGTCACAGCTAAGTTTAAAAATATGCATTTGTGAACAGCGTTTAAAAATTAATAAAAAATATTTTCTTCTATAATGCATTTTTGATCCAAAGACACCTTATGTCCTTAATTTTTAGGACATTCATCAGATTTTTGTGAATTGTTTTGCAGTTTTTTAAATTGTTTTGCTTACTTTCTTCACAGTGACGATTCACAAACAGTGCCCAAACCTGTCACAATTTTAAATATCATAATTCTAAACTATCTAAGTAGTTTTTCTTTGATTAGTAACATTGATTTAAGGACATCAGATTCAGTACACACACGAAACTAAAACAAGAGAGAACGCTATAGACGGGTGCCCCGACTATCAGATACCCGTTACTCAGCTAAAGGGAGTGCGAAGGAGATGAAGATAAAAACTTTAATCCGCCGTAACTTTTTAACGAATGGTCCGATTTAAAAAATTTCGTTAGGTATTGATAAACACAATAAAACTGCATTTTTACTTTTCCAAAATATTGAAATTTTTAAAATCGTATATAAGCGATTGTGGGCGTTAGAGGGGGCGTGGCACCTTTTTGAAACAAACTTGCGCTGCGTAGGAACTCCTAGAATCTGCATGCAAAATGTCAATCTTCTAGCTTTTATAGTCTCCGAGATCTCAGCGTTCATACAGACAGACAGACGGACAGACGGACAGACGGACATGGCTAGATCGACTCGGCTAGTGATCCTGATCAAGTATATATATAGTTTATAGGGTCGGAAACGCTTCCTTCCCACCGGGAAAATTCCTCTGGAAAATAACATATTTTCAAGAGGTTTCTCCATAGAAGCGGAAGGGACTAAACCTCATTCACCCCTTACATTTCTTCCATCTCTGGTTTCAAAATACACGGGGGTGACACAAAAAGTAAGGGGGAAATGAGGTTTCTATCTGGATCTCTGGCAGAAGAATGCAGGACAAAATCCACTGGTTTTTCGACTTCCCGCATTATAGATTTTCCACACGTACCCAGTTATGGTTTTCCTCCACTTGCAATATCTGCTTTTCTACACCCTCCCAGTTTTGGTTTTTCCAGACCCTCGCAGTTTTGGTTTTGCACTGCTTTGCAGTATCTGATTTTCCACAATAAAAATCATGTTTTTTGTAATATTTGTTTGTGTATTTATTAATAATATTTACAATCGAAGCATTGGAACTACAAATTTTTAATGCCTGAAGCATTCCAGGGTTTTGCTTGGCCGAATGCAGTTCTTAGATATCCATTTCTTGTCTGTCTTCTGAAAATATCAAACATAATTTAGATATGAATGTAAGACCAGGAATAATAATAAGAGTAATTACCATTATTAGGTCTCCGCACAAAATTAAAGGATCTCTCCAGAAATTATGCCTGGTTTGCCATGGCCGATCATTTACCCTCTGTTCAGTTGTTTTATGTCGGGTATCTATATCAAAAACTATGAGAAGAAAAAATAAAATATGACAAACGCAGGCGCAACACTTCTGGTCCCAAGAAGTCTCAGTCGGCCTGGCTGAAATAAATGTTATATTTTGATTAAGTTAAACAACTAAGTTAGTACTGAAGTACTATTTATACAACCATTTAATGAACACCTCACACCATTTACCACTGGTAAAGATTAAAAACATTTCAAGTGTCACTGAAATGCAGAATTTGTGTTGAAGATAGCATCCGGGGGCGTATATTTATTAATGGCGAAAATATCTGTGATACTAGCCTTTGTAACGCTGAAATAAAGATTATAAAAAGACAAAATTTATTTTATCACTCACCTTTTTATTGTTTTTTAGATTAAAATTAACTATTTTCACTTTTTTTTCACTTTTTCCAACAAATTTAAAAATGATGTGACCCTGCATCATATTCTTGATAATACTAAAATGCAGATTTGATATAAATTTCGTTGTAAAGTCCGGTCACACTTTGGCGCCGAATAAGTATTTCGTTTAAAAAATACTTTTCAGGGACCGTAATCATTAAAGGTTAAGTATATTATAGGTATATTAGGCATTTTTTGTGTTAGTAATACCACCAACACGAATTTTTATATTTTAACAACACTTAAAAATGGCTTAGGCCACGATCTGACGATCAAATTATTTTATTTCACAGAAAATGTTTAAAAATGTAAAAAACATAGTTTTCTTTGTAATTTAATGTAATTCCTTGATAAATGTGATCAAATGTTTTAATCGTCTTACCGTGGCTTTTCTCTATAATTTGGTTGAATCCCACATTCATTCTTATTATTATTTGAAAAATGTTGAGTAAAATAAATTAATATTATCATTATAGACATTATGATAATAGTTATATAGTTTAATTTTTTTGATTAACAATTAATAATATTTTTTCGACGAATTTTAAAATAACTAAAAATTAAAACTAAATGTGAGAACAAGTCTTTTGGTTTTGGTGTAAATCTTAGGATTTTTAAATATTATAAGTTGGTACTTTTTTTGTTAAAAAATATTATAATCGTAGTGCCACAGAAATCACACAGCGCATAAGTGGCCTGATGTTGATGCTACTCAGAAACCCACCCCCATTTAACGCTCAGAAATTATCTAACCCCACACCGCCGCCTGCAAAAAGGAACAGGATTTCAAGAACACAAAAACCAACTTCCCACATTCCCGCTGGGTTCTACCTGTTACATACAGTTGCGAAAAAAATAATAGCACCACTTCGTCACAGGTTCTTAATATTAAAGAAATATGTGGAAAACGGGTATTTTTTATTTAAGAAGTGTTTTTTATTATCTTGATTAGTATTCCACATATTTGAAAAAATTGATACGGATATCGAAAATATTGTCTACATATAATTTTTTCAGATTTTAAGAAAAAAAGTCAAAAAAAGGCCGAAAAAAATAATAGCACCACTTCCGTTTTCTTTAAATAAAACGTTACGATGCGCTAATATTCTTGTCTATAAAGGATATATTTTATGAGATTTGACTAAAACTAACTTCTCCTGATATCCAGACATCAAATTGATTACCATTTGGCAATACAAGGACATGTGGAAAATTTTCCAAGTCGGAAAAGAAAAATATTCAAAAAAGAAACATATTGGATGGAAAACGGTCATGAAAACCGGTTGGATTGGTTAGGTTTTGGATCATAGTCATTAAGAATGGCATAAACTTTAAAGGATAACACAGAAAAACCGAGTCCTGGCCCAGTTTTCCTTCAAAAATGTTATATCACAAAGCACAAAGAATCTTATCAGGGCCAAAACTAAACTAAAACACGTGCTTAAAATAATAGAGAATATTTTAATAGTTGGATAATGTTTCAATAAACTAATTTATAAAACATGCACTTAAAAAAAAAATCCTATCCGAAATGCGAAACACATTTACAAGGGCATAGGGCTCGTCAAAAAAACTTACAAATGAATGCCCGCAAACTTATGAGAATGTGTGAAGGCAAAGTTAAATTGGGTAAGAAGAAATCCCTTTTATAAGTCATGTGTCTTCTAAACACCTAAATTGACCAAAAACATGGTACCAAAACATCCATTTATTGAGCATGGACCTAGTATTAACATAGGCTTGTTTTTCCTTCTTGGAGTAAGATCAATACGGATGAATACATCGTTCATGAATCATCCTATGATGTAAATAGTAATACGGTAGTAATTCGTAGCTTAAACTGAATACAAAATACTTCTTAAATGAATCTTTGACCAATAAAATCCGGCCAGGATCACGGTCAGGATAGCAAAGAAAGAGTTCGAAAGTACTCAGTCAGCAATATACAGTGACTTGTGTACTCGCTTGACCATAACACAACCAAAAATCTTCGATTTTTTTTTTTAAAGACAGTTTATACAGTTAATCTAAAACGTCTTAAATCATTTCCGAACAAAATTTGAAAATATATCATGACTTTTTGGCCCCAATTCCTTTATAGGTAGGGTCCTAACTTGTTTAATCGATAGTAAGTCATTATATCCAAAAATCGCAAAAGATATTTACACTTTAAACTTAGATTTACTTGTTAGCTACCGCCGCCAACTAAAGATTAAGTTACCCATTTGTCATTTTTCTACCTTTTATTCTATTTTTAGAGAAGTGGTGCTATTATTTTTTTCGTACGTTTTTCCAGTTTTGCATAGATTTTCTTAAATAAGTCCAGAAACCTTTTATAAAGCTAACATTTTTTTTCATATTCAAATTATGTTTAGTCTTACTATTTAAAACCCGTTTTGAAAAGTTAAAAAAGTTAAAAAATGTGAGTAGGGTGACTAGTTATAATTTTTTTGGGTTAGTGGTACTATTATTTTTTTCACAGCTGTACTTTTGCACGAATCTAATATACCCTTTTACTCTACGAGTAACGGGTATAACTACTATCACAGGTACCATTATCACAGCCGCAATTTATATTTTCACAATTTCGATATGTATTTTGAGGTAGGTGATCAATATAGTCATCTTTAGTTACATCAGGTACTTTGCAGTCTACAAATTTTTGGTTTAGTTCATCAGGATTTGCATCACATCGGGTAGTGTTGGTTTTACCAATGCACTATGGGAAAATTTCAATTTTTTTGGCATAAAATCAACTTATTTTACAAATTATTTTTAAAAATAAAATATGTTTTGTGAATTTACATACCCTAATTAGCCAAGAACAGTTATCTAAGATTTTTTACTAGCAACACTATAGTGTTGATAAACGAACTAAGTAAGCTGTTTGATTGACTTTGTTGTGTGCGTAAATTAGTGAAAAATCTTTGCAAACTTTCAGTGCTTATTTTATGGAGCAACAAAATGGTTTATTATTTCTGATCATGTCAAATCGTAGCAAAGGTATTTATAAATGTATCTTAGATTAGGGTAGAGGTCTGTAGGTTGGTACACCTTTCGTTTTTAATCTGCCATTTCGACATTTACTTATGAAACTTCACGCATTTGGTACTGATCGAAAGGTTAGTCTATTGGCTCTAAAAAAACCAAAAAAAAAATGTTTTTTTCCTTAGGGAAAACTAAAAAATAATTTTTTTTGAAAAGTGCCAAAAAACGACATTACGAAAAAAAGGTCTGTAAGTTGAGACACTTTCAAAAGTCAATAATACTCACACCTGTCACAATTTTTAATAACATATTTCTAAACGATCTAAGTAGTTTTGCTTTGAGTATAAGCACATGAGCGTAGCCTACTAATCTTTGGGGGCTGAAATGCTTGAAGTGTAATCCCCCTCCAGCTTTCAACTTACGCCCATGTATAAATATGTTTAAAGCAAGGGTAACTTCTGCTCAAAAATAGTTATGAGTTACGTAAAATAGTGAACAGTAAAATAGTGAAGGAAGTAAGAAAATTAATTTTAAAAATTCCAAAACAATTCACAAAAAACACAAGGTATCTTTGGATCAAAATTGCATTGTAGAAGAAAATATTTTTATTAAATTTTTAAACGCTGTTTCCTCAGGGGAGGGCCTGGCGCCTCGGTGTCTGGCGCACACGTTTCAAGATTTCGGAAAAGTAGAAATTCAGATTTATAGTGTTTATCAACACCTTTCGATTTCATTCAAATCTGACCATTTGTTAAGCACGACCAAAGTTTTATTAATATGTAACTATTAGTGTTAAAAAAAAAACAAAAAGACACTATGAGTTTTTCGTCTTGACGTGGGATTGAACTCACACTTGCAGCCGCAAGCTTGAATAACATATGCATGCACGCACGCGTTAGACCCCTAGGCTACCAATCCCGGAAATTTTCTTCGATTAAAAGTGATTTTTTCTTAGGCTAAATAAAATTTTTCTAAAAAAAAACTCGTACAATTGAGAATTTTTTAAGATTAGAAAGTTTTTCTGAAGATTAGAAAATTTTTCCTCTTTATAGAATATTTTTTTAAAGCACAGAACAACAACGGCCTTTTTGATTGAGGTGGCTACTAGGCCTTACGTAGGTTCAGAATGCGGGCAATTTCATCGCAAACATTTCTGTAAATGCAGCATGATGATCGAAGCATTACTTTTGAGATCCGCAGCTGAGGAAAACATGGTTTCGAAAAAAACGCATTTTGTGTAATAAAATATATGTACTGCACAAGGAAGGTGGGTGCCGTCATCCTGGTATATGTTTCAAAATATCTCGAATTTTATCGTGAAACTTTCATAACAAATTCTATTTATTCTACTAACAAATTCAATTATTCTACTAATTGAAATAATAAAATAAAAAAATAAAAATAAAAAAAAATTTTTTATATATGTAGGGGAGAGGTCTGTAGGTTGGTACACCTTTTGTTTTTAATCTGCCATTTCGACAATCACTTATGAAACTTCACGTATTTGGTACTGATCAAAAGGTTAGTCATTAGCTTAATAAAAAACAAAAAAAATATTTTTTTCCTTAGGGAAAACTGAAAAAATTTTTTTTCAAAAGTCCCAAAAAACGACCTTTTGAAAAAGAGGTCTGTAAGTTGGGGCACTTTTAAAAGTCAATAATACTCACACAAAAAGTACTCCAAGCTATAAGGAACTATTTATTTATGTTAATTTAATCAATTTTAGTTCGTCCTAAATTATTTCCCATCCATTTTTTAAGAACTTAGACCAAATAACAATTAAAATCAAAAGGCTCTTTGAACATTCACTTTTCCCCTAATATCAAAGAAATGTCAAAAAAAAAAATAAAAACAATTTTTTTTAGTGGATAAGTTTTGAGAAAATTGAGTGTCTCAACTTACAGACCGTCTCAACCTACAGACCTCTCCCCTACGTAACTTTCCCCTTTCGCACCACCGAACTGGCACTGGGTGCGCTTTCACACAGCGCTCTCTTTGGAATTACGCTTTCTTTTTATCGTGCAGTTCCACACCCTTTTTTTGAAAGTGCTGCTATGATCAATTATCCTCGGAATGAGCCAGTTTTAAGGGCTTTGCGGTTGTTTAATTCCCTGCCAGCTAGCATTCGATTATGATGGAGATCCAAGAAGGATATGCTTAGGCAATCGCTTAGAAAATAGTTGTATGTAGTTCTTAGTCTTAGGGCCGTTTTCTCGTCCGTACTTTAGTTTGCCTGCCGGGGCAACGGAGCGATAAACAAAAAATGGTTTACTCGTCCTTATGTTAGCGCAGGTAGGGACAAATTTTGCCTCGGTACTTCATCCAACGTGCAAAATTTGTGCGGTTGGATTGTGCGCAAGTGTTGCCAGACATTTGAGCGTTGTCAATCTGGTTCCACTCTTCATTCGAAAACAGGTGATTCTATTTACAGTTAAATACAAATCAAAATTGTTAATGTCATCCAATTGATTTTAAAATGAATTCCCGAGCGATTTATCTTCAAACTCTGTGGGATATCGTCGAATTGTCTGAAGTGCGAACCTATGGGCGCAAATATCACGACCAAAGAAATTACTTCGAACATTACAGTGATGAAGAATTTGTTAAAAGGGTTCTCTTAAGAAAAAGCGGTGAAATTTGTTTTACAAAAAATGTTTTGCGACTTGAATTTAAAGTAAAGCAGTAAGTGCATTCATTTGATTTAACTAATTCCATATAATCACAAACCATTATTATCGGGAAACGATAATACATGAGTTAAGCTTCTAATAGCTCTTAGATTCTACGCAAGCGTCAGTTTTCTTATAACTGTAGGCAATTTTTCTGGTGTTAGCGTGGCCACTGCCAGTCGAGTTGTTAAGGGCGTTAATTTTGCTATAGCGTCTTTTTCAAAACAATTTATGAAGTACCGGCGTATTAAAGATCTTCAAGAAAATGTTGTTGATTTTTATAAAATAGCCAATTTTCGAAAGTCCAAGATAGGAGCCATAGATTGCACGCATGTAAGAAATCAATCTCCCGGAGGCGATTCCGAAGACACCAGTTCTACAAGAATTGTGTCCTGTTCATCGGTATAATTTTTACCGCGAAACTTTCTTTCTGCCGACATTGTTTTTTATTAGTTTGAAATTTTGTTTATATCATCAGCTGTTAGTATGACTGTTTTATGGTATTTTTCGATAGTTTTTCGATTAATTTTTGACAATTAGTTAACTCTTCTATTGTGGGGCTGCCACCCAGTCTCAAATTAGTGCGCCTTTTATTTGGAGTTTTAAATGACGGACGAGAAAACGAAAACTTATTTGCCACCGGGATAAATTTATCCTTCTATTAGCTAAATTTTACTTTGCAGGACGGACGAGAAAACGGCCCTTAGAGTTAACTTTATAACCTACTAACCACACACAAAAAAACGATTGGTAAAATAAACCAATATAATGGTCCAACAGTCCCAAACCATAAAAATTGTCAATTCTACCAATCAAATAGTTACTCTTACGTAATGCGTGTATTAAAGGGTAACTATAAAAAATAGTTATGCAACTTTAAAAAAGGGTAGAATGTCCCTTAAACTATTTTAATAGTAAATATACAACTTATAGTTATTTCACTGCAGCAAAGTGATTTATAAGTAATATTAAAAAGGTAGTTGTCCAATTACCTTTTCTAAAAGTGACTTTATTCCACATCTTATGCGGGTTGCACTTGACTTCCAGCTAGTGTGGAAATATATTAAAGACTTAAGACAGAAAATAAGTTTTTATGTAAAGTCTTAATGACTCAGAATCTGACTTGGGCTTGGTTCATAAAGGGCTAGACCCAGTTGGGAATTAAAAATAAGGCATCGCAGAAGATTTGTAAAATTAATGTTGCATACTTTTATATTAAAGAAATTACGTTAGGGTAACTATTGTTCATAGTTAAACAACTATTTAAAATAGCTTTAAGGTAAAACGAGGACGGAAGCTAACTTCGGCAATCCAAAGTTTTAAAACCCTTGCAGATTTTACGAATGAAAACTTGATTAGCATAGCAACTATGGGAGCTATAAGATATAGACGTCCGATCGGCAAGCGCTTTTACCCAGAGCAAAGTATGCGTAAAAGAATAAGATTCATGTCAAAAGCTCTTACACTGAGTGAAATATCATCATTTTGTGAAAGCTGTATCCGATTGTTCCTATGGGAGCTATAGAATATAGACGTCCGATCGGGTCGGTTTTCAAACTTGATCTGCGTACACATGTTTTAGGACGACGCTGAAAGTTTTAAGTCGCTAGCTTTTAAACTAAGCTCGCAAACGGTATTGAAACAGACGGACAGTCGGACAGACGGACGGACGGACAGACGGACATGGCTATATCGACTCCCCTTTTGATCCTGATCAAGAATATATATACTTTATGGGGTCGGAAACGTCTCCTTCACTGCGTTACAAACTTCTGACCAAAATTATAATACCCTCTGCAAGGGTATAACAACAAAATACACACATCCCGTAAGCGTAACTATTATAATAGTAGTCAAACCATTTATTAGTACGCAAAGCAAAAGCAAATACACGGAAAACTATTTGTATTTTTATAGCAGGGGTGCTCAAAATTGCCTTACGGCAGTGCCCTTACTAACACAATTTAAAGAAAATCACACGCACGCAAGTAACGACTCAGACACAGTCATGAAAAAGACAACAACACTTTGCACTGTGAGTTGAGGAGAAAAAAAAAGTTCAATGAAATTTGTTGTTGGCTTGGCTCGCTCTTATCTATTGCGGATAGCGACACAAAGAGGACTCGGGGCGTGCATAGGCAAGCATTGCTAGTGCACTGCCATATGCTTAGTGCTATTACAAAAACAATTGTGCTCGTGTGCCATAGGACTGAGCACCCCTGTTTTATAGTAAGTGAACTACCTTGTGCGCAGATAAGGATATAATCCATTGGCGGAATAAATAAACTTTGCTAGATGTAGAGTCCACATTGTGGACACATATACATTTACAACCATATAAGTATACTCACCGAGCATGACATTTTTCCAGCGTAAACAGCTTGTTCGGCTGTTTTGTGTTTTTCCCTTTGTTCGATTTTTAAAGTCAAATATAATGTCCGGATCGGAAAATAAACAGCTTGAGGGTATAGGCGTCCAATCTAAATTAAATAAAAAACCAATTATAAAGATTTATAAAAATTTATTGCGGTTCTTAAAAGTTTGAGAGTTGTAATTTCACATGAAGAGGTGCAGTTCATGTTTGCTACCCCGATGGTCCACGACCACAAATAGCGCAGGTTTGATGCTCTAATAAAATTAAAGGTATTTGTTTCGCCAATATCAATATATTAACATAAATGTAGTATGCACATTAGGGTGGACTTTTTTAGGTCGATTGAGCTTAGTATCTGAAACGGTAGGTTTCTGTGTCCAATGAATGTATGTGAAACGAAAAAAAAAGGAGGACATACTCCTACGCACGACAGAAGTGAAACTTCTAGTATTTTTGATGGAATTGGAGCTGGTGTTATAGCGTCAGCTGCAGCAGATCGCAGACGCTCTCTGTATGATTTACTTCTTTCTGCAGCCGCCCTGTAGTTCTCGAGGGGGCCGGTGGTCCTTTTGGGGTAAAAAAGGGATCGACCACCAAGTGGTCCCTCAGGGGTCAATAGGTGGCTCGTGTATTTTTTACAAGTACTTAATAATGAACAATTTAGCTGCAGCAATATTTTTTACAATAGCGGTGGTTCAGCAGCAAAACGTTTTCTTTCTTTTCATAACAAGCGGATTTTATTGGTGCTTAAATATGTTAAATAAATATAATTTTATATAAATATAAGTAAACCAAAATAATATAAGCAAAATGTTTTTATTGCAATCGATTATTCGATATCGGTAGTCGCAATCTTAATCCTAACGGATTGCCATCACTACCCAACCTCACTACCATCAGTAACCCAATGCTACCGCCAAATTGTAAACATTAAAATTTATTTGCCTTATTGTACATTTAAAGTGTTATATTTTGTTGCGATCTGAAGTGTCGTCAACAGGTGAGTAACACCATAAGTTGTGCAAGAGAAATACCTAATAATGTGTAATATTTAGCCATGATCAGCAACAGGCACATTCGTCGACTAGTTAAAGAGGAGAAGGAGAAATAGTGGTGCAAAGGACTTCTACGTAAGTCTTTTTTCTTTGATATAAATATTTTAGGGAAATTGTCTTCCTATTAAGATTAAAGCCATGAGATCGTTGTTTCTGCCAGAAGGGGGTTTAAAAAACTTGCGGTTCTCACAGATGACTTTGTTGTGGGATTTTATGTTAAAGGCCTTTATGGAAAAAAAGCCCTAAACTCCTTTACACATTTTAATAGTGCACTTCAAGGTAGGTTATTTTTTTAACGGTATTTTTTTGAAGTGAAACTTCTTTAGGCGCGTTATGCAATTCAGACCGTCTACCGTTATTTTCTTCACCGCTGACGAACGTTCTCTTTGTCCACTTCTTTCCTCTCTTCGCTCTGAGCGCGCTCGCACATGGTGCGAGCTCAGCTCTGCTGAGAACGTTAAATATGTTAACCTGCCTGTCTTTCTTAAGCGATAGAATGAGATAGCTAGATAGAGACTGGCACAAAAGACGTTTTAAAAGAGAGCAGCTCTTGCTTTGAGACCACTTTACACATTCCTAGTGGGCGTTGTCCGTGTTATAGGGTCTTCGCACAGAGCTCCATCCACCTTCCACCATCCGTTGAACGGATGGTCCGTAAGGTTTTGCCGTTCCGAAAATTTCCCAGTTAGACCGCCATCCAATTTTGACGGACGATGTTTTTTCGGTGGTACTCTGAATTCTCCCTCTTGACTGTGAAAAATGGAACGATGCCTGCAACAACAAATCAAATCGATGGCGGGAAAAAATTGAATAATGCATAAGCTCATTGTTTTTTGGCTATTGTTGAAGTATTTAAAGTTAGTTATGAGCGGAAAAGCATTTGCAATCAGGTTGCTATGAGTGGGCCAAAATGTAAGGTGTTCTGCGTACGAAAACATCAATGTTTGCAGCAAAGACTCAGAATATGTTCTGCACTTCGTAAATAACACAGGTCAACAAAATGGACTTTATTAAAAGGTGCAGGCTTATTGGCATTAAAACATGTTAATATAGACGTATATAAACATATCTGCATACTTAGTTTTCGCGTTTAACGGGTGGTATTTGGGCAATCGCGGTTTGAAAAAAATAGCAACATTTAATTTTTTGATTTAAGATATCTTCGAGGGTCTGTGCTCAGTTATAATAATACCTATGCCAAAAAATTGCTTAGATGCCCTTCTACATTATTGCACTTAAGGTTCCATCATAATTTGAGTCAATCACAGCCTATGAGCCATTGAAGTAATTTGTTCACCTCTATTCCCAACCAACTTGATGCGGTGAACAGGCTTAAAAAAATACAAGGAAAAATATATGCCCTAAAATATTTTACAGGCATCTAGAGGCGTCTTTCACCGAATTTTTAAGACAAATAAGACCATTGTACGTCGAAGGATGGAATTTATAGATTTTTTTCCGTAAGAACGGGAAAAGTAACAAGAATTTTGAAATTCCATTTTACATAAATATCTGACACATTCGAAATTTGCCTTACAATTTGTTTAGCAGTAGGCGCCGAACATCGAAAATTTGTATTTTCAAGGGGTTAGTATGCCTGTTAAATATCTCCCCCACAATTTTAAGGCTACGCCACTGTTATCTTTAAAAAACCTACTGTGTGAAGTCACGACCAACTCGTTACGTAATAGTTACTCAAAAATACTTGTTACTTTTTACGTTCCTATGAAAAAAATTCTATAAATTCCATCCTTCGACGTATAATGGTCTTATTTATCTTAAAAATTCGGTGAAAGACGCCTCTAGATGCCTGTCAAATATTTTAGGGCACATATTTTTCCTTGTATTTTTTTAAGCCTGTTCACCGCATCAAGTTGGTTATAAATAGAGGTGAACAAATTACTTTAATGGCTCATAGGCTTTTATTAACTCAAATAATGATGGAACCTTAAATGCAATTATGTAGAAGGGCATCTAAGCAATTTTTTGGCATAGGTTTTATTACAACTGAGCACAGACCCTCGAAGATATCTTAAATGAAAATATAAAATGTTGCTACTTTTTTCAAACCGCGATTGCACAAATACCACCCGTTAAACTCGAAAACTAAGTATGCAGATATGCTTATATCCGTCTATATTAACACAATTTAATGCCCATAGGGCTGCACCAAAAACACTGTTGGCCTGTGTAATAACTACAATTAAATAAAAGTGTACGATGTACTCCTATAAAGTTCCAAAGTTTCTATAAATTACCAAAACAGCAGAAGTTTGGGTTTGTTTACAAATTTGCCATATTAATATAGGCTAGACAGAGGCGTAGGAAGAGCGGAGTGCGTGGTACGGGGGGTTGGCTCTCCCCCAGTCAGCAATATGTATGCATACTCGTTGTAGGATATTTTATAAACGTTCAGATATGTTTTTAAACTATTTTCTTAATCTATTATTGTATTATTCTACAAAAGGATTAGGAGTACGCAATTTTACGACAGTTTTCCCGAGTTGAAATCCCCCTTCGTTAATGTTGAGCTGAGCAACTGCTCTTCAGTGAGCTGTTATTGGATGGTGAATGGAGTTCTGTGGGAACACGAGTTTCACATTCCTCAAAAATCCCAACCGTTTCAAACGAATGGACTCTATGGGAAGAAGCTATTAGATTCTTTGGTTGTGTAAGTGTATAAGCAAACGAAATTATGCACTTACACTTTTTGGTTGCAGCATGCGCTAGCATAAAGTTGAGAGAGTAAAATCTAAGCTTGCTTGTGTGAGAATACAGAAATCATTTCTGTGACATCAATTAAGATACAAGAAAGAAGTAAAGCATACAGAAAGCGTCTGCAATCTGCTGCAGCTGACGCTATAACACCAGCTCCAATTCATAAAAAAACAAGAAAGGATAGCTTCGGCCAGCCGAAGTTTATATACCCTTGCAGATATGCCTACTTAAAATTTTGTTTTTACATTGTCAAAAATCAAAACTCCTACTTTCTACAAAGATACAATGGTTTTTCTATTAATTTTTGTGGTAATTCCGAATTCCGAAGTTAACTTCCTTTCTTGTTTACAATATACATAGTCACATTTCCAAGTATAACTATTTGTATACCCTTAATTGTAATCTACATGTATAGGCTTAGCCTAAGAATAAAGATCAGAAAGAAAGATATTACAATAAAAGCTCGGATTCAGCAGTCGTGTACAGACCGCACAAGCAACAGCTCGCTTTAAATAAAATACGTTGAGCATACCCTTAATTGTAACCTACATGTATAAGCTTAGCCTAAGAATAAAGATCAGAAAGAAAGACATTTCAATAAAAGCTCGGATCCAGCAGTCGTGTACAGACCGCACAAGCAACAGCTCGCTTTAAATCTTTGAACCGATTTAAATAAGATTTTATAATTGGAACTTAATCTTTGCAGGACCTAACTAGCAATTAGACTTGTAACAACGACTCGATCGAAACCGGCAATTAAAATTGGCTTAGAACGCCTTTTTAGCTCCACATACGTCATCCTTATCAGCAAAAGACAAAGCTCTGTTTTTGCGTTCAACTTATTCATCGATTTTCGCTACGACGCGCCCTAGCAATTACCATCGTTGTCGACGTCATCACTTACGGTATCATCTATTTCGCATTATTTTGGACTTCGGAGAAGACGACGCTGGTAAAAGAAAACAAGAGAGAACGCTATAGTCGGGTTGGTGACCCGACTATCTAATACCCGTCACTCAGCTAAAGGGAGTGCGAATGCTGTACTGGATAGTGCGAGAGAGATAGATATATAAATTTTGATTGCGTATAACTTTTTAATGAATAGTCCGATTTGAAAAATGTCTTCTACATTTCGATAGGTATAAATATACACAACAAAATTGCATTTATACTTCTCGGAAATCTTTAAAGATGTGGGCGCAGGACCCATTTTAAAATCGTTAGTGGGCGATTGTGGGGGTTAGAGGGGGCTGCGTAGGAAGCCAAAGAATATGTGTGGGAAATCTCAACCTTCTAGCTTTTGTAGTTTCTGAGATCTCAGCGTTCATACAGACGGACAGACGGACAGACGGAGAGACGGACAGACGGACATGGCTAGATCGACTCGGCTAGTGCCCCTGATCAAGTATATACATACTTTATGGGGTCGGAAACGCTTCCTTCTAGCTGTTACATACTTTTGCACGAATCTAATATACCCTTTTACTCTACGAGTAACGAGTATAAATATTCTGAGAGGAAAAGCTTCCGCCTAGGAATAATGTAGTCGTAAAATCTATCATTGAGTATTACTTTCTTTTCACGATCCAAAAGTATTTGTTAATCTTAAGTAAATTCTAATTTTATTTTACATTAAGAAAAAAAAACTAGGCCTAAAAATGAATCCCGAAATAACTGTTTATTTAAATTGTATACAAAATATCCAAAATTTTGATGGCTCAGATAAAAACCAGCTTCCCGACTTTATAAATCAAATTAACGAATTAATGCCATCTTTTCAAGTGTTCGACGACCAATCGAGACAAGTCCTCTTTAACTTTATAAAAAATAAATGTTGTGGAGTCCACAATGTGGACTAGTAAGACCCGTTTTGCATAGGTATGAAAACGTTACGTCCTAGGAACGACTAAAAAAATACTAATAAAACATTTCGGGGAAAAGGAAAGTAGTGACGAATTGATGGACGCTGCTCACTCCAAAAGGGCGTTTAATCTCGGGAGGCAGTGTCGAGCGGCACTCGCACTGCCCTTCGCTCTCCCTCTCCAACTTTCCGCAACTCTACGCTCCGCTCTGGAGCCGCTAAGTTAAGCTTCATGTAAATGGTTCTTTTTTTCAAGTGACCAAATAAACAGCCGCACGTGGCGCAAAACCCCGAAGTTTTCTACCCGTGTTTTTCGTTAAGATTTCTGCGCGGAAATTTATCCGCTTTTCCTGGGACTCATCTCCGCTTCTACAATCAAGCCACCCCCGCCACCACATTTGGTCCAATCAAGCCAGACTTCTAAGTTTCTGGACTTTTCATCTCCTGGAATTTCCTGGATTTTCACCAGCAGGTACGGTGGCTTGAACCGCTCCAGATAAGTTCTACTTATTACTATTATTTGGCGGTCATACAGCCAGTTGTGCGAACCCCATTTCGTTCAACTTGTTGTGTGATTTCTCGTCTAAATCGAAAAGCGATTAAATCCGACGCAACGGCATTTAATATATTTGTATATTCCAATATAACGCAATTCCTTTCTGCCCAAATTCCGTACACTCCAAAAAATTCCGTGCAAGTTTGCAAGTCCGCAGTGCCCAATTATTTCAATCAAAAAGAAATATATTCCTAAAAACTCCAATTGTTCCGCAAAATTGCACTTTGCATTTTTTACTGTGTTCCAGCTGCGCGTATATATTCGCACAAATATTCTAATACAGTCTATTTATGCTACTCTGCATTTATAAATCAATTCCAACCCTAATAATACAAACATACATACCACACGGCCATTATTATAATTATAAAATATATATTCGTTGTCTACAAATTAAATTTTTCCTTGTGTAAAAAATATATAATCTAGCCACAGAGAATATTTTCAAATCAAAGTGATCCGCCGAAATTGGCAGCTTTTGTGATTTTACTGTGTTTCCTGCTGCGTGCATATATTTTTACCTTAATATTCCAAAATACAGTCCACTTCATCTACATACATTTCCGAGCTAATTGTTTCAATTGTGATAAATTCCCCGCAAACATACATATTTTGCATTTCGAAGCTATTCCGGTATTCGTAATCGAAGTCTCCACAATTTCCGCAATCGGTGCCCATCCGCCCACCGGGAAAATTCCTCTGGAAAATAACATATTTTCAAGAGGTTTCTCCATACAAGCGGAAGGGACAAAACCTCATTCACCCCTTACATTTCTTTCATCTCTGGTTTCAAAATACACGGGGGTGACACAAAAAGTAAGGGGGAAATGAGGTTTCTATCTGGATCTCTGGCAGAAGAATGCAGGCCAAAATCCACTGGTTTTTCGACATCCCGCAATATAGATTTTCCACACGTACCCAGTTATGGTTTTCCTCTACTTGCAGTGTCTGCTTTTCCGCACCCTTTCAGTTTTGGTTTTTCCAGACCCTCGCAGTTTTGGTTTTGCACTTCTTTGCAGTATCTTATTTTCCACAATAATATTTCTTTGTGTATTTATTAATAATATTTACAATCGAAGCATTGGAATTAAAAATTTTTAATGCCTGAAGCATTCCCGGGTTTTGCTTGGCCGAATGCAGTTCTTAGGTATCCATGTCTTGTCTGTCTTCTGAAAATATCAAAAATAATTAAGATATGAATGTAAGACCAGGAATAATAATAAGAGTAATTACCATTATTACGTCTCCACACAAAATTAAAGGATCTGGTTTGCCATGGCCGATCATTTACCCTCTGTTCAGCTGTTTTATGTCGGGTATCTATATAAAAAACTATGAGAAGAAAAAATAAAAAATGACAACCGCAGGCGCAACACTTCTGGTCCCAAGAAGTCTCAATCGGCCTGGCTGAAATAAATGTAATATTTTGATTAAGTTAAATAACTAAGTTAGTAATGAAGTACTATTTATACAACCATTTAATGAACACCTCACACCATTTACCACTGGTAAAGATTAAAAACATTTCAAGTGTCACTAAAATGCAGAATTTGTGTTGAAGATAGCATCCGGAGGAGTATATTTATTAATGGCGAAAATATCTGTGGTACTAACCTTTGTAACGCTGAAATAACGATTATTAAAAGACAACATTTATTCTATCAGTCCCCTTTTAGATTAAAATGAACTATTTTAACTTTTTTTTTCACTTTTTCCAACAAATTGATAATATCCAAAATGCAAAATGTAGATAAATTTGGTGTAAATTTCGTTGCAATGAAGGGTCACACTTTGCCGCCGAATAAATATTTCGTTTAAACAATACTTTTCAGGGACCGTAATCATTAAAGGTTACGTATATTATAGGTATATTAGGCATTTTTCGTGTTATCAATACCACCAACACGAAATTTATATTTTAACAACACTTAAAAATGGCTTAGGCCACGATCTGACGATCAAATTATTTTATTTCACAGAAAATGTTTAAAATGTAAAAAACAATAATAGTTTTCTTTGTAATTTAATGTAATTCCTTGATAAATGTGATCAAATATTTTAATTGTCTTACCGTGACTTTTCTCTATAATTTTGTTAAATCCCACATTCATTCTTATTATTATTTGAAAAATGTTGAGTATAATAAATTAATATTATCATTATAGACATTATGATAACACAGGCCGACAAAATGTGACATGGGTCGGTGTCCAGGCCTGCCACCATTTTATTTCGATAAATGAGGCTTTTCTAAGCATAAGTTGCCACTACGCCTATAGTCCATCAGCTCTGGTATTTGCGGTATCTTTAATTTAAGAAAATCACAAAATTTCTTCGGCTTTTGGGATATATCTTCAAGAGTGGTCAACAAATTTTGGTAATCTTTTCGGAGCTAAATAGTTACATGTCTCTTTTATACGGTGGTTTTTGAAAATTCAATCTAACTCAACCACGAGAGGAGGCGGGCGCATTTAAAATTTTAAAGTCACAGCAAAGTTTAAAAATCTTCATTTGTGAACAGCGTTTAAAAATTAAATAAAAATATTTTCTTCTACGATGCATTTTTGATCCAAAGACACCTTATGGGCTTAATTTTTAGGACACTCATCAGGTTTTTGTGAATTGTTTTGGAATTTTTAAAATTGTTTTTCTTCCTTCCTTCACAGTGACGATTCACAAACAGTGCCCAAACCTGTCACAAACCTGTCACAATTTATTTACAAAATATAATAAAATCCGAATTTTTATATTATTAAGCAAGTAATATTTTTTCCAATGCGTGCGCCAGTGTGACCTTATTTTCTTTACATAATTTACTTATTGTTTTTTTTGGGGCACACGCTTTTAAATTATTTATGAAATTATTCCGAAAAATAAAAAATTTCCACACAATTTCCTCCACACATTCCAGTGTGACCGTATATTCTTACGGACTTTCAATTGGTTCCTAAATTCCAATTCACAATAATTTTCGTGTAAACGATTTCGCAATAAATTTTAAACTCCTGTCCGTAATGGCTTCTCAAGCCAAATCCGCACTAAATAAATTTATTGTCACAGCTGATACTCTGAGCCATTTTGAAGCCACTTTTAACTTTCCGGGTGCACCCACACCAACGTTATCCGCATCTAAAATCCGTCGCGAGCAAGTCAGTTCCTTAGGTGAATGATGCAGATGACACATGCTCCGAGTGCATTGTGGCTGCGGGTGACAGCGCCGCAGACACCAAATTCATCCTGAAGGCGAAATATAACGAAACCTATTCCATATAAGAAAGATTTGCTGCTCAGATCCTCGAGGAAATACAACAGGGCTCCTCCAAATCATCTCAACCTCCAGCATCGTCTCCCCAAGACTACATTTCGTTTGGCTGTCAGCTTCCTCCGATCGATCCGGCGATTATCTTCGCTGGCCGACTTTCCGGGACCTTTTCACGGCGATCTATATAGACAATCCGAGTCTGACGCCTGTTGAAAAGCTGTAATATTTAAATGCCAAAACTAGTGGCGAAGCTCATTCTATAGTTTCCAAGTCCCCACTCACCAATGCACACCGGTCCCAATGCCCAATATTCTTGCATAAACTAGAAAAATGAAGCTACAGACTTGAAACTTGGCACACTATATAGGTATTATATATGCAAAGTCGATTGCCGATTGGGCCACGCCTTCCT
Source organism: Drosophila takahashii (assembly GCF_030179915.1). Taxonomy (NCBI): domain Eukaryota; kingdom Metazoa; phylum Arthropoda; class Insecta; order Diptera; family Drosophilidae; genus Drosophila; species Drosophila takahashii. The sequence continues at coordinate 8,112,123 of NC_091679.1, read as the reverse complement.
TTCCGCCCTATAGAAACCAAAATATCCATTCAATTGGAATTTGAAATATATATAAAATAAGTTTAGTAAATATCCCCTCAATTCCCTATTCCCTCCCGCCCCTCAAATCTTATACTTCTAAACTAAATAATGCATCTTAAACAATTATAACATACTAGCTGTACCCGGCGCGACTTCGTTCGCTTAAAATTAGTTTTGAGTAGATTACTTTAAAACCTCTGTGTAAACAACATTTTTAGAAGATCCTTCAGGAGCGAGAATAATAAGGCTACTGGCAGAGCTAACTCTAGAGCAGCGGTCGGCACACACATACGTTGTCATTTTGTTTTATATTTGTGTGAGTAATTTGCACTGGGCAGCTCATCGATGTGTGTGTGCAGACCGCTGTTCTACGTTATACATGTGCGAGCAGCGCGGCGGCAGAACAAAACCCTATGCTCACTTAATAGGGCGCTGCCGACCGCTGCTCTAGAGCATGCGACATAAAATTGTCCATGAGAGAAGCAATCTTCTCTAAGATCTAGTCCAGCCAGCTTCAAAGTCTGCCCCTGCGATTTATTTATAGTTATTGCAAAGCAAACTTTTAGAGGGAATTGTAGCCTTTTAAACTGAAACGGCAGACTGGATGGTATTAATGGGATCCTGGGTATAAACACTGTTTTCCCCTTCGCGCATCCCGTAAATACTGTTGCTTCGATTATATTCTTATGAAGACCTTTTATTTGCAATCGTGTCCCATTGCATAACTTTAGGGGACTTAAATTTGCCAATAACATTACGGGTGCTACAATCCTAAGAGACAGATTATCCTGAGGAATTCCTGGAGGATTCAAAGAATTTAAAAATTCAACAGGGTAATGAACAGCATTATCAGCATCAGGAACAGAGTCGGCCGATTAATAGAAGACCATCATTCTAAACCATCAAATGAGTTTAGCAATAAATTATTAATAGTGGTTGCTCTTTCATTTTTCGTTGTCAAAATGGCGCGCTCAGATAGCCAATCTAAGCTTTTACTTGATATGTTAGAAATGTCAGGAAATATTTTGGATGTAAGATCTTGAACGTTTTTGACTACATTTCCTAAGCGTGATGTTATAACTATTTTTCCATCAACTGTTGGATGGACGCCATTCCCAATTTTTAAAAGAGTTTCGGCAAAAATTCCTGCAGAACTGTCTCCTTTTAAGTGCACTCGCATATTTTTCGTGAGCGCTAGTTTTTTTATCTGTGGCCATAAAAATTAAGATTTTAAACAGGCCTTTATTTCGTCAGCTCTTGCACCTCGTAGCACAACAGGAAGGGTTTGGCGAAAGTCTCCAGCTAGCAGGACTGTAATACCACCCATCAACATAGTATTCTCATTAATATCTTGCAGGGTTCTATTTATGGCTTCAAGCCCACCTTTATGTGACATGGTGCACTCATCCCAAACAATAAACTTACAATCTTTAAACACTGCAGTCATATTATATTGCTTTGAAATAGAGCAATGAGGTGTTTCTACTTACTTACTTTAACTTCACTTTTTCTTAGTAAAACTTGTTTGTCACCTTGACCTTATCCTCACTAAAGTCCAAACGAACTTTATCTTTCTCACCTTCACCCTTCCCTTACAGTTCATTTACCCTAATCTATCCAATACCTCCTTAATCGCAACTTAATTTTATAGATTTGGTTAGCTAAGCGAATGCAGATAAAAACTTTTACTCTTTTTTACCGTTTATTTTGAACAGATATAACCCCCAAAAACCTTTAAAACATAAAAAAAGAATATATAAGAAATAACACACAAATACCTATGAAAGGCTACGGCCAAAATGCTTAAGGCGAAAAACGGATCCGCTCGCAGGATCGGTAGGTAAACAAAAAAAGAAGTGCCCCAATGTCGGCTGGGGATCAACAGCTGGAGTTAAATATTTCGGGAAATGAGGAAAATTAAAAAAAGCACCTAAAGCTCCAACTCTTTTGGGTGAAAACAGTAGGTGTAATTTTGGAGATGAAATTTGCCAGCAATTTTCGTCGTGCGCTCTCGTCTTTAACATAATTTAAATTTTTGCAAAATATTTGATTTAGAATGGCTGCATTGGGTGATCCGTTATTTTGTCCTAATTTAATCATTACATACTTATGTATGTACATGCCAATTTGTCGATGTGTGTGTGTGTCATTGCGTTTCTCACATGCAAATGTGACGACTGAAAGTTTTTCCCTGCTCTCCCCTTGAAAGCCAATCCAAAATGTTTTTAAAATCAAAACCAAAATTCCTTATGAATTTAATGGGTTGGCTACACACTTTGACTTAGAATTGCATCCATTAGATAATCCGTTCTGGTATCCAAATAGAAAAATTTTATCAGGTGTTTCTAAGCCAGAAACAAAACATTGGCGGCGTCTCTTTCGCTTCAAATGACTCTCTCTCTGCTCACTGCTCTCTCGCTCTGCTTTTGCTGACGTTCGTGAGTGCTGCGAAAAACAAAAACAACGTGCTGCCAAAGAGGCCCCCCGCAACCCGCGCAAACAAAAAGGATCATATAAAATCAACCGTGGGTCCAAAAAACGAAAAAAAAATACCTTACTAATTGTATGGCATAGCTCCGCACTTTAAAACAAAAACGGATGCGATCGCATAATCGGTGCGGAAAAATTAATTAAGTGCCCCAACCGGAAGTCGGTGGGGGCTCATCTTCTGGGCTTTCAAAGATTTCCACAAAGAAAGCTTAAAAAAAAAATCAACTTGTTTGGTTAAAAACTGTGGGAATGGTTGATGTTTTAATCAACCAATTTTGCATTTTTCGAGAGTCCTGGGAGTCCTTAGGAGCCGAATTTTAAAAAATCCTTTCTTAGTGCACACCTCCTCTAACACACGATTCAGACCCAATTTTTTCCAGAATTTTAGGTCTTATGGTTTGGACTGGGGGAACATGACGCAAATCGACATCTACTCTTTTATAGTAATACTCGATAATACTCGATAATAAAATAGCCCTCTTCTAATTGTCTGCTTCTTACTCCCAATAATCGAATTGTGGCAAAGGAGAGCAAGTGTATTTTTTGCATACGCCTCTTCTAATACTTGCGATATTAATTTGTTAAATCGTCGATGAAAATATATATAGTATCTTTTTAATATATATATTAAATTCAGATTGCTTAAACAAATATAATAAATGAATGTGATCCAAGTAAAAGTGGTGAACTTGTATATTTTTTTATCAGTTACAATGTTATCAATGCAATTTTAATTTGCGCACAAATATGTATACGAACTAACTTATTATTTTCCGATTCCACATTTGATTGATAATTATTAAAATTAAACTCGTCAAATTTACCATTGGCTGAAAGGAAATGAATAATTTTATTTGTATTTGAGCACATTATCGACTTTCAAGTAGAAACATAAGCACACATTGTGTGTATGTGTTGTATTGTACATGTATTGTACAAATCAAACCATATCCAAATATACATAGGTATTTGGGCTAAAGTTCGAATCTTAAGATATTTAACTTGGAAACATTTTGGCTTTGTTTACAGAATTTGTAGTAATTTTTTATCTTCTTCCATGGTGGAAATTAAATAAGGCTCTTACTTCTGCTACAAAATGAAAAATATTTTTTTTTAAATAAAACCTAAGCATTTTATCCACAGGACTGACTATTGATCGAAAATCATATTGATCGGAACAGCAGTTAAAGTTTTTAAAATTCAAAACAAATTTTAACTAAAATTGCCCTTTTCCCCTTCCCCTTCCCCACAGCACTACCACACCCCATCGACAGTTTATTTTGCTGCTGCTCTCTCGGCCGTCGCTCTCTTGCCATCCGCTCTCTGGGTTTCGCTCTCTCGGCGGGCTCCCACGAAATGCAACGCAATAACTTAGGAAATCTAAATAAATTCGGTAAAAATACTTTAAAAAAAAAGTTAAAAATTTAAAAAATTAAACTTAAGCATTTGGGCCATAGAATAACCATTTACCAAAAAATCATCTCGATCGGAGCAGCGGTTTAGATTTTTTAAATCGAAAAGTTAATTTTAAATGTAGCCCCCAAATTATGGGGGATATCGAAATTTCTTTTAGATTTCTAATTAGGCCCTTTCAAGACCTAAAATTCTGCAAAATCAAAATTTCGAAATTCCAACCACTTTAGAAGCTAAGCTTAAGAAAATCTAATGATTTTTTGCTCTAAATATGGATTTTGGAGCTGTTTGGGGCCACTGGGGGGACATGTCGGACCTTAGTGGGCGCCTACGCCCCCAATGGAATACTGTGAAAAAATTTGGCTGCTCTAGCTCTTATGGTTTAGGCTGTGGTCGTATCTCCCTAAAAATCGGTCTTTCATTTTGTAATCTTTAGAGATTATCTTAATTGATTTTTAGTCACTTTCTTTATCTAAATCAAAGAAATAGGCATCGATACGAGAAGAGCAAATAGGACGGACAAACTCGTAGTGGTCGGCGTTTCTACAACAGTCGATCGAGAGTACAAAAAGCGAGTAAAGTTCAGTCAATGTCAAGATCTCGTTCATTTATTAACCCTTATTTAACTTTAAGTAAAAACCGCAATTAAAATTGTAATCTCTAGCCTAAATATCAATAATACATATAATAAACAGTTTTATAATAATACAACGTCGTCTAATGACGAACACTCGTCATTAAATGGAATACCGGGGCCACATGTATCCAAGTCATCTTTATCATTATTATCCGAAAGCATTTTTTTGCCAGCCAATACTCTAGCATTTCTGCTAGGAGGTAAGGGAAAATACGTAATGTGTAGCCCATTTACCCATTAGCCCATTTACCATTAAATTCCAATATTCTACATATTGTAAATAATTTACGATTCCAAAACTCCACTTTTGGCATATCTTTCTTATGTAGTAATTAATAACCAAATCCACGTAATAAGAAGCAAATCTTTTTAGCTGCAGGAAAAATTAGAGCTTTTTTTCAATATTTGTTTATGTAGCTTTAAATCAATTCCTAACTATTTAAGAATATCTTCACAACATTATTTGGTTTTATTCAAAATATTTCGAAAGATTTGAAAGAACGCGCGATCCATTTTGTAGGAATAGGCTTGGTTGGAATACTTTGAGCCATTTTTTATCTTAAGACTTTATGGCATTTCTTATTAAAGATAGTTCCTTATATAGTTAATAATTATATTGAAGCAAACAAAAAAAATTAGCAGCTAACCTAAATTCAGAATACAATTTTATATACATTTATATGTGCAAAGCAATTTTAGAACTATCTTGATTTCCTAAATGTCAGCCATTGACGTCATCAAATTCATTTAAAAATTTATTGAGTCCGCTAAGTCAGCCTAATTTTGAAAATACTACTAAGGCCTCTGTGTGTCAAAGCAGCAAGAGGCTGCTGTAAATGACCAAGCTACGGCAATTGAAAAACTAGTGGAACGTTTTGATCAAATGATGTCAGTCATGACGACGACGCTGCAAATGCTACAGAGCGTGATGTCCAAGCACGCCATTGAGTCAACGCGCCGCAATGACTAACTACGGATTAAATATAATAATATGGAACGCTAACAATTTAGTTAGCAAATCCTTGAAGATGTTTGCCGTTGACATTCGTGGACATGTGGACTACGTCTAATTCGTGCTGGTGTACCACAGGGAAGCGTCCTTGGCCCGGTTCTGTACACAATTTACACTTCGGATCTCCCAAACCCAGTGGTTCGTGATACTCTCCTTGCCACCTATGCAGATGATACTGCATTCCTAGCTACTGGCAGCACCCCCTCCTCGGGCTCGTGGCGCGTCCAGACATTTTTGAACGAGTTTGAATGTTGGGCCTCTCGTTGGAATATTGCGCTAAACGTTGATAAAACGCAACACGCCACCTTTGCCCTTCGACCTGGCCGATCCCGCAGTCTTTACTTGGATGGTGATAGACTTAAGCACGAGCAGAGAGTAACATACCTCGGTGTTACCTTAGACCGCCGTCTATGCTGGAAGGGTCAGATTGACCGTGTCTTTGGGTCAGCGAGGACGAAATGGACTGGCTACTTCGCTCAGATAGCGGATTATCCCTTCAGGCCAAGGTGCGGCTCTTTAAAGCCATTGTTCTCCCGACCCTAAATTGGGGAATAACATGCTGGGGCACCGCTTGCGACACGTCGCTAAGAAGGGTTCAGACTTGCATCACGAAAGCATTACGGAGGATGCTTGGGGTGAAGTGGCATCATTACGTTGAAAATAGCGTTTTATTTCGAGACACAGGAGTACCAACAGTGACTGAGATGATAACTCAGTTCTCGAATCGATACAGGGATCGGCGTCTGGTGCATTCTAACCGCCTGGCTAGACGTCTTGCCACACCACTGGGCCGACGTCGTCTCCGCAGACGACACCCGGCGGACTTATGGATTCTCGGCGTGATAGACACGGGCGACTTTTATAATTAACCCAGATGAAGTAACATGCCCCACTGTGGCTCAACTACCCGCAGATTTCGGGATTATTTTTCTTTAATTATATGACGACAAACATGAAAACAAGAACTATTTTCTTGTGAGGCGTGTTAAATAAAAATGTGCCTACTTCGGCTTATACCAAAAAAAACAAAAAAAAAAAACATTTTTTTCGGTTTTGTCGAGATTAAACTGCCTCAGGAAAATCGGTTGACAGTTATTTGCAAGCTTTGGTTTTTATAATCCGGCACAATCCAACCTACTTTTATTCCACGAAAGACGAAAAATGCTAGGCTAAAATTGTTAAATATACAACTTTACAAAAGCACGTATACACAAAGATACATCACATTAAACAAATATTGCACTAAACACTAAAGTTTTACATATTTCTGCTAATATTTTCCATTTTACTTTGTTTTAAAATGTTAAGTAGAACTTTTGCAATCTTACTTTAAAATGTGCTATTGTTCAGCTTGTCAAAAAGTCAAAATTTCTGTTTAACGAACAGTTGACTTTCAGGGCCACCAAATTTAGCATGGCTGCAATTTCAGTAACGAAATTGCGATTTTTAAATGCAGCGTATGTTATTCTAAGGAGATAAAATGTTTTTTTTTCGTAACTTAAAAAAAATAGGTTTTTGCAAAAATATTGGGCATTGGGACCTGTGTGCAATGATGGGATTCCCACTTGGCTAGAGCTAGATTCTTTTTTGACTGCTAGTTCACTCCAAGTTCGGTCCAAAGTCCCAGCTCGATTAGCAGAACTTCCAAATTTAAAGTCCTTCACCACGAGAGTACTTCCAATACCCAAAGGCTGCGATCTGTGTTTAAAAGAAAAACAACCCGTGCGTATATGTCCACGCTTTCTTAAAATGCGGGTAAATGATCGTTCAGCCTACATCCAAGATAAGCAGTTATGTTCCAATTGTTTTGCAAGCAGCCATAAATTGCAGGATTGCATTAGCGCTCACAGTTGTTTTACTTGCCAAAGTCGGCATTATACGCTATTGCATCCAAGCAACAATTCTACAATGACTTTGATTCCATCCAAACCTCCAGGGCCAGTGTCAGCGCCAATCCCACACAAAATTTCGTCCTCCTCAGCGCGTGTTTACCGATCCGATTATAAGGGTCCTTCCTACAACGAATTCCGACTATTGGTTCTAGAGGTACTAAATCCTACCAATGCCGAGTCTGTCAAAAAATCCATCCTCTACGGAAATGCCACCGTTTTCTGCGGCTTAGCGCCCAAAAAAGGATCCAGGAAGTACATATGCATAAGTACTGCTCGAATTGCTTGGCCCACGATCATTCCTAGCACTCGTGCCGCAGTGGGAATTGCTGCCAGAAGTGTGGAAAAGACCACCACACTCTTCTACACTTGGACGATCGCTCCCGCTATCCTGCAGAAACTTCTCCAGATGTTTTGCTACGGTGGTCCTCGCAAGGGGGGGAAAATGTTCACGCCAAAAGGGCGTTTAATTTCGGGAGGCAGTGTCGAGCGGCAGTTTTCTCCAGATGTCCACATCTCGCTCGCTCGCACTGCCCTGCGCTCTCCCTCTCCAAATCTCCGCAACCCTACGCTCCGCTCTGGAGCCGCTAGGTTAAGCTTCATGTAATTGGTTATTTTTTTCAAGTGACCAAATAAACAGCCGCACGTTGCGCAAAACCCCGAAGTTTTCTACCCGTGTTTTTCGTTACGATTTCTGCTCGGAAATTCATCCTTTTCCTGGGACTCATCTCCGCTTCTACAATCAAGCCACCCCCGCCACCACAGCACAGTGGATGATTTCATACACACAAAAAAAATTGCTTAGTAAAATTGACCAACAAAGATAGTTACGTAACTATTAAAATAGTTACGCGTATTTTGTTTTTGCTTTGGGTTTGTGTCTTTGCTAATTGTGTGTATTTTGTTGTTGTGAAATGACTATTTACTTAGTAGAATTGACAATTTTGCTGGTTGGGTCCTTTTTGACAATTATTACAGTTGATTTTACCAAGTTTTTTTTTGTGTGTAGGTTAAAAATAAAAAAACAAAAATGAGAAATTGAGGATTTTTTTTCTTAAAAATATTTCTTAACAGAGCAATTAATCGAACGGTAAGTTTATTTTTGGTCACACTAATTCGTACGCGCTACGAATAGCGAGAGAAGTGAGACAAAAAAAACACGTGCACGTCACAGAGAACGCAGCCACAAAATAAGCTTCCAATAAAAAATTAATTTCTATAACTAAATCGCGTCCAATCATCGGCATATAAAATGCATATTGAAAGTAAAGGTATGTACTCTAAAACTGAGTAATTTTTATGTCATTATGTGTTGTGTTATTGTTTTAAAATTATTTTTTTATCAGTGAACTGGTAAGTGGTGTATTTTTTTGTATACATCGATTTCATATAAAGAAAAAGTTGTGACCCCCGTCTTACCCTTTGATGAAACAAATTTCTAACTATTAGTGAATGTTTTCTTAGTCTATGTTGTAAATTTTAGCTGCAAGTTTTTGCAACTTTCTGAGTTATACGCTCTTTTGTGTTCGTGCATATTTTGTGTTTTGTTGTGTTCGTCATATTCGTTTGTGCTTTGAAATCTCAATTGCTCAATAGAGATGCAGAAAACATAGCTTGTTGCGATTTAACAGGCAAACATCTCTATGGATGGCAGTCCATGTAGTGACGAAGCGCACCAGGAGAGTGTGCGAAGGCGACTACTATTATATAGCCGCAAAATTGAAAATCTGCTGTGATAGTCCGATCGTAATGAGTAATACACCAATCTGTTCTGATATCAACATTTGTGACGAAAAATTATTACACTCGTCATCAAATACACTTTCTAAGATTCTCTCATTCGGCACGCTGCAATAGAAAATGCCTATGAAGGTAAAAAGGCTAAAATAGTATGCTAGGGCGGGCCGAATGAGAAAATATTAGAAAGTGTATTTAATGACGAGTGTAATAATTTTTCGTCACAAATGTTGATATCAGAACTTTTGTATGTTGAAGGTGCGATCGTCACTAGTTTTTTACCTCGTTAAGAGGTGTTTTTATTTGATCGATGTAAAATCGAAAAACATCGCTATTGTTCAATTGTGAATTTTTAAATTGACTTTTTACATTTTTTTAACTGATTTTTTTATATAATATATAGGCAATAGAGCCTTGCATGAATCATTCAATTTTTGTTTTATCATAGTATGCCATGAAATTTCTGATTTCTTTAATTCAATTCTATGTGAAAAATATTTAATGTTGTTCTAATTCATTTCGAACTGAATGAATCGAATGAATTATTTTTATGAATTTTTTGAATTTTCCATATTTTTTTTGTGCTTTCTTTTGAGAACACAAAGTGGAAAATTTTTAACAAATCAAATCAGGCAGATTTATTCACAAAATTATGGCCCTTTCTTCTTCAAAATAAATTGTCGTTTGAATTATTTCGGAATTCATGCCATTCATTCATTCAATTATATTAAACTCAAAATTCAAATTCATTCAATTCTATTAAACTCAAAATTCAAATTCATTCAATTCTATTAAACTCAAAATTCTAATTAATTCATTCTTATAAAAGAAAGAATTTAAAATAATTCATTGAATCCATTCATGCAGGGCTCTAATAGCCAATTCATATCAGTGCACACTATCACGCTTAAATATTTTTAAAATGTAGTGCTCAGTAACAGGTTCAGTTGCTGAAAAATCTAATCGAGTATATGACGACTTAAAACATAGATTTCAATCTGATGGTTTCGAAATTATTGAAAATGTTTTTAAGAAACTACTTGACTATTTATTCAAAAAATTTGCTGAAATGTGGAATAAATGCCATAGAATAAAAGCAAAGGTTATTCAACTAAATTCTGACAGGTTAGCAGAATTTGATTCTATATGTTTAAGTCAATTCAGTAAATCATCTGATCGAGGACGTCCCAAATGAAGTCTAGCAGAGTGCTCAGAAAGAACGAAGCGACGACGGATTAGCAGAGCTCGATGCGTCCGCTGCGGATGACATACGTTGGGCTTGCAGGCAAGCGAATCCTTCTATTGTTCCAGCAAAGGAATGCGAAGTAGTAGCTTTTATTACTGAAGCAAATTTAACAAAACGTCAATATGAACTTATCAAATGCTTCGTTAACAGTAAAATTGATGCTAACTTTTTTCCCTGCTATAATAATATTTTAAAGGAAAAGCAGAAAAGCTATCCTGAGCCAATAAGCGTTACAGAATCTGACATTGAAGTTTCTTTACAAAGTTTATTTGACCACACTGCGTCAGATAAACTTGATGAGGGCTATAGTAACCTCACATTAAAAGGGAAATGGGGCTTCGATGGCAGTTCTGGACCATATACAATACAAGCAAAAATTTGAAAATAATAATTTGGAAGACAATTGCTTATATGTTACATCTTATGTTCCGCTTCAACTAATAGTAAAATCTGAAAATGATGAGGAAAAAAAAAATATTTGGAAAAAACCACGACCATCGTCGACTCGTTATTGCCGCTCGATTCGAATTCAATTTCAAAAGGAATCAGTAAATTTAATAAAAAATGAAGAACGATATTTTAAAAACAAAATTAAACAACTGACTCGCACGGAATTTAAAACCGCCACCAACCAGATTTTCCATATCGATCATATTCTTCAACTCACTATGGTGGATGGCAAAGTTTGCAATGCCTTAAGTGAAACACCATCTTCAAAGTGCTATATATGTCAAGCGAAAATAGTTAACGACGCGAGTGCATTGTGCATTGTTGTTGTTTTTTATTTACATTGCCGTTTTGGCGCACCGTTTGCTCTGCTCATCTCCCAACTTCAGTCACCGGCTCTCATTTTGGAGTTAACGGTTCTTGCTGATTTGGTCTTATCGCACTCTTTCTTTCCTCTTATCGCGCTCTTTCTTTCCTCGGCGCCCTCATAGCCACACAGCTGTTTGTTGGCACTCATCTAAAGCTTTCTGTTTACATTTCTCTACATTCTACATTTTACATTTTTATCTTACTTTAACTTGTAACAATGTAACAACCTGGACTGTACGTGCCCTACATGCCTACATATCAAAATTGATATTAGATCATTTATGAGGCAAATGGAGCTTGAGTTCCAGGCCCTACTGGTAACTACAAGGAGTGGTCATCTTTTAAAAACATCTTCGAGAGTACGATCCACAGCAAGCAGCATTTGACAGCAATACAAAAGTTCCACTACTTAAAAACGTACATCACTGGGGAAGCAGCTGTCTTGATTCGTCATATGCCAATAACAGATGCTGTTTACGTCACATTGTCAACACTCTGCTGGAAACGTTTGTAAATCTCCCCTCGACATCTAGGGCAAATGTTGCGGAGCCACGGAGATTGTACGAGGATTGGATGCAGAAGGGCAAACTTACAGGGACTGCTGGATCATACACTTCATTCTGGCCATGGTCGACGCTGAAACTCGACGCAAATGGATTGAGAGAAGGCAGGAACTTAAATCTCCGTCTGTGAATGATCTACTCAAGTTTTTAGACCGACGCTGCGAGGAATTCGAGCTCAGCAAAAGTGAGTCAGACATAGACTTCAAGGTTGGCGCACCACAACCGAGCAAGGCAAAGCGTTCGTCCCACGCCTTAGTATCGAATCGATACTATATGATACTATCAATGGAAGAAAATGCTTGTGTGAAAAGTAACTATAAGGAGCACAAGATCTACGGTTGCCCAAAGTTTGCTGAAGCATCGATCGACCAGAGACGCACATTTGTAAAGACAAAATCCTTGTGTTTCATCTGTCTTAAGCTTGGGCATTTATCACGCAAGTGTGAATCCAAATTCACATGAAAGATTTGCCATAATCGCCATCACTTTCTGCTACATGCGATATTCCTGGATTGCAACCTGCTGTGACCACGACACAGCCACATATTGATGAAGGGCACATCTCAAGCGCTCCCGAAGATGCTACGGTGACCATCAGCCATATCGCTCGTGCGCAAGTGGCTCCCTCATCTGAATTTTTGTGCAACGGATCAACAACTGCTATACAGCCCCAAAAGCTAAGGAAATGTGCATTGCCAACAGCTGTGGTGTTTGTTAAAAATGCAAAAGGATCGCACACTACATGTCGGGTACTTTTAGACAGTGGTTCGGAACTGTCGTGTGCATACAGGCACTTAGTGCGCCCCCACGCACTTTGGTGTCTGGAATCTCATCGATCAAGGCAGTGACAACTAGAGGCTGTAGCACACTGGTGCAGTCAAGGATCTCAGATCATACAATGAAGATACGCGCATACGTACTCAGCAAAATTACCTCCACGTTAGCAAGACACGTTGTCGATGCCTCAGCACTCAATGCATTCGCAGGCTTTGAGCTTGCAGATTCTGACTATCAATCGTTGGCGCCAGTTGATATTCTCTTGGGTAGCGATTACGTTTGGACCGAATTCACCGGTCAAAAGATGTTCGACATGCAGGGCAACATCATCGCTATTTCGACGCTTTTGGGAGCTGGAGGATGTCAACCAGGAATTCCAAGGGAAACTAGATGACGATGAAGTTGAACAGCATTTTATGAAAACACACACTCATGACTCCAAGGGGCGTAACGTAGTCGAACTTCCCTTCAAAAATTCCAACAAACAGTTTTCGGATACACTACAAGGTGCACTTGCAAGATTCAGACCCCGATCTGCACTCATAGTACGTACAATTTATGCGTGAGTACCTTCAATTAGGTCACATGCGGGAACTATCGCCAGGAGACATTGACAAAGGGCCAAGATTTTACTTACCTAATCATCCAGTAATAACCGAAAAGCTTAGGGTAGTATTTGACGGATCATTCAAAGATACAAATGGGAAATCCTTGAACGATGCTCTACACATTGGACCCAGCATTTTACGAAACCGCTTCTCGATTTGTATGCGTTTCAGAATGTTCAAGTTCGTCTTTTCGTAGATATTGTCAAAATGTATCGACATTGGTGGCTGCCAAGCATTGTTGCTAATAGCATATTGTTTGGAGAAAGTGAAGTGAAGTCAAGCACTATGAGCTTTCCACGGTAGCATACGGCACGTCTAGTGCACCATTCTTGGCAGTAAGTGTCCTGAATCAGTAAGCTCACGACCACCAACACGAGTTTCCCACCGCTGCACTATGGGGCATTTGACCACCTTGGTTGGCCAAAACCCATTTTTTAAAAGTCGTTAAAACAAAAAATGTTATTTGAAAATGTGTTAACAGAAGACCATTTAACAATGTTACGTTTACAGATATCCGATAGAGGTCGCCACTGTTAAGTTAGAAGCTGTTAAATCAGCTGTTCGAAATCCAATTATCGGGCTGCTGTATTTCGACTTTTTGCTTGCAGTTTTAAAGTGCTTTAAATTTGAGTTTTTAAGCAATTTAAGTAAACTTTTTGGATTGGATTTGAAGGATTATGCTATGTACTAAGTAGTTGTGTGGTTAGACAACAAAAATCAGACGGTTTTTTCTTATAAATGAGTGTTAAAGGGAGTGGTCTAACAAGTACGTTTTCGTAAGAAAACTAAATTTCAAATGAAGCAACAAAGTGAGTCCAGCGGAGTCCACTTTTGGAACTTATTGGGATTTGTAGATTATTTAATTGTTTTTAAAATGTATATGGTCAGAATCGCCACTTATTGCCACTTTTTCTGTAATTTAATTTTTTAGAACATAACCTCAAATTTCACACAATCCTATCGTTTAAACTGGTGGCTAAGGAAGTAAGGACTTTTCTGGCCTTAAATTATTATCAAAATAGAGTAGAAATACTTAGCTTTGTAATTCACTAACTTAAGTGGACTTTAGCGACTTTAAAACGAAAGTTGCGCTACAAATTGAACAAAAAGTCGCACAAATGTAGAGTAAATTCTTTCCTTTGCACTTCTTTTTGAGAACTGTAGGATATAGTCGTCCACTTTGTACGAAACTTTTAATATTGTTTTAAAAACTAACATAATTGCTATTTCTATAGTTATGTGCATTTATTTCCAAAAACAGCAAAGTTAATTTGATCGTTTCTATGGCAGCTATATGATATAGTTGTCCGATCCGGATGATTCTCATATATAATATGCGTAGAGATAAAAAATGGCGACTGGTAAAGTTTCAAGTCAATATCTTTTGAATTGACCGAGTTATTAATATCGGCCAAGAAAAGTGGTCAAATGCCCCATAGTGCGCTGCAAGGATCTTCAAGGAGCAGTTTTATGTGGAGGACCTACTGACGGGCGCACATACACAGGAAGAGCTAATTCATAATCTACAGCAAAGGTTTTTGGCATTCATTGGGATCCAGAAGAGGATACGTTATCCTACAAAGTTTGCCTTACACCAAATCCGGACAACCCCAAGCGCCAAGTGCTGCCTGACGTGGCACGGATCTTTGACCCGCTGGGTATTTTGTCGTCAGTGGTGGTGCAGTTTCAAATTCTGTTCCAAAAGTTGTGGTTACTCGATCTCGGCTGGGACACGAAGCTTCCTCCAAAGATTGCTGACTGGTGGAACAAATGCCACAACGACCTACACATACTTCGGGAATTACGCCTGCCAAGATTTGTCGAAAACGAGGGCGATCACATCGAACTGCATGGGTTCTCAGATGCCTCCATTAAGGCATACTCCGCACTGGTGTGAGCAGACGGCACCGAATCTGTTTCACTCATAGTAAGAAAAACCAGAAATACATGCATGGTGTGATCGACCTGGCTTTCACACCGACCATCGAAGCTCAAAACATTTGTAGCAAACAGCACTTCAAAAATACTTGACGCATTGCCGCGCAGTGCATGGCATCATGTAAACACAAAGGAGAATCCGGCGGACTCCGCCACATGAGGAATGCTTCCTGCCGACCTTCTCCATTTTGACTTATGCTCTATGGGGAAGAAGTCCGTTTTTTTTAGGCCTAAACTCTAGTTTTAAAGATAGGGCCTTGAAAGTTATAATATAATTATAATTAAGAAATCTCAATTAAATATGTTTTATTTAAAGCGAGCTTTTGCTTGTGCGGTCTGTGCACGACTGCTTCATCCGAGCTTTTATTGTAGGGGAGAGGTCTGTAGGTTGGGACGGTCTGTAAGTTGAGACACTCAATTTTCTCAAAACTTTTTCACTAAAACAATTGTTATTATTTTTTTTTAAGTCCTTTTTAGTGACAAAACTTTTGGAGAAAACATTATAAGCCAGGCTCTAGCCAGATTTTAGCTGTGAGAGTCGTGTACCATTTTTCACCACAAAAGTTTTTGTCCACTTTTTTTTTGTATGAAAAATAGCGCTGATTTTAACATGGGCATGTCCTAGGGGCTCATCACTGCCAGAAACTAGCGCTTTCTTAGCACCTGTTCATCACCATTTTTCAGCGCTTAATTCATCACCAAATTCGGCGCCGAAATATCACCCAAAATCATCAGCAAAAAGAGAGAAAAATAATAAATATGTTGAATTTCATCGCCTTTATCGAAAGTTTTATTTCTTTTCACTTTATTTTACTACATAATTTTTGGAAAATTATTTTCATACTTTTACATTAAATTAATAGATTTTTACCAACTACGGCGACTTGTAGGGTCTTCGGTACGTTTGTCATGGCTTCAGGAGTCTTGGTGAGCTCCGTTTTCGCGCATGGATATTTTTCACACAGCTCCGCATCCTCTCCTGAGGCTCTGTAGGCTTCACCTGACCAATGGGATCTGAATTTGGAAAATATGTACATATTTTTATAATATTATATAATATTAGAATATTAGACAAGAACGATAAAAACTTACTTAGAAGTGCAAGAATAACATCCTTCTGGGGTGTATGACAAAATGATCTCATCTGAAATTATATTGTTTATGCACTATGGTATGACCTAAAAATGAGAAGCTATAATAATTTCGACAAGACAAAGTTATAATACCCTTTAAAATTCCTTACCTAAAAATGCATTCTTGATTAATAGCACTTTTGTTTAAACTTGAAAACAACTTATCACAGTTAGAACGCAACTGAAAAACGCGGAACAACGGCGCCTGCTTTTCAGAAATAGAAAAAGAATACTGAGCGAGAAAAACAACATCTCTCAATCTCTCTTGTTGTTCTTTTCCCTTTGTCATCGCGATCGCGCTTGCCTAATTTGTCTCTACCCCTGCGCAGAGAGAGAGATTGAGAGAGAGAAATTTGTAACAGACATTTTTCAAATCGGACCATTCATTAAAAAGTTATACGAAATCAAAAAAATGTTATATATCCATCTCCTTCGCACTCCCTTTAGCCGAGTGACGGGTATTAGATAGTCGGGACACGAACCCGACTATAGCGTTCTCTCTTGTTGTATGTGTGTTTGTGCATATGTACGAATTCAGCCCGAGAGTTACTGTACAAGCACGGCATAACTAAACCTCCCGGAGCTACCCTAGTTTCTAAATTGTTGAAACTTTGACTTTTATTGAGAAAGAGAACAACGACCGACCAAAAGGGCCAGTCGTTGCCTTTGGACCCATTTTTGTCAACGCAGCACTTGAGAGGAAACATCTACTCCTCTCAAACCAGGAAACAGGACACCGACTCAGCAGATCGCCACTCGAAGCAGCGGAACTTGAGGATGTATTAGGATGTAAGATATATATAAGATCTATGTACTTTTGGCAGCGGCGGTCTCATGGTCACCGCTGAAAATTATAGAAGTCAGTCTCTAAGTTGGTAGAACCGAAGAAAGTTGTGTTTTCTTATTTATCTCTTCATCCATCGCTTTAAAGGAAAAAATACTTAACAAAGAACTTATAAACAAGTCACCAACTCCGCAAAGACGGGAATCAACGTTTGGTTTTAACCATAACTAGATCTCTAAAACAGCACTGAGTCGACTGCGACGCCGCACTATGGGTAAAAATCCCAATTTTGGTGCATAAACCTATTTATTTTCATAATTTATTTTAATGAATGGACCAATGAATCGATTCTTGACATCTTCATTTGAAGAAAACCGCCTTCCAAAAATTTTTGGTGGCAAATCTGTAGTTTTGCCACTGCAACAAAGTTGCCTGATAGAGATACCTAGCAATGTCGGAAAATTGAGAGAAAAATTAGCTTACTTTGCTTGTTAATTGTGTGGTGTGAAAGAAGACTTTTATAAATCTGAAAATGGAAATTCCTTGCAAAGGTATTTGTTAATGTAAATTAGCTTAAATGTTTTCTTTTATGTGTCTTGTTGTCCAACTGTGAACTTTCTTATATGTGTATCTTTATAGATTTGAGCTAGCGATTGTGTTTGTGTTTGTGGAGTATAAATTCTTAATGGCACAGAGTTCCAAAGAAGAAAAAAACGAGGAATTAACCACAAAAGTGTCCTTGTTGCCATACAATTAACCATTTTTGCTCCTTTTTGGTAAACTTGCGTTTATCTAGCCACATATGCGTTCACTAATTACTTTTGGTTCCCTATGAAGCCACATCATAATTGAAAAATACATTGTTCCTGTTGACTTCTTAGCAGAAAGTGCATCAGAACCTAGGCACAAACTTTGTTTGTAGCCAGGCGTAGTTTTCTGAATCGTCACTAATAAGGAAGTAAGAAATGCACAAAAAAAATTTCAATATAATATCTTTTAAACTTGAGTTTTTGCACCAAAAACGGGTTTTTTACCCATAGTGCGCCGGCAGAGTTCAAACAAAAATTCTATTAATCAAGAATTTTCAAGGGTATTAAAACTTTGTCTTGTCTTAATTACACTATGCAGCATCAAAAATTAACCTCGATGAATGCTATATTTTTAGATTCGTTACGAGTTCCCAAGTTAAACTGCGTTTTCCAAAGAGTTCCCCGACGCAAGGATTCTTAGCAAAAGGACCTCAAAGTTCGAAAAATGCTGAAATTGACCAACTTTGCGGAGCTGTCAGAGGCAAATGGATGCATGGCTTGGTTCGAAGTTAAAGTTTTTTAAAAGATACACCCTTTATCTTTCAAACCCCATACATAAAATAATTTTAGGATTTTTTTTAAGGCAGAAATAAATTCCAAAAAACATAGTCTAAAAACTGAAAAACATACAGCTGCGGTCAATATAGTAGCAGTGTTGCCGCCTTGTGTTTTTAAAAGTTTGATGTTGTAATTTTTTCTTATCCAATTAGTCTAATAGTAAAATAATAATCAATACAATATTACCAGGAAAAGATCAATTACAACAACAAACTTTTAAATACACAGGGCGGCAACACTACTACCATTTTGACCGCTGCTGTATACTTTTAAGTTTTTTGACTATGTTTTCTAGAATTTGTTTCTGCCTTTAAAAAAATCTTAAAAATTTTTTAAGTATGGGGTTTAAAAGATAAAGGGTGTATCTTTTAAAAAACTTTAACATCGAATCAAACCATGCATCCATTTGCCTCTGAGAGCTCCGCAAAGTTGGCCAATTTCAGCATTTTTCGAACTTTGAGGTCCTTTTGCTAAGAATCCTTGCGTCGGGGAACTTTTTGGAAAACGCAGTTTAACTTGGGAATTCGTAACGAATCCAAAAATATAGCATCCATCGAGGTAAATTTAAAAAGCACTAAAAATGCTGCACAGTGTTATTATAGCTTCTCATTTTTAGAATATGTACATATGTATGTTTTATTTTTAATATTTTTAGGTCAAGCTGACGGTACAAGGTGCATAAACAATATAATTTCAGATGAGATCATTTTGTCCTACAGGCCAGAAGAATGTTATTCTTGCACTGCTAAGTAAGTTTTTATCATTCTTGTCTGATATTCTAATATTATATAATATTATGAAATATATACAGTGTGCCACTTAAGTCTTGATACACCAGTCGATGTTGACTTAATTGGCAAATTGCTCCTTTATTGAAGACATTCAAAAAAACTGGGTATGCCATGTTGTTTGTTTCACTTTTGTAAACAATAATAAAAAAATAATAACTTTTCCATTTCATTAACGTACAAAAGAAGGAAAAACTGAAAAAAGTCGACATTTTAGCACCACAAAAGTTATGATACCACTAAGGCCTGACGCTCCCCTCCCATACAAAACAGAGTTTTGAGGGGAGCTAATAAATAATAGTAGTAATAATTTGCCAATCAAATTAAAATCGACTGGTGTATCAAGACTTAAGTGGCACACTGTATATATTTTCCAAATACAGATACCATTGGTCAGGTGGAGCCTACAGAGGCTCCGGAGAGGATGCGGAGATGTGTGATAAATCTCCATGCGCGAACAGGCAGCTCACCAAGACTCTGGAAGCTAAGAACGTACCGAAGACCTCTATAAGTCACCAGAGTTTGTAAAAATCCATTAATTTAATGTAAAATTAAAGTAAAAAGTAAAATGATGTAGCAAAATTAATTAAAAATAATTAAACCTTTTGATAATATTTCCAAAAAGGAGATGAATGAAACCGCAGGGCAAGACAACGCATTTACACAGAAACACACGCACATTCATATGTAAACTGGCACGCAGATCTTTACTTACTTAATACTGCCGATTCTTAACTTTCATCATATTATGCTCTGAATTAAGATTGGGTCAAGCATTTGGCAATTTATAAATGCAAATAATAAGTGTATACTACGTACTTACCGAAAGATTTGTAGGCTTCCCCATCCACTTGCTTTAAAATGTGGTCCATTTCTCACACTTTTAGTCAATATTGAACTTTGTATAACTTTTTACTGATCACTCGAAGGACAACCCACAAAGAAGCAATGTCTTTGTCCTAGTGTGACCGCAAATAGTTTAAGAATGTACTTAATTATACCATTTTTCTATGGAGATATAGAATTTCTTGCCTAGAATCAAAGGCGGCAAGAAAAAAGTGCCGAAAATATCGCCTTTAATCCAAGAAAATATCGCTATTAATTAATTACACTATGCAGCATCAAAAATTAACCTCGATGAATGCTATATTTTTGGATTCGTTACGAATTCCCAAGTTAAACTGCGTTTTCCACAGAGTTCCCCGACGCAAGGATTCTTAGCAAAATGACCTCAAAGTTCGAAAAATGCTGAAATTGACCAACTTTGCGGAGCTCTCAGAGGCAAATGGATGCATGGCTTGGTTCGAAGTTAAAGTTTTTTAAAAGATACACCCTTTATCTTTCAAACCCCATACATAAAATAATTTTAGGATTTTTTTTAAGGCAGAAATAAATTCCAAAAAACATATTCAAAAAACTGAAAAACATACAGCTGCGGTCAAAATCGTAGCAGTGTTGCCGCCTTGAGTTTTTAAAAGTTTGATGTTGTAATTTTTTCTTATCCAATTAGTCCAATAGTAAAATAATAATCAATACAATATCACCAGAAGAAGATGAATTACAACAACAAACTTTTAAAGACACAGGGCGGCAACACTACTACTATTTTGACCGCAGCTGTATGTTTTTAAGTTTTTTGACTATGTTTTCTAGAATTTGTTTCTGCCTTAAAAAAAAATCTTAAAAATTTTTTAAGTATGGGGTTTAAAAGATAAAGGGCGTATCTTTTAAAAACTTTAACATCGAATCAAACCATGCATCCATTTGCCTCTGAGAGCTCCGCAAAGTTGGCCAATTTCAGCATTTTTCGAACTTTGAGGTCCTTTTGCTAAGAATCCATGCGTCGGGGAACTTTTTGGAAAACGCAGTTTAACTTGGGAATTGGTAACGAATCAAAAAATATAGCATCCATCGAGGTAAATTTAAAAAGCACTCAAAATGCTGCACAGTGTTATTAGATTCGTGCAAAAGTATGTAACAGGTAGAATGAAGCGTTTCCGACCCTATAAACTATATATATTCTTGATCAGGATCACTAGCCGAGTTGATCTAGCCATGTCCGTCTGTCCGTCTGTTAGCGTTTCCGACCCTATAAACTATATATATTCTTGATCAGGATCACTAGCCGAGTTGATCTAGCCATGTCCGTCTGTCTGTCTGTATGAACGCTGGGATCTCGGAAACTACAAAAGCTAGAAGATTGAGATTTCCCACACATGTTCTTGGGCTTCCTACGCAGCGCAAATTTATTTCAGCCGAGTGCCACGCCCCCTCTAACGCCCACAATCGCCCACAAACAGTTTTAAAATGTGTCCTGCGCCCACATCTGTGTCCTGCGCCATTTATTAAAGAGTTATACGCAATCAAAAAAATGTTATGTATCCATCTCCCTCGCACTCCCTTTAGCCGAGTGACGGGTATTAGATAGTCGGGACACGAACCCGACTATAGCGTTCCCTCTTGTTTTTAATTTGTTATTGGCTTACCGCTTCTGCACATGCACAGCCAAAGATCAAATTTTTTATTCTTTGCGCCGCGGTTAAAGGCGTTCATCGGAATTCATCCGCTAAATCGGTTTTTTTTTATTTTCTTACTTCTCGCTTACTCCTATGGTTAGTTAGCTGTTTTCGTCGTACTAAGCTTAATCCAAAATCACTATTCTTCTTATTCACTTAAAAAAAATAATGACAAATTTCCATAAACTTAAGAAAAAATTTCGCGCTTTAAAATCACGTGCCATTTTTAAAAATTAATGGCGATTTTTTTCTGAGTATACCTGATACATACTTTCCCACAAATACAATATATACTTTACTATACGAGTAACGGGCAGGATAATACCGTCTGCAAGGATATAAAAACATAATTTGCACTACTTACTTGACTTAAAAGATTTAGTATAACATCGCCTTCAAATTGCTCCAAGCAGCACAGTAATTGAGGTATCCATGGGAGCCAGTAAGACGGTGGAATGCCCGGCACATACTTTTCCAAGGTACTTATAAGGGTTTTAGTATGATTATCATAAGACATAAACCATAAAACTTTTGCAATATATTTTCTAGTTTTGCTTTCAATTTGATTTCTGCTTGCATGTAAATAACATATTAATGCATTGGCGGCAAGTGAGATTTGCCTTTCCTTTAGAAAAATTTGTTCCATGTAATCGCCCCACATAGCCCAGGCTTTCGTGAGGCCATCATGAAGCTGTGCAGCAGCACTAAAGGATTTTCCAGCTTCCTCAGTTCGTCCAATTTGAGCTAACAACAAACCTTTTAAAGCATAAAATTCAGCATTCATTTCGCCAGTAAAGTATTTTAAATTTGTGGACTCAATAACTTCTAGGGCTTCATTAATTTCATTTTTTCCAGATGTTGAGGGCATTTGAAGGTAGCATTTTACTTGCTGTCGAATTTTCTGCATAAAAAAAGTAAAGAAATTTTTTATTAATGGATCAACCAAGCCAACTATTATGATATACGTTTTAGTGATTGTACTGCAGCGATATTTAAATTATTATATTGAAAAGATGTATGTAATATGTACCGAAAAATGGTTTAAAAACAAGAGAATACTAATTTTAATAAAACCCTTCTAGAGATTTTGAAAACTTGTTTCCCGATTCGGACTTTGAGACATATTATGTTTGGTTCTACAAAAAACATATTTATACCCGTTACTCGCAGAGTAAAAGGGTATATTAGATTCGTGCAAAAGTATGTAACAGCTAGAAGGAAGCGTTTCCGACCCCATAAAGTATATATATTCTTGATCAGGGGCACTAGCCGAGTCGATCTAGCCATGTCCGTCTGTCCGTCTGTCCGTCTGTATGAACGCTGAGATCTCAGAAACTACAAAAGCTAGAAGGTTGAGATTTCCCACACATATTCTTTGGCTTCCTACGCAGCGCAAGTTTATTTTAGCCGAGCGCCACGCCCCCTCTGACGCCCACAATCGCCCACTAACGATTTTAAAATGGGTCCTGCGCCCACATTTTTAAAGATTTCCGAGAAGTAGAAGAAGAAGAAGAAGACATTTTTCAAATCGGACCATTCATTAAAAAGTTATACGCAATCAAAATTTATATATCTATCTCTCTCGCACTATCCAGTACAGCGTTCGCACACCCTTTAGCTGAGTGACGGGTATTAGATAGTCGGGACACCAACCCGACTATAGCGTTCTTTCTTGTTTTCTTATGCATTCGTGTCAATAAATTGCTATTTACTACACTCATAGAAATTTTTACCTAAATAGTAAAAAAGTCGCCCTAAAACAGAGGTCGACCTAGCACTACGAAAAATTGTCTTATTATACGGGTGGCTAGCCCTAACTACACGAAAAATCGCCATGGAAAATATTTTTTAGGGTTAGTTTTTTTAAAAAGCCAAATTTGCCTTATTTTTTAGGGCGAATTTTTATGAGTCGACTCCAAAAGTAATTCCTTGTTTTTAGGGCGAAATCGGCCTTAAAACATAGCACCAAAATATTCTGAAATTGCCCTAAAAACAGGGAAGGGTCAAACGAAATTTTTAGACGCAATTAAGGGATACATGTGTCTATGTGTGTGAAGTTGACAGCCCACCGGGAAAGTGAGAAGGTGGTTCTTTGTGTGCTGAAAATCCTGTTCCTTTTAGCAGAAAGTGTTGGAAATCCTGTATCTTTCAGCAGGCGACGGTGTAGGGAAAATGTAAATTCCCTAGGAAAACCACATAGAAACCTCATTTCCCCCTTACTTTTTGTGTCACCCCCGTGTATTTTGAAACCAGAGACGGAAGAAATGTAAGGGGTAAATGAGGTTTAGTCTCTTCCGCTTGTATGGAGAAACCTCATGAAAATATCATATTTTCCACAGGAATGTTCCCGCTGGGACGTCAAACTAAGTAAATATGTGTGTATATTACGGCGGACCTCTTTCGGTAATACTATACAACCCTAGTCAAAAGTATTTTCACAAATTTGAATGTTAACTGTACTCATATTTTGAACTTATAATATAAACATTTTGGCACCTTTGGAAAGAGCACTTCAATTCCGTTTAAATGACACAAAAATTTTCTTAACCCATTAAGCACCCTTTGAAAAGTGGGCAAATTAGACAATTTTTTTTGAAAGTCAAATTTTTTACTCTTTCTCTGGGGCTTAAAACAAAAATGTTTTAATGCAAAGTTGTTCCCCAATCAAAATTAATAATACCTGCAAAAAAAAAAAAATTTCAAAATATTTTTCCTTGAATTTTTTATGATTTTTTTGAAAATAGCTATTTTTGCCGCTTTTTCTTCCTTTTCATACAAAATTTTACTGAGAGGTCTCCATTCAAAAAATCATAAAAAATACAAGGAAAAATATTTTGAAAATATTTTTTTTGCAGTTATTATTAATTTTGATTGGGGAACAACTTTGCATCAAAACATTTTTGTTTTAAGCCCCAGGAAAAAAGTTGAAAATTTGACTTTCGCAAAATTTGCTCACTTCTCAAAGGGGTCTTAATGGGTTAAGAAAATTTTTGTGTCATTTAAACGGAATTGAAGTGCTCTTTCTATAGGTGCCAAAAGTTTATATTATAAGTTCATAATATAAGTACAGTTAACTTTAACATTTGTGAAAATACTTTTGACCACCCCTGTATATTAGCGGGTTCACCCCCGAAATTCGCGAAAAAATTATCCTCGATGAACCGCGATTTCTTAAGAATTTACGTGCAACAAGAACTTGGCGGTCGGCCATGGTCCTCTTTTAAATGAATTTCAAAGTTCCCGTGTTCAGTTGAAACTTTACAAAATTTGACTTGGAAGCAGCCACGAGGAGAAATTGGAAGTGTGGGAGAACAAAGTAAGTACATTAATAAGAGTTTACATAAGGTGTGTTTCAAAATTATACGACACCAACACACTTATTTTTTGAAAATTTGTATCGTTGTTGTTGTTTATAGAAAGCGAAACATTTAAATGCAGATCGAAAGAACAATGTATGATGCGTACGAAAAAAAATACCACGCGTCCTTGATCATCTTTTTAAGGTTTTACCGCTAATTTTTCGAAATATAGTCTATTTTTCGGTTAAGTGCGATCGTTCCATAATTATACGACACTATCGATTTTTTCCGGTTCCAATGATCAAACTTAACCGAAATTTTTTTTCTGGTTAAATATAAACTAAAAGGTTCCATTTTGAGAGTAATCTAGCCCAAAGGTCATTTCAATCTTCAACCCATACATAAATATTGAATATGTCTCTCTACACCTCAAAAAAGTAGTTTTTCGAAGTCATACCCCACAATTCGTCTTAACTTTTGTCTGGTCAATATTCTTTGAATCAAATAAGAATCCTGTTTACTTCATTACGTGCACGAAACAGACCTCCAAAATAATTTTCTAGAGAATTGCCCGTTTTGAACAAAACCTGTTTTATTCCAAAAATATTTAATTTTGGGCGATACTTCCTGTCAAAATGCAAAACTTTGTTTTTCAAAACCTTAATAAACTTTCCACATTTCACGATTGGAACATTTGAAATGCGATCCCCAGTCTGCGCCACTTTGAAGTTTTTCGAAATTTTTTCATACGAATTTGAGTGTTTTCTCCATGGGATTTCATTAAGGGAGCGCAGACTGTTCCAATCGTGAAATGTGGAAAGTTTATTAAGGTTTTGAAGAACAAATTTTTGCATTTTGACAGGAAGTATCGCCCAAAATCAAATATTTTTGGAATAAAACAGTTTGGTTCCAAAAGGGCAATTCTTTAAAAAATGATTTTTGAGGTCTGTTTCGTAATACACTGA
The DNA here is from genome assembly GCF_030179915.1 of Drosophila takahashii. Taxonomy (NCBI): domain Eukaryota; kingdom Metazoa; phylum Arthropoda; class Insecta; order Diptera; family Drosophilidae; genus Drosophila; species Drosophila takahashii. The sequence continues at coordinate 8,086,124 of NC_091679.1, read as the reverse complement.
TTCAAAAGTGTTAAGAATATTGACCAGACAAAAGTTAAGACGAATTGGGGGATACGACTTCGAAAAAAAACTTTTTTTAAAGTATAGAGAGAAATATTCAATATTTATGTATGGGCCGAAGATTAGAAGGATCAAAGATCCACCCCAAAGCTGGATTACTCTCAAAATCGAATCTTTTAGTTTATATTTAACCAGAAAAAAAATTTCGGGTAAGTTTGATCATTGGAACCGGAAAAAATCAATGGTGTCGTATAATTATGAAACACCTTAAAATTAAGATTTTATTATAACTTATGCCACGGAGGCAAATATTTTATTGTTTTCACATGAAATTCTTTGTTTTGTTATAACAATTAAATACAAACACAATGACCTTAATACGACTTTTAATAAAAAAAATATTTAAGAAATTAATGGTGTCGTATAATTTTAAAACACACCTTATGTATGTACATTAGGGTGGACTTTTTTTGTATGAAATTTCTAAGACCATGCTCTCACCCATTCATATACAGGGGTGGTCAAAAGTATTTTCACAAATGTTAATGTTAACTGTACTTATATTTTGAACTTATAATATAAACTTTTGGCACCTATAGAAAGAGCACTTCAATTCCGTTTAAATGACACAAAAATTTTCTTAACCCATTAAGACCCCTTTGAAAAGTGAGCAAATTTTGCGAAAGTCAAATTTTCAACTTTTTTCCTGGGGCTTAAAACAAAAATGTTTTGATGCAAAGTTGTTCCCCAATCAAAATTAATAATAACTGCAAAAAAAATATTTTCAAAATATTTTTCCTTGTATTTTTTATGATTTTTTGAATGGAGACCTCTCAGTAAAATTTTGTATGAAAAGGAAGAAAAAGCGGCAAAAATAGCTATTTTCAAAAAATCATAAAAAACACAAGGAAAAATATTTTGTAATTTTTTTTTTACAGTTATTATTAATTTTGATTGGGGAACAACTTTGCATCAAAACATTTTTGTTTTAAGCCCCAGAGAAAAAGTTGAAAATTTGACTTTCAAAAAAAAATTGTCTAATTTGCCCACTTTTCAAAGGGTGCTTAATGGGTTAAGAAAATTTTTGTGTCATTTAAACGGAATTGAAGTGCTCTTTCCAAAGGTGCCAAAATGTTTAGATTATAAGTTCAAAATATGAGTACAGTTAACATTCAAATTTGTGAAAATACTTTTGACTAGGGTTGTATAGCCTCTTTGTATCCTTAATCCATAAAAGAAAGAAAAAGTAAAAAATAATTAGCTTTACGGCTTTAAAGTTTATTACGCATTTTTCAGATTCATCTAGATGCCGTAGACTTGATTTTATACTTTGACAGTATTTTAAAAAGGATCTTAATCACTTTCCCGAGCTTATTAACAAGGGATGAAGTCGGTGATAAACTTAAAATCCCTGGGAGACAATTACAACTTAAAAATAACAATAATAACGAATAATCAATGACTTTTAGAGTACAACCTATAACTATTACGGTCCCTAAAAAATAATAGTGAATACCGTTGTATCTTAAGCCAGCATTTCTTTAACGATAATTTTTATTAGCGAACGCAAAAGTAATAGTTAATCTTCAAAACTGTAAAATTTAATCTCTATTTTATTGTGAGTTACAAAAAAAAAATGGTGGATCGGGGATCGAACTCGGTTCTTTTTGTTCTGAGACAAGCTCTACAGGCTAGGCTACTTACAACTGTTAATGTTCATGAAATAAATTTCTACTTGACTCTTTTATTCGAGCGAAACCAAAAAGTTGACATGTTAAAATCTGACAAGAAATGGAATGGAATCTGACAAGAAATTCCTAGTTTTACACTTAATTTTTAGCGAAACTTTAGGGCCATTGCGCATCGCCTAAACGATGAAATAACATTTTTCGGTTTTCGCATAAATATTGGACACAGAAACCTACCATTTAAGATGCTGAGCTCAGTTGACCTTAAAAAAGTCCACCCTAATGTACATATGTATGTGTATATATATATATGTAAACAGTTCTTGCGTTAAAAAGATGATGCAACAGAATACGCACATACATATGTACATATATATATATACAAGAGAACTGCATTTATGCACCACACATACCGCTTTTACAAGTGCATGTGCAAAAACAACCCACAAATTTCTATTGCATCATTTCGTCAGTGCTCGAAATTTGCAATTAAAATCGGAACGCCGCCCATCAATTGTGATATTAATCGAAGCCAATCAATAGGGCACCACAGCATCCTGACCCTCTTATCCTTCCTCCTGTTTTCCCATTTCCCCGCTCAGCTGACAGAGTAAACAGCCATTAGCTAGCTGGCTAACGAGCAATAACCGCTTATACTTCCCCAACCCCGACTGTGATCCGCAGACAAATGCAAATTTGACAATAATAAAATCAAACACATGACAATAATCGCACATATTTGACAAAAAAATCGAAAATAGAGGAAAATTTAAAGAAAGCGAAGCACGCGAATCGGCATATCATGAAGTTTAGTTTTTAATTTGCATTTATCTTATTTTTTTTCTTTTTCGATAATATAACTGCCCTGCTTACGCAAAATTGCGAAACATTATGTACAAAATAGGTTTTATTAGGGGAGAAGGGGGCTCAAATAGTCCAAGGGCATCAATAGTATGTGGCCCTAGTGGCCAAACGGCTCGTTTAGATTGTGCGCCGTGTTTACTGAAGGTTCCTTAGAACACCAGAAGGCTGCATTAAAAATTGAGCTTTAAGCGCCATCAGTTGAACAAATTACTAACCAATTTCTGTCAATATCACATTCCTGAAACTCGTCTCATTCTGTTCGGGACACTAGGTCGCTCGCGAGATTTTTTAAAAAAATTATTTTCTGAAGGCCAATTGTATGCCCAAAGCGTTTCTCTTACTAAATATTTTGTAGATCTTCAATCTTCGTGGTATTTAGCCAAACTTCAAAATTCCATTTGGGGTGAAAATGGTTGAGGGTACTTTGTGATAACACATGGTCTTTAATTTATTTCTTATGACTTCTGCAGGTTGGTAGAACTATTGGTCATAGTCGCAGTATTGGTTGCGCTTATGGCCGAATTTGTAAGCGAGAGTTTTCTGAGCCAGATTGCAGTCAAACTGAACAAAATGACCTAAGTAGCGGTTAAGGGCGGCAAAACAAAAATTTGACAACGCGAAACTTTTAAGGAATAATAGAACTCTAGAAATCAAGAAAGAAAAATAACAAATTTACAAAAATATGGACCTCTGCGTCAAAGAGCTATAATCGCATTTTTAACAGCTAAAGAAAGGTTTGAAAAAAAAACAACAACAAATTTACTCAATTCTAAATCGAAGGATTAGTGTCTAAAGAGTCCAATAAAATTGTATGAAAATTATCTCTTTTACCCTATACCGTTAACAGCGAAAGTAAGTTTCGAACTGTTACACAGGTCGACAAAATCAAGACTTTTTCTTGGCCTAAGAATAAACGCTACAAAAACTGAAAGAATTTTAGGTGTAGATTACTACCTCATACTTGGATACTTTCCATCACGTCGAAGTTTTTAGAAATCCGTGGTCAAAGTTCCAAATTTTCGATTTTTAGGCACTTTTTGCGGCTTAATAATAAGAAAACCTTTCGTAGCCTAGAGCCACAATTTCGCGGAAGTGGTACCTTGAACCTTTAACTTCAAGAGTGTCCAATCACCAAGCTGGGCGACCTCTATTTCCTTAGCTACAATGGATTTTACAGAAGAACTTTTTGTCACTTTTTTTCTGATATTTTCCTTGTTGAACTGAGACCCGTTTACATACAATACATTAAAAATATCAGGCTACTATAGATGAAAACAAGTGACAAAAAGAACTTCAGTAAAATCCATTGTGGCTAAAGAAGTAGAGGTCGCCCAACTTTGTGATTGGACAATCTTGAAGTTAACGGTTCAAAGTACCTGAAAATTTAATACTATTTTGTATTACAACGCGAATACTTGTGATTGCAGGGAAATTTGATATTTTATTTTTGGCGACGACGAAAGGGAGTTTGCGCAATGAGATTCATATAACAACTGACTCTTTAATTTCAATATATAAACGCTTAAGCCTAACTTAACGAAAGGGGCGAGAGACGGGGCGAATTCGCGAGCGCGATTAAAGCTTTATTGCGCTCCCACTCCCGCCTTACACTATTCAACATATTTCATTATAAAAGCGCAAAGTGCGCAAACACCGCCCCCTCTGAAGGACCACCGTCTTCAGCACGCCACAGGCAGCACCGCCAGCCTATGGACCGCTCGCCGATACGTCGTATCCTTTGTTTTGACGTCCGCCACTCGGACCTTGCCGTCAGCGCCGACGTGCACCGCCACGATCCGACCGATCATCCACTGCTGCGGCGGAAGATTGTCCTCGGCGACGACGACGAGAGCTCCCACGGCGACGTTTGGAACCTCCTGGTGCCACTTGTTTTTCGCCTGGAGGCTCGAGACGTACTCCCGGGACCATCGCTGCCAAAACCTGTGCCTGAGACACGAGACACTGCGCCATCGTCGCAAGCAGGTTGGGCTGACTTGGTCCGGGAGCGCTGCTGAGGGTGGAGCTAGTAGGGGCCCGCCGATCAGGAGATGGCCTGGGCTTAGTGCTTCGCCGTCGTTGGGATCCGTGCTGATCGCTCCAAGGGGCCTGGAGTTGAGAACGGCCTCCACGCTGGTGAGGAGAGTTCCGAGCTCCTCCGCGGTCAAGATGTCTTCGCCGACCGTCCGAAGGAACAGGTGCTTTGCAGACTTCACACCTGCCTCCCAAAGTCCGCCGAAGTGAGGTGCTCTGGGCGGTATGAACGCAAACTCGCATCCTCTTCTTGATGCGAATGTTGCGATGCCGCCGCCCTGCTCCTCCAGATGGGCCCGGATCTCTCTCATGTGGCGATCGGCTCCGACGAAGTTCATCGCTTTGTCGCACCACACCTTCTCCCGCGTCGACTCACTAGCCTTTGGAAGGTTAACAAAAACGCATCAGTGGTGAGGTCACACACTAACTCTAAGTGGACCGCTTTGGACGCAAAACATACAAACAATGCCACGTATGATTTGTACGGCGGCTTACCACGGATACGATACGTTGTGTTAAATGGGCCACAAAAATCAACACCACAGATATTAAAGGGGCGGAGAGCTCGAAGTCTGTCTGATGGCAAGTTCCCCATGATTTGCGTCAAAAGTTGAGGCTTGCACCGAAAGCAACGAATGCAAGACCGAACTGTTCTGCGGCAAACTTCCTGCGCATTAACCAACCATATCTTTTCTCGCAACAGACTTACAAGAGCTCGAGGGCCAGCATGACAATTTGTGACGTGCAGGTAGGACACGTAGGCTTTAACAAACTGTGAGCCTTTCGACAACAACAACGGGAATTTGGCTTCGTACGGGATAGGAGCATTCAATACCCGACCCCCAACTCGCAGCAATGTCGAGGAACACCAATCTAGTTTTTTCTCCTGAAGAAAAGGGCTTAGTTTTTGAATATTCGTTGCAACCGGTTTATTTTTCTGAATTTTGCCTATGTCGTCACTGAACTCGTGAGATTGAATCACTTCCACTATTTTCTCGAACGCAAAATTCAGTTCTCTTGGAGTAATACTTTTTTCAAAAGGCTGCGACACTTTTTTGCACCTTTGAATAAACCGAAAGACCCACACGAAAACCCTTAGAAGCCTTATGTGCCACGAAAAGGATTCTATTTTTTGAAGCACACAATTAGGCTTAGGGATAACCACAAGCGCCAAAGCTGATTTGCGTAATTCCATCGACACGACATCAGCAGGTACTTCGAAGTGTCGATTCACAGGCCAATCTTTTTCTGCATCGAGCAAAAACGACGGCCCAGCGAACCAAATGGAAGCTGTGAGTTCCTCAACGTCACATCCCCGTGACACGATGTCCGCTGGGTTTACTTTCGTGGGGACATGTCGCCAAATTGCTTTTTCCGACCACTCTTGGATCTCTGCAACTCGGTTTGAGACGAAAACCGACAACGACGACGGATGCGTTTTAATCCAATGCAGAGTGATCTCCGAGTCCGTCCATTGGAACACCTTTGTGATCGGAAAATTAAGCAATGGTCTTACACGATTATAAAGATCCGCAAGAAGGTGAGCTGCGCACAACTCAAGGCGGGGCAAAGTTTTCGTCTTGAGGGGAGCTACTTTGGATTTTGCTGTCAATAAAGATACTTTTAAACCTTCAGCGGTACTAGTGCGAACGTAGATGCACGCTCCATATGCTCGCATGGAAGCGTCAGCGAAACCATGTATTTCTGCCGGGACTTTGGCGCCTGTATGAACGAATCGCGATACCTCGATCTTGGGCAGCGTTCCCTTAAAAGCTTCCCAAGATGTCTGCAGTTGCATCGGCAGCGACTCGTCCCAGTCTAACTTTCGAAGCCACAGTTCCTGCAACAACATTTTTGCCCTAGTCACTAGAGGGCACAACAGGCCAAGCGGATCGAAAAGTCGGGCAGTCACCGACAGTATGTTTCGTTTTGTCGCACGAAGATCCAGGAAAGAGTCATCCAACCGAAATTGAAAGTAATCTTTACCCGGCAACCAAACCACGCCAAGGGTCTTAGTTACGTCTGAGTCTGCCGTTAGCGGCATGACAGCGCTTTCAGATGCGGATAACTCTGGGCAGTTAGAAAACCACTTTGCCAATTCAAATCCTGCCTCTTGCAATACCTGAGAAACTTCGTCTCGAAGGCTTAGCAGGTCCTCAACGCTTCTGGCGCCAGTCAACAAATCGTCAACATAAAAGTCATTCTGAATGACCTTGGCGGCTTTTGGACACGAATCCTGCGCGATCTCTCCAAGCCGATTTAAACACCGAATCGCTAGATAGGGGGCTGGCGAAGTACCATAAGTCACGGTGTTCAGCTTGAAGATTTTTAGAGACTCAGATGGATCTCGTCTCCACACTATGAGCTGAAAGTTTCGGTCAGCTTCGTCAACCATTACTTGACGATACATCTTTTTTACGTCTGCTGCAAGCGCAAACTTGTGCAGTCTGAACCGAAGCAGGGTCGAATACAGCTCCTCTTGAATGGTGGGGCCAACCATCAAGATGTCATTCAACGCGACCTGCGTCGATGTACGGCTCGAGGCGTCGAATACCACTCTCAACTTTGTCGAGGTGCTTTGAGGTCGCAGCACGCATTGGTGCGGAATGAAATAGTGCGGACTGTCTGGGATTTTATTGTTCGTAGAAGACATATGGCCCATCGCTTCATATCCATCTTTTTTAAAGAAGGATCTTTGGATAATCTTTTTCAAGCGACAAAAATCTACGTTTCGCAACTTCATATGATGAACCAAGAGTGTTTGGGTCAGATTTGAACGGCAGACGAACCGAAAATCTCCCGGACGACAATCTTTGAGTGTTTTTCTCAAAGTGTTGCTCACAAAGTTGCTGCTCAGGAGTATGGACCTTGGCCTTGGGCGGCAAGTCCTCCACAGACCAAAATTTCTGCAGGGTTGTGTCGATTGACTCCAACACTTCTTCCTGGCAGCTGAGATGTACCAACTTTTCCGTATTTCTTATTTTTTCTGAGGCACATCTCCCTGACACTATCCAGCCGAGAACTGTTTTTTGCAAAATGGGGAACTCAGGCCCTTGCTTTATCTGGCCGACTGACAATAGTTCAAAGAACGAGTCTGCGCCTATAAGCATATCTATTTTTTGGGGCTTGAAGAAGAATGGATCTGCCAATTGAATATTTTCAGGCACCCTCCAGCCGCTGGTGTTCACCGTTTCATCCGGATGATAACCAGAAATATTTTTTAGTATGTAAAATTCGGACAACAATTGACTGCTACCCACTCGCGACTTAACTATCGTGTGAATTTTCTTGGTTGCTTGAGCATTAGTTCCACCAATGCCCCGCAAGCTCAAACACACGTCCTCTCCCTTAATCTGAAGTCTCTGAGCGAGCTCATCGGTCACAAAATTTACTTGTGAACCAGAATCGAGCAACGCTCGAGCCAAAACTAATTCGCCACTTTTTGTTTGGACGCTCACGATGGCTGTGGCAAGAATAACTTTATCCGATGCAGTCGCATGCATAACATGCGAAGTGGATGGAGTATTCTGCAAGAGCGTGGGCTGAGGAGGACCTGGCAACGCGAGATTTGATGGCGAGTAAATGTGCAGCAATGTGTGGTGTGAGGACTTACACACCCTGCATCTTTTCGATTTGCATCTTTTTACCGTGTGGCCCTTTCGGAGGCAGTTAATGCATAAAGGAGCCTTTTTTGCAAAATCGAATCTTTGCTGAACTGTTAGGGCAGCAAAAGCAGTGCAACTTCCTACTTTATGTTCTGCTGAGTTGCAAAACACACATACTTCGGGGTCGTCTATGGCAGCAACAAACGAAAACTCCTATTTCCATTCTTCTTAGGATAAGCCTGGCTCTGCTGAACAATTTTTGGCTTACACGCTTCTTCGGCAACCATATGCTGATAGCGCTTGTTCAGGGCCGACTCACACTCGCTCCAAAGAGGAAGCGAAGTATAATCTAACTGTTCTTCCCATTTTCTTTTAGTTCCTGCATCGACTTTGCCCATTACTAGATGGATGAGGATGGCATTCGTAATACGTTTGTCATCCCCAATGGACAAAAGAGAATCGTATAGCGCTGTGACTGTGTCGATCAGGTTTCTCAAGGCTGTAGCTGATGGCTGGGAAATCTTTGGCAGATTAAACAATGTCGATATATTGTCAAAAAAAATTAAACAATCATTATCGTACACCCGCCTTAGGCTAGCCAGGGCTTTTGGGTAATTATTCGCTGTAACTTGGAATGCCCTGACTGTTCCTAGCGCGTCTCCAGCCAAACACGATATTAGATGGTTAAATTTTTCGATATAGTGCAGCGTGTCATCTTTGTCAACAAAAGTTTCGAAAAGGCTTATAAAATTTTTTAATTCGGAATGTTTTCCGCTAAAGGTTGGAAGAGCGACGCTCGGCAAACGGCATTGGGGTGTGCGCGTTGCCGGCGGAGCGGAATTGTCAACGCTCTTAAGCTTTGTTTCCGCGATTAGGGAAATTAGCAACGATTTTGCTATTATCGCAGTCTCTTCTAACTCTTCGCGGTACTCATCATCTCCATCTTCCGCTTCAATTTTATTCTGTATAAGCGAAGCATTTTCAATGTGCGTATTTAGGATTTCTAATCGACATTCTAACTCAACCGTATTTAAGGAGAATCGACCCTCCTTTAAATATTTTTGCGTTCGCTCTATACTCTTCATATATCCATCTCGTTGGTTTTTCAACCCTTCGATGTCCTTGTTGATACTTTCTGATTTTGGCTTTTTTTCTTTTTTTTGGTATCGAAAAGTTTATAATTTAATTTAATTTATTTTTTTTTTTTTTCAATTGTATTTATGTAAATGTATACAAAAATTTGTTTTTAAATTTATGAAATTTAAAAATAATAACTAACGAGAGGAATACGCTGAACGCAAGCAGTGTAGGGGAGTTATTTAAATGAATTTAGGAATTAATTTAAGGAATCCTAATTTATTATAATAATTCAATAATTATAATATGCCGAGCGCACGTCGTGTAGGGGAGCACACGCCAAGCTCAAACACCAAAAAACGAACAAGCGTTTAGGCAACGGCAACGCTTGCACCGTTCCAGCGATCGAAAACGAAAACGTGTGTGTGTATGTGTACGGGTGGCGGTGCTCAACGTAATGCTAACGGAGAATGATGCCCTGACCGATAACTAAGGGCAACGAATATATAAACCTGACGCCTAAAAGCGCGGGAAATGGCGAAAAGCGAGGGAAATTTGAGGAAAATGCGCGGCCGAAAATTTGCCGGGAATTTAATTCTCGAATTACAAATTTTCACACTTCCCAACTTTAACCCTTTTAATTTTTGCAAAGCTATAATTGGTGTTCACTACGACGAGAAATGGGGGAATTTTATTCTTTGAACAACCAGGATGCCGACAAATATTTATTTGATTTTGGTCCAAAGCGATTCACTTATGTATTTATAATTCGAAATATGTATATTTGTATGGATGTATGTATGTATCAGAATTATAATCGTTCGTGCATGCAAGTTTTATTTATTTCTTGGTTAGAATGCTCGCTATCTACCGAATTTTTCACACGAATGCAAAAAGTTGAAAGATGGGCCAAAACACAATTTACAAAACGAAACAGATTAACTTTCAACTTTTAGCACTCTATACCTGGTGGGACGATTCACATCCGTCGGTAACTTCCCTCTTCGAATTCATATGCCTTTCTTCCTGTGCGTAGGGGATTACAGCGGTGAATTTGGCGATAACGGCGGTTGAGAACTGCAGTGGCCAAAATTTTCCAGCCGTAGCAAAGGCGTATTTCAGTAGGCAGCAACTGACGAATTTCAGCGGCAACAACAATTTACTGGCCCAGAAATAAAATTGGCGCCAGCAACCACGAAGTAAATCGGCAGTAACAGGCGACAAGCAGCGGTAACAACAACTACACAGGTCCAGCTAACGGCGATTGAGAACAGCAGCGGCAATGGAAATCGAAGAAACTGCAGCTTCCAAACTTCCAACAATTTTATTTGGCGGCAGCAACGACGAATTAAATCGGCAGCAACGACGAATTAAATCGGCAGCAACAAATCACTTTAATGTTTTAAAAAGGGGCCGGCGCGATTTATTTGATTAATTTGTTTGTTTCACCAAAAAAAATAACAACTCGAGTTCCACTGCTAATCACGTCGGGGTCACCATGAAAATTTAATACTATTTTGTATTACAACGCGAAAACTTGTGATTGCTACTAAAAGACTTGGGAGGAGAAGCCTTTATTAATATTTTTAATGGTAAGTAAATTGTGTAGTACATGTACGTATTTTATAAATAGATAATTAATGTGATATAATTTAATTGTGTTTATTAGAACGGCATTTCAACCTTGAAACCTTAAACTCTTAAAATGGGATCAGCTGCGTGGTGAAATTCCAGTAGAATTGGTAGGGCCAGCAGTCGAGTTTTTTCAAAGACTAGAGCTATGGCAAAAAAACGTAAGTATTAAAGATTCAGTGCAAGTTCAAACATAAATACGTTTTGGTTGTCGAAATATGTGTGTGTATGCATTTGTTTTCCTTTTGTTGCGCGAAGGGGCAATAAACTGCGCAGTCGCGACGCGTGGGCGCCGCAAAGAAAGAAACTGCGCATTTGTTTTTCAGAATAAGGGTTGAAATTTTGAGTTACTTTCAGTTGTGTGTGATTTGTGGTAAAGTGAAGATCTATTTTGGTTTAATTTCTGTGCAACAATTAATCTAGATAGCTAAAAATTAGACATATTTCATAAATTTTCAGGATCAGGAAGATAACAGTATTGAGTCCGTATTTGGTGTTTCATTGAGCAATATTCTGGCAAACAGCAAGAAGGGAAAGCTTATAATAAATAGCTATGAAGAAACAAAATCCCTCAATACCAGGACACGAAGGGAGCTGAGCCGTTCCATCGTAGAGTACTTGCTGGCAAAAGCTGTTCAACCTAAGCAGGAACTCTTAGAAGACGTCGCCTTGCAAATTACTCATCTATTCAGTTCTAAAACTGCTGTAAGTAACTATTTTATTCCAAAAACAGTATAAATTTGAAGTATTTTTCCCCTAGGAAACCTATTTTCTTAAAAACAAAGGCAAAAACCAGGTGGACTGATCTACTCAAACTATTACAACGTCTGATGACGAAGAAAATCTTTCCCCCAATGCACATGTTCTTGAAGGCAAGTGAAACTTAACCTTTTCGAATACATGTATTTAAGAAGTATTTTACGTTTATAGAGGAGGTCGAGTTAGCAAGAACTTGGTTAAAGCTAAATGTCGAGCCGTTCGAGACTGTTCTAAATCACTGGAACTCTAGCTTTTTGTGGAGGACTAATTTTGTTAAATCAGAAGCAAATTTCTCCGATGTGTTGAATGAATTTCCAATTTTAAAGCAATCATTTGGACACACTCTGGTTCGTTACCCTTAAAATCCAAACTTTCCCATATCTTTAAAGTAATTTTATTTTAGATTGATGCCGATTTTGATTTGCTGTATCCCCATCAAAGCAGAAAATTGGTTGAAAAATGGGATAATAATAAAAAAAAAAATAAAGAAGATCGATCAAATAGTTCTTGTGCAATCGTGGTCACCGCATGCCGCTATAAAAAAAAGGGTTCCGAGAGAATTGCCATAACTTTGTAAATTATTCATATATTTTTAAGATCAAGCGCTTGTTGTTTCGATAAAAACATGTACTACACAGGCCGACAGTGTTTTTGGTGCAGCCCTATGGGCATTAAATTGTGTTAATATAGACGGGTATAAGTATATCTGCATACTTAGTTTTCGCGTTTAACGGGTGGTATTTGTGCAATCGCGGTTTGAAAAAATTAGCAACATTAATTGTTTTGATTTAAGATATCCTCGAGGGTCTGTGCTTAGTTGTAATAAAACTTATGCCAAAAAATTGCTTAGATGCCCTTCTAAATAATTGCATTTAAGGTTCCATCATAATTTGAGTCAATCAAAGCCTATGAGCCATTGAAGTAATTTGTTCACCTCTATTTCCAACCAACTTGATGCGGTGAACAGGCTTAAAAAAATACAAGGAAAAATATGTGCCCTAAAATATTTGACAGGCATCTAGAGGCGTCTTTCACCGAATTTTTAAGAAAAATAAGACCATTATACGTCGAAGGATGGAATTTATAGAATTTTTTTCATAGGAACGTAAAAAGTAACAAGTATTTTTGAGTAACTATTACGTAACGAGTTGGTCGTGACTTCACACAGTAGGTTTTTTAAAGATAACAGTGGCGTAGCCTTAAAATTGTGGGGGGAGATATTTAACAGGCATACTAACCCCTTGAAAATACAAATTTTCGATGTTCGGCGCCTACTGCTAAACAAATTGAAAGGCAAATTTCGAATGTGTCAGATATTTATGTAAAATGGAATTTCAAAATTCTTGTTACTTTTCCCGTTCTTACGGAAAAAATTCTATAAATTCCATCCTTCCACGTACAATAGTGGGTTTTATCTCAAAAATTCGGGAAAAGTCGTACCTAGATGCCTGTCAAATATTTTACGGCACATATTTTTCCTTGTATTTTTTTAAGCCTGTTCACCGCATCAAGTTGGTTGGGAATAGAGGTGAACAAATTACTTCAATGGCTCATAGGCTTTTATTGACTCAAATAATAATGGAACCTTAAATGCAATTATGTAGATGGGCATCTAAGCAATTTTTTGGCATAGGTTTTAATACAGTTGGGCTCTTTGCCCTTTGCCCTTAGCCCTTCGAAGATATCTTAAATCAAAACATTAAATGTTGCTATTTTTTTCAAACCGCGATTGCACAAATACCACCCGTTAAACGCGAAAACGAAGTATGCAGATTGTTGGGTCAGTGAGCTTTTTCACTAACTCTAAACCTTTGCCGAAATAAAATAGAAACCGCACAAATTTTCAATTAATTATGCACTAAGTTTATTCTATGGCAACAAGGCCTTAATTTCAAGGGTTTTGTTTATATTGATTTGGGTGGGCAGGCAGACCGATTTGTCTGTGCCTTTAACAAGCGAAAGTATTAGCCGAAAGAAAATAGGCAGGCGATCAGCGAACGTGCCTTCAGCGAGCGAGTACAAAATCGAACTAAAAACTAGATGCTTGCCGTAGAATGACGACAAATGAAGTTCAAAAAGGAGTAGCAATTACAGCAAATGACAGAGTTGCCAACACAGGGCAAATGGAAAAGGCAAAAACAAACATCGAGAAATTAGTTTACGTTAAGACTTTGAATTTTAGGATTTAATTAGGCTGCGGCATGACCGAACATTCTCCCCCCGTTGGAAGTCCAGGGCTTTCAACCAGATCCTGCTTCGGCAGCACGCACAACTTGCGGACAGCTCTTCGAGTGGTGGCAGTTGCTGTTCGTATTACTGCCACACGAGCAACTCCATCAGATCCAGGCACCAATTCCATGACCCTGGCTAATGGCCATTTAAGAGGAGGCAAGTTCTCGTTTTGAACCAGGACGACATCGTTTACTTGTAGCGCAGGTTTGGAGGTACGCCACTTTGACCGCTGCTGCAACAGAGTCAGATATTCTTCACGCCACCGTGACCAGAAGATTTGTTGAAAGTATGCGATTCTCTGCCAGCGGTCCAAACGGTTGAAGTTCAGACTTGTGACATCAGGCTCAGAGTACAGCACCAACGGAAATGTGCCAAGAAAGTGTGCAGGAGTTAGCACCTCAAGATCTGCCGGATTCTCTGAAAGAGGGAGTAAAGGTCGTGAGAAATGAAATTTGGCCGTTTTGACTGCAGCCTCCCAGAGGCCTCCAAAGTGAGGCGACCGAGGGGGAATAAAACGCCACTCAATTGAATCCTCCAGGCAGAACTCCTCTATAGCTCGAATGTGGGGGCCCGACAGAAATAAATTCCTCAGCTCAGCCAGCTCGTTTTTAGCTCCAACGAAGTTCGTAGCATTATCCGACCATATGCGGGCAGGTTTTCCTCTGGTGAGAATGAACCGCTTCAATGCTCCCAAGAATGCTTGCGTTGAAAGATCCTGAACAAGCTCCAGGTGGATCGCTTTCGTCGCAAAACAGATGAAAACGCACACGTACGTTTTGACAGGCATCTTGCTTCGAACTCCAGTTTTGTAGCAAAATGGCCCGCAGAAATCCAAACCAGTAACCATGAACGTTGACGTTGCATTTACACGATCCTTAGGTAGATCAGCCATTAAATGCTGAGCTAATTGTGGTTTAGCTCGGAAGCATATGATGCATTTGGACGTTGCAGCTGATACTGTTTTTCGGCCACCTATCGGCCAAAATTGAAGACGCATGCTAGCGAGCAGAGCTCGAGGACCAGAATGCAAGTTTTTCCGATGCAAGTCCAGTATAATAGCACGTGTAACTGGATGCTGGCGTGGTAGTATAACAGGATGCTGCGCATTGTAATCCAAGGAAGAATTTTGTAGTCTGCCACCAACTCGCATTACACCAAAGCTATCGATGAATGGGGAAAGTGAGGACAACGGGCTGGATGATGTAATTTGCCGCTTAGAATGCAGCCTCCAGTAGTCATCAGCCAGGTTGCTCATTTGGATACTTCTGATAAGCATCTGAGTGCCCATTTTTACATCTTCGACGTCGAGACCAGGACGTCTTATGCGGTAAACAAATTTGTAGACGTATCCAAAGGTGTGGGTCATCTTTTGCCAAGAATTCACAAATTTGCAGTTTAAAGATGGATCCACTTCGCTAGCGACGCCAACCAAAATGCGCCTTCTGAGCTCGGGAAGAGTCTTCACAGGTAAACACGATTCAGGCCAACCGTGCTGATTCTTGAGAAGAAATTCTGGGCCTCTGAACCAAAGGGTAGATTCCATTAGCTCGCTCGGGGAAGCACCTCTTGACAAAATGTCGGCTGGATTGCAGTCAGTCGGTACATAGCGCCAATTCATGCCACTGGATAGCTCTTGAATTAAAGATATTCGATTAGCAATAAAAACTTGAAAACGTGAAGGTTCATCGCTTATCCATGATAACGCTACAGCAGAGTCCGACCAGCAATAAAACGGGCAATCGAAGAGATTCATGTTGCGTACGTCCCGCATCAGGTGAGCCAGTAGTACAGCAGCGCACAGCTCTAGTTTGGGAACCGTGAGAGTCTTCAAAGGCGCCACACGAGATTTTGAGCAAAGCAGATGCACCTTTCGTTTGCCGTCTGCTATTGAAACGAGATAGATGCATCCTCCATATGCGTCGATGCTAGCGTCACAGAATCCGTGGACCTCAATGGCGCCATTCAGATGCACCGCCAGTCGAGGAAACTTCATTTGTTGGGTACGACCCATGTCAGACGACAGTTTCAGCCATGACGTGTTGAGTGCCTCAGGAAAGCTCTCATCCCACTCTAACTTCTCTCTCCAGACTTGTTGCAGGAAGATTTTGGCCTTGGCAACCACAGGACCAATGAGACCAAGCGGATCGTAAACCCGAGCAATTGTGGAAAGCACCAGTCGTTTACATGGCTTTGGAGAGAGCTGCATGGGAGAAAAAGAAAAACAAAAGACATCCGCTGCAGGGTCCCAGGCCAGACCCAGAGTCTTGGTAAAGTCGCTGCCATCGTCAAACTTCAGGAATGTTTCCTTTTCAGAGTCCGGAATTTGTTCAAGGACACCACGCTCGTTGGAACACCATTTTCTGAGCTTAAAGCCCCCTCTTGCAAGCAAGCCCTTTGTTTGAGACATGATTTCAAGGACTTCCTGTGTTGATTGGCCTCCTGTGATCAGATCGTCCACGTAGAAGTCCCGCAAGGTGATTTTTGAACCTATTGGAAATGTGCTCTTCTCATCACTCGCCAATTGATGCATCGTTCGAACGGATAAAAAAGCTGCAGGCTTAGTTCCATAGGTTACGGTATCAAGCTTGAATACCTGCACCTCCTGGTCCGGTGAATCACGCCAAAGAATACATTGAAGATAGCTATCGGGTTCAGCCACGCGAACACATCGATACATCTTGCAGATGTCACCAGTCAATGCAACGGGGAAAGTCCGAAACTGTAGCAGCGTGTTGAACAGCTTCTGCTGAATGGTAGGCCCTGCCATGAGAACCTCGTTAAGGGAATGTCCACTTGACGTTTTGGCAGACCCATCAAAAACGACTCGCAATTTAGTCGTGGTGCTGTCTTCCTTGAAAACGCAATGATGGGGCAGAAAATATTTGCAAAGGTTAATGGAGTCTCTGGGCACGACGGACATGTGATTCAAATTCAAATATTCACGAATAAATGCCGAATATTGAGCCTTAACTTCTGGCTTGCGCTCTAGCTTGTTCTCCAAATTGAGAAACCGACGATAAGCTTGATTGTACGATTCACCCAGTAGCAATAGAGTGTTCCTTGCAGGTAGTCGTACGGAATATTCACCAGAGTCTAATCGACGAAAGTTGGCCTTGAAATGAGCCTCACACTCCAGTTCTTCTTTGGTGGCTGTGACCACACCTTCACCACAGCTCTCAACTTCCCAAAAGCGACGAACTAGTTCATCCATATGAACTTCGGCAGTAACCAATTCACGCTGCACAGCTTGACAGTGCAATGCAGTTGTTTTGAAAGGAGAAGATCCACCTCCTGTAACGATCCAACCAAGCCTCGTTTTCTGCAATAGGGGTAACCCAGCAGCCAACTTTATCTGCCCTACTGATAATAGCTCAAAGAACATGCTTGCACCAATAAGAAGATCTATTCGCTGAGATTTATAGAATTCAGGATCGGCTAGCTGAATATTTGAGGGAATTTTCCAGCCATCGGGTTTAACAGTTAAACTGGGTTGATTGTCAGTAATCGCTGAAGCAACAAGAGCAGACAGGCATGCGAAGTAATTTGAGGTATGCGACTTTAGCTTAATGCAAACGGAAACTCCTTCAGAGTCAAATCGAGAATCTCCAAGACCAGCAACTGATACGGTAGACTTAGTTTTATGCAATTGCAACTGGTGAGCGAGCCGGGAAGTCACAATGTGGACTTGAGATCCCGAGTCTAGCAGCGCACGGCATGGGATCCAAGCGCCTGATCGACTTTGAACGCTTATGACTGCAGTTGCAAGAAACACAATGTCAGAATCCAAATTCTGAGCCAGCAAAGAGGTAGAAGGGCTTGACGTAGTTGCAATTGGCGTAGTTTGTTCTGCAACGGGAGCTCGCAGAACCTGGGTCGAGGACTGAGTGCCAAGATGCAAAAGGGTGTGATGCTTGGACCTGCAAGTTCGACAGCAGCTTGACTTACAATTGCGTATTTGATGTCCCTTTCTTAAGCAATTAAGGCAGAGCGCTAATTCCTTTACCTTCCGAATCCGCTCTTGTACTGACAGATTGGCGAATTGAACACAGCTGTAAATTGAATGGCCACTGTTGTCACACACAACACATCCAGTTCCCAAAGTGTTTGTGGCAATTAAGATGCTTCTGTTGCGGCTTCTTCCTGATTGTGTGTTATTTGAGTACAAGGCTGTAGTGTGCTCTACATTTTCCAATTTTTGACAACGCTTGGACAAAAATATTGTAAATTGATCAACCGAAGGAATTTCATCAATAGCCGCAGACTCCTCCCAATTGGCCTGAGTTTTGCTATCTAATTTTTGGAGTAAAACGTGAACCAGAATGCAGTTTGAAATTTGCTCAAGGGAACCCATTGACTGAAGAGCACGGAGATTAGCATTTATTTTATCAGACATGTCTCTCAGCTTCGTTGCGGACGGCATGTCCACTTTAGGGAGACCCAAAATTGCCATTATATGGGATTGGAAAATTAGACGCTTATTATTGAAACGGTTGTTCAACAAGTCCAAGGCTACTGTATAGTTTCTATCACAAATTTCTAATGAGCGCACTGTGTCCAAGGCGGAACCCTTCAAGCAAGACTTTAAATGCTGCAGCTTCTCAATGTTAGTGAGCTCAACGTCATTGTCGATAATAGCCTTGAACATGGATTGAAAATCAGCAAATTCGGTATAGCCACCAGAGAATTCAGGCAACCTCAATTCAGGCAAATTCGATCTTTTAACCGACATAGATTGGAAATCCAGAGATGGACCTGGTCTGAGCGTGGAATTTCGAATTTCTGAACGTTGACGCCTACCCAATTCACGACTTAGCTTGATTTGAATTGATATGATGAGCTCTTCGAAATCATCGCGAACCTGACTGCCGATTTCATTAAAATCCAGCCTTTCAAGACTGTCATGGGCCTGTGTAAATGTAGTTTTGTTTTCCTCGAAGAACTTAACACGAAGCTCTAACTCTTCCTCACTCATCGCCTGGAGCTTCTCAACAGTCAGGGCCTGCTCAGAGGCTATAGCCTTAGCAAGCATTGATTCCGCCTTCAATTTAAGATGCTTCACTCCCTGCTCTGGAGCAGCAAAAGTTGTGTCATTTGGCATTTTTGATAAATTTATTTTTATTATTTTTAGCTTTTATCACTTGCAAATAACTAATTTCCACTGTGCAGTGTGCGGTACTGTACTTCTTGACCACCGAAACTAACGGAATGTATATGCGCCTATTTGCATATAAGCGGCAAAATAGCGGTGGAAGGGTGCAACGTACTCGCGAACAAAACGTTTGGCCGCCGCTGTAAAACGTTCAAAGCGGGAACGAAGGCACAAAGAGGAAACCGATACGTTCTTTGCGGCGCGCGGGCGCAGGGGCGGGTGCGATGTGAGTTTCTAGCGGAGCTTATCAGTTACCGCTTGCGCTTATGTACATAGAACTTTGCAAGTTATGTAAATGCGAACGAAACAAATAATTATATTATTTGTATGTTAATGTTGATCACGTCGGGGTCACCAAAATGTTGGGTCAGTGAGCTTTTTCACTAACTCTAAACCTTTGCCGAAATAAAATAGAAACCGCACAAATTTTCAATTAATTATGCACTAAGTTTATTCTATGGCAACAAGGCCTTAATTTCAAGGGTTTTGTTTATATTGATTTGGGTGGGCAGGCAGACCGATTTGTCTGTGCCTTTAACAAGCGAAAGTATTAGCCGAAAGAAAATAGGCAGGCGATCAGCGAACGTGCCTTCAGCGAGCGAGTACAAAATCGAACTAAAAACTAGATGCTTGCCGTAGAATGACGACAAATGAAGTTCAAAAAGGAGTAGCAATTACAGCAAATGACAGAGTTGCCAACACAGGGCAAATGGAAAAGGCAAAAACAAACATCGAGAAATTAGTTTACGTTAAGACTTTGAATTTTAGGATTTAATTAGGCTGCGGCATGACCGAACACAGATGTTCTTATATACGTCTATATTAACATATTTTAATGCCCATAGGCCTGCACCTTTTAATAAAGTCCATTTTGTTGACCTGTGCTATCAATAAATAATAACTTCAGTTTCATAAAATAATTGCTACACACCTGAAAAAAAATCCAAAGTTCCCTTAATTTTTTCGCTCAAAAAGGTATATAACCCCTTAAAGCAAACTATTTTCTCATTTAGGAACTAAGTCAACTTTTATATGGATGTGCCTACATGCAGTTTTGGTTCCAACAAACAGATGCAAAAAAACCTGGATCCAAAATTCCAGCAGCCAAATTCACGATCGCCGACTCGAGAAACCGATTCATGATGTGGAAGGCGAGTTTGGGCGAGCTGCAGACATTTCTAAAGGATCAAATGGATACTTGTTTCAGTGACAAGCAAAAACTTCAGCCCTTTGTATGTTGTATCGGAACTAACCCAATTAATTTGACTGATTTTTTTGTTTATCTATCCGGTATATTCTACCGTATGCCAGACTTGCTCACAAGTATTGATGTTTGCTTCAAGATATTTTTTGTTTTAAATCTCAAATATCCTAGTGAGTGCCAATTGGTGTGGACATTTATTCAAAAGCTAATTTTTGAAATTGAGCTAAGCTCAGATATAAAAAACAAATCTGTTTCGGAGCTGATAAATGATTATAAAAATTTAAAAAAGTAATTTATTTTTAAATTTGAACTTTTCTTTTATAATATTTCAATTTTCAATATACTACATTTTCTTTTTATATTATAAGATATTAGGTTTAAATTTTTTGCTAATTTTCGTTAACTTTTAAACTTTTTTATTTTTTTTATTTTTTTATTTTTTCCTACCATTACATTTAGTTTTTATATAGTTTTCCTTAGGTTAATCATTTAATTTTGAAACTTCTTTTTTTTTCCTTACTTTTTATTTTTTCTTACCATTACATTTAGTTTTTTATATCGTTTTTTTATAATCATTTAATTTTGAAACTTTTTTTTTCTTACTATTTAGTTTTTCATATTTTTATTCCAAATCCTTATCAAAATGGAACTGAAATGTAAAATTTGCTTTCTAAATTTTGCTGACAAAACTAAATTCATGGCTCATATGTGTGAATATCATACGCTTACACTTTTTTGCAATCTTCCTTGCGGTTTTATGT
The DNA here is from genome assembly GCF_030179915.1 of Drosophila takahashii. NCBI lineage: Eukaryota > Metazoa > Arthropoda > Insecta > Diptera > Drosophilidae > Drosophila > Drosophila takahashii. The sequence continues at coordinate 8,065,122 of NC_091679.1, read as the reverse complement.
TTTGTTCCCAAACATATTCTAATATACGGTCCCTCGCCAAACATATTCAAAACAAAAGTTTAGATTTAAGGCCTCTTTACACCTCAGTAGGAATTTTTGAAATGGAATTTTTCTTATTTCATGTCTGTTTACATTTCCTGTTATCATTCTGAAACGTACTTGCCCTGCCAAATTCGTTCTATCAAATTTAAACGGAAAAAACGATTTGTATTCTTTTAGAATGGATGATGAGTGGTACGTATTTAGATACATTCTGAGCGCAATAATCTCGATGGCAACTTATACACTACTGTCTTTATTTTAGTGTAATATTACTGCAACTTGCAATTAATAATCTGGCTATCGCGGCGTTGTTGAAAAAAAAACGTGAAAAAAACCAAAGAAGCAAACGCAAGTGCTGGGTCAATCCCTATCTAAAGGATCGAAACAAAAAAATAATACAGACGACAATAGTACTATAGTAAATTTACAACAAGAAGAATTAGAATCATTAGAATTTCCGATAGTAAACAAACCTTCACAACAAGAAATAGAATCAGATTTAAAAAGCCCACAGATTGTCAACACACATGATTCCAAACCGAACACCGTAAATTTCCAAAATAATACAGAAAACTTTACATTAAAATTATGCTCAACATTAAAAACTCCACGCGAAGAAGTTTTCAAATTGCAAAAAGAAATTAAAAGATATATCACAACCCCGTTAGAAAAGGAATTACGGAAAGTTAGAAATTCACTAAAGACGCCACACGATTTAAATAATATTATAGATTTTTGCCAAAACCCATTTAGGAACTGTAACAGTGAATGCAATCTTTTAAAAACTCTCAGGGATAAAGATTTATATGCGGATCCGCTTATTATAACCATTGATAATAGAATATCCCCAATTAGATTTAGAAGCAGAATGTCTTTAAAAGCAAAAAAAAATACAAGCGGCAATCTTTCCTTTAAAGTTTCACTTTAAAAAATTTTTTGAAATGCCGTCTGTACTTGACAGTTTTTTGAAAAGACTTGCTTATTGGGAAGGTCAAAAGAATTTTTTTAATTTCGTAAACGGTTATTTATGGAAAGAAATTAAGTTAAGCTTCTCTAATTCCGATAAAATTGTCTTGCCATACTTTTTATACTTCGATGACTTCGAGGTTAACAATCCATTGGGTCCACATTGTGCCCCTATTCAAGGGGTTTATTTGTCCTTCCCAACTGCTCCCAATGAATTAAATAATATCTTTTGTGCTGCATTATTTAAGACATTTGATATTAAGTTATTAGGTTATTCTAAGTGTCTTTTTAAATTTATAAAGCTTCTACAAGAACTGGAAAATGACGGAGTGGATGTCAAAGTAAATGGGAGGCACCATAAAATAGTTTTTGTCTTAGGACTAATTTTAGGCGGCAATTTGGGACTGAATAGCGTTTTGGGATTCACAACCTCGTTTTCAAGCAGTTTTTTTTGCAGGTTTTGTAAGCTTTCAATATCAAAAACTGCATTAGCATACAATGTTAAATTTAAATATTTGCGAAATGAAGTGAATTATAGAGAAGATATTGAACAGAGTGACCCAAAATTAACAGGAATAAAGTCCGAGTGTGCTTTTAATAAACTTCAACATTTTTCAGCAGTAAAAAACTTTTCTGTCGACATACTTCACGATGTATTCGAAGGCCATTTACGCTACGATATTCCGCATATTATTATGCATTACATTCGTACTAAAATATTTGATCTAGAAACATTACATTTACGAAAAACCAATTTTCAATACGGTACTGCTGAAGTCGGAAATTTTTTTCCCCCGTTGCAGTTGAATCATTTAAAAACATTTAATATTAAAGCAACAGCCCGTAAGCTTCTCACATTTGTAACTTATTTTCCATTAATGATAGGGGACTTAGTTCCAATTGAAGATACGGTTTGGAAATTTGTGAAAAATTTACTAAAGTTAATCGATATAATTACCTACTTTGAGTATACCATCAATGATTTAAAATCTTTAAAAGAAATCATAACATACCATAATAAGGAATACCCTATTTTATTTAATGTTTCTTTAAAGCCAAAGCATAATTTTTTATTACATTATTATGATATAATACAACAGTCAGGACCCCTTAAGTATTTGTGGTCTTTACCTTTTGAAGCCAAACACAAAAGGCTACAAACATACGCAAAAAACACGACTTCTCGAAGAAACATTAATGTGTCCTTGGCAAACAAGATGGGTATTAATTTTGCAAATTATATTCAAAATTTTAAAGTCCAAGAACTAGAACTCAGCAAATCCAAGTGCTTAGGAATAAATTCCCTATTATTCGAAGAGCTTTGTAACTTTTATGATCAAATAGAAAATGTTACTTGTTATACCTACGTAAAACTTCAAAATATTATTTTTAAAAGGAATTTTATAATATACAGCTTCGAACCAGATTTTATATCATTCGAAATAAATGAAATATGTTCCTTTGAAAACGAAGTTTCAATGTTATGTGCTAAGCTAAAAACGAAATATAGTGAGCATTTTACATGTCATAAAATCTTGAAAAAAAGGAATATACCCTGATAAAGTTGAATGACATAAAATTTCCACCCACGGAAACACAATTAATAAATGAAAACATGTATATTAAACCTAAATTCTATTTTTAACTAATCTTTAAATATTTATTAGTTTAAGCAATATTATAAGTGCCTAATAGTATTTAAAAATATATATTATGTTAAAAAAATGTATGCATAAATTTAAGCAATACCAATGTAAAATAATAATAAATAATTTATGTAAATCAGAAAATGAACCCAATTTTTTAGGGCTATCCACCTGTTTTTAAGAAAATAATTTCTAATATTCAAAAAATACCATAAAAGTAATCCCAATTTTTAAAAAAATATAAAAATAGAAATTAATTCTATTTTTGGCGGCGATTTACCCGTGAATTCAGAAAATTGTCCCTAAATTTAAGGAAACCGCATCTCACATTTAGGGCAAGTCACCAATAAAAGAGGAAAATCTTTCTAACTGAAAGAAAATTTGCCCTAAATTATGACAGTTCTAAAATAATAATTCTGATATTTAGGGCTTTTTACCCTAAATTCACGAAAATTTGTCTATATTTAAGGGCATATGGGATAGAAATTAGAAATTAAAATCACCCTAAATTAAACCAAATTTCCATAGGGATTTCTTAGAAAAATTTTTCTAAATCCACGGGCGAATCGCCAGCGGATACGATTTACGGGCGATTTTCTAAATCCACGGGCGAAAAGTCAGTTTTTTAGGCCGATTTAGGGTAAAAATTTCTAGGAGTGTATGTGTAACTAAAATTGTGTAAATATATTTGTAATTTGTAAATAACAAACAAAAATATAAAAACCAAAAAAAATAAAATGAAATAGTTTTTTATTAAGGGACTAAAAATAATATCTATAATTTATGAAAAATGGGCCTACAATTTTGGTGAGCATTTTGCATGTTTTAGGGCAATTCGCCTATAAATCCAGAAAACCGCCATAGATTTATGAAAAACTGCCTTTAGTTTAAAGATATTTTTTTCTTATTTCTAGGGCAATTTGCCATTAAATCCAGAAAAACACCCTAGATTTATGAAAAACTGCCTTTCTCATTTCTTATTTTTAGGAAAACTACCTTAAAAAATAGAAAAATCGCACCAGATCTAGAAAAAAATCACCCTATATGTATGACTAATTCACCCGCATTTTTAGGGTAATTTGACCTTATTTTGTTGGTTAGTTGCCATTAACCCCCGTTTTAGGGCGATTTTCCTTGTTCTTAGGGCGATTTTACCGGAAAATTTCTATGAGTGTAGAGCTCGTAAATAACTGTCGACACTTTCAATCTCTTCGACAAATAACACAGAACGAAACAAGTTAATTTCTGTTCGAGTACATCGACTATTAGATACCAGTTACTCAGCTAATCGAAGTGTGAGGGAGGTGGACATAAGCAAGCGGTATTACTCTAGATTAGCGGAATTTACGAGCAAAAAAACTTGGCGGTCGGCCATGGTTCTTTTGTAATTAAATTTCAAAGTTCCAGGTTTCGCTATAAAAACAAACTAGTTACATTTATTGAGTTCTATATGTAATACTATTGCAAAGTTATTATAAAAACTAAGAAGTGCCACGATTAATAGCTCAATGAGCGGCGATTAAAAAAATGAAGCTCCGTAGACCAGAGAAACAGTTATATCTCTTATTTCTCAACCCGTGATGCAGAAGTAGAGAGAACTTCTTCAAAGACCAACTCAGCCGAACTGACCATTGACAGTGCGAGAGCACTGTCTTGTTCTCCCGCCCTACTCACACCAACTGCCACTTCATGGAGCTTGCAGTGAAAAGCCCCACCACCAGCCTCGACTCACCGCTCACCAGCCACGAGCACTGTAACCTTGTTTATTTCTGCAACAACAACATCAATGGTCTCCGTAACCAACAACGCGATTTCGAATGCGTTAGCAACTTCTGCAGCGCCGAATAAAACTACAAAGCCAATTGTAATTACAAGTGCCAATAACGGCAATACCAAACAACAACAAGTGGGTCCGGCTATACAGACTGGCATGGATCGATACATCCAAGTCGAAGGAAGCTGAGCCCGCCAAATAAAATGGCTGGAAATAAACCAAAACAAAATTGCCCTAATAAAGGCAGCGAACAACCAGGGGCATCTAGTAACAAAAGATTCGTCCTGTTGTCTGATATTGAAAATAATCAATTCGAAGCTGGACAGGCTGTACAAAGGAAGCCAAAGCCCCCACCAATTTACATAAACGAACAGAACTCAAATACCCTAGTAAAGAAAATTGTTGCGCTGGTCGGAATTGACAACTTTTATGTTACTCCTCTTGTCAAAGGGAATATGACCAAATACCTATTTACATTATCTTACGTGACTACAAATAGGTGTCTTACATGGCTACAAATGGGTGTCTTGTGAGAGCCGTTTTACTTCAAAACTTCAAAATTCCATTTGGGGTGAATATGGTTGAGGTTACTTTGTGATAACACATGGTCTTTAATTTATTTCTTATGACTTCTGCAGGTTGGTAGAACTATTGGTCATATTCGCAGTATTGGTTGCGCTTATGGTCGAATTTGTAAGCGAGAGTTTTCTGAGCCATAACCCTCAAGCAAGAAGAGCTTGCGCATCCGGTACATCGAGAAACTGTCGCCGACCAACACAAAGCATCCTTTGTGGATAGCTCATTCAAATTAAAGCTCTCCGATAGAGCCAGTCACTCCGATTAGGAACTTCTCGGGTACTTGGGCCCGCAGCGACGAAGACAGAGCCGAAACATTTGGTTTACACCATAGACCGAAAATAAACATTATTTTTGATTTTTTGAACCTAAAAATCAGTCACTTATAATAGTTGGAAGACCAAATGGAATACACCATTTGGTTACTACTTAGATAACCTTTTCAAATCCGCAATGATTATGGTTTTTTGATTTTTAATTCATATTGCTCAGAAATAATCATTATTTTTTAGTTTTATAAATATGTATCAGGAATAATCTTTACTTGTAAGCGAAAAAAATATCACTCAAAGTGCGATTGCAGCCGTTGTAAGCTAAGTTTTGCAAAGATTTAAATGTGTGCTTGTAGGTGAAAGCACGGAGCACATGGGAAAGACCACACAATTCCCTCATCGTACAGGCCAATAAGCTTACTTTTGTGCCAGTCCAAACTACTAGAAAAATGCCGGCTCACGCGCATAACACCATATTTAAAAAAAAACAAAATGTAATCCCGGCACAATTCGGATTTCGAGAAAGCCACGGAACCAACTTGCAAGTCAACCGGATAACATCAGAAATTCGTACAGCCTTCGTACATCGGGAATATTGTAGTGCGATATTCCTCGACGTCTCTCAGGCATTCGACCGAGTGTGGCTTGAAGGCCCTATGCATAAAATCATAAAATTACTGTTAGAAAACACTCATAAGTTACTTGAGTCGTACCTCTATCACAGAGCATTCGAGGTGATATGCAATACAACGTCATCCAACGAGTATAACAGTGAAGCCTGAGTCCCACATGGTAGCGCACTGTGCCCTAGCCTGTTTGTCCTATACACAGCAGACATCCCTACAAACGACAGGCTGACTACGTCCACATTTGCTGACGATGCCGCAATTCTGAGCCGTTCGAGATGCCCAACTAAAGCAACAGCTCAACTAGCTGATCATTTGGTGGTAGTCGAGAAATGGCTTACAGACTGGCGTATCAAAATTAATGAACAAAAGTGTAAATATATAACGTTTACCCTTAATAGACAATCGTGCCCCCGCTAACTTTGGATAGTACGCAGATCCCCCATTTCAGTCAGAAGTTTGCAACGCAGTGAAGGAGACGTTTCCGACCCCATAAAGTATATATATTCTTGATCAGCATCACAAGACGAGTCGATCTAGCCATGTCCGTCTGTCCGTCTGTCTGTTTCTACGCAAACTAGTCTCTCAGTTTTTGAGCTATCGGGATAAAACTTTCCCAGAAGTCTTTTTTTCTATTGGAGGTAGTAAATAAGTCGGAACCAACCGGATCGGACAACTATATCTTATAGCTCCCATAGGAAGGATAAAAAAAAAACGTAACAAAATTGTAGCTCCGGTGTTTTTTAAAATTTAACCTTCTACTTTTGGGAATATTTTTATACCCGTTACTCGTAGAGTAAAAGGGTAGATTCGTGCAAAAGTATGTAACAGGTAGAAGGAAGCGTTTCCGACCGTATAAACTATATATATTCTTGATCAGGATCACTAGCCGAGTCGATCTAGCCATGTCCGTCTGTCCGTCTGTCTGTCTGTATGAACGCTGAGATCTCGGAAACTATGAAAGCTAGAAGATTGACATTTTGCATGCAGATTCTAGGAGTTCCTACGCAGCGCAAGTTTGTTTCAAAAGGGTGCCACGCCCCCTCTAACGCCCACAATCGCTTATATACGATTTTAAAAATTTCAATATTTCAGAAAAGTAAAAATGCAGTTTTATGGTGTTTATCAATACCTATCGAAATGTAGAAGAAATTTTTTAAATCGGACCATTCGTTAAAAAGTTACGGCGGATCAAAGTTTTATCTCCATCTCCTTCGCACTTCCTTTAGCTGAGTAACGGGTATTTGATAGTCGGGGCACCCGACTATAGCGTTCTCTCTTGTTTTTTATATATTTCTGAATTTGTTTTTGTTTTTTAAATCGGATAACTGTATCATATAGCTGCCATAGGAACGGTCGAAAAATTAAATGGAAATTAATGGGAAAAAAATTATATCTTTGTTGGTTTTTATTACATTCCCTTCTACTCTGGGATATGACTATTTTGAAATATTTCCGAATTTCGATTTTAATTTTTAAAAGATCGAACTTCTATATCACATAGCTGTGATAGAAACGATCGAAAAATTAATGTGAAATAATAAGAAATATAACTTTTTTTGTAAATTAATAGAATGATCTGCAAGGGTATAGCTAAGGAAGCCAGCTTCCTTTCTTTCGGCTTGCCGAAGCTAGCTTCCTTTCTTGTTATTAATCGGATATACTAAATAATGTAAGAAATCAATAAAAACCAACATACCCTCGCCCAATTCTCGATATATTCCATTCAAATTAAAAAAAAACAAGAGAGAACGCTATGGTCGGATTGGTGTCCCGACTATCAAATACCCGTCACTCAGCTAAAGGGATTGCGAGGGAGTTGGATATATAAAATTTTGATTGCGCATAACTTCTTAATGAATGGTCCGATTTGAAATGTCTTTTACATTTCGATAGGTATAAATATAGACAACAAAATTGCATTTATACTTCTCGGAAATCTTTAAAGGTGTGGGCGCCAGACACATTTTAAAATCGTTAGTGGGCGATTGTGGGCGTTAGAGGGGGCGTGGCGGTCGGCTAAAATAAACTTGCGCTGCGTAGGAAGCCCAAGAATATGTGTGGGAAATCTCAACCTTCTATCTTTTGTACTTTCCGAGATCTCAGCGTTCATACAGACTGACGGACAGACAGGCGGACAGACAGACGGACAGACAGACGGACAGACAGACGGACAGACAGACACAGATACTCTACGAGTAACGGGTATAATTATTATTTTTCTGTCATCCAATGCAAAATTTGTTGTGTTTAAAAAAAATAATTACATTATGCAACATCTAAAATTTACCTCGATTGATGCTATATTTTTGAATTCGTTACGAATTCCCGAGTTAAACTGCGTTTTCCAAAAATTTCCCCGATGCAAGGATTCTTAGCACAAGGACCTCAAATTCGAAAAATGCTGAAATTGGCCAACTTTCCAGAGGTCTCAGAGGCAAACAGACTCATGGTTTGTTTTGATGTTCAAGTTTTTTAAATGATACACTTTTTATCTTTCAAACCCGCAGAATCATTTTTGGATTTTTTTTAAGGGAGAAACAAATTAAAGAAAACATAGTCAAACAAGAAAGGAAGTAAACTTCGGCCAGCCGAAGTTTATATACCCTTACAGGTATGTTGTTTTTACATTGTCAAAAATCAAAACGCCTTCTTTCTACAAAGTTACAATGGTTTTTCTATTATTTTTTTGATTATTTCTTTGGGAGCCATAAGATATAGTGGTCCGATCCGGTTCGTTCCGACATATGTACTACCTGCAATAGAAAGAAGACTTTTGGGAAAGTTTCATCGCGATAGCTTTAAAACAGAGGGACTAGTTCGCATAGAAACGGACAGACGGACATGGCTAGATGGACTCGGCTATTGATGCTGATCAAGAATATATATGGGCACTTCCAAAAAAAAGTCCACCAAGCCAAAAACTTTGAAACTTGAATAAAACATATTTCCACATGATTTTGCCCCGATATTAGTTTCTAATTAGTTGGATACTGAGCTTAACTACAAATTCGGAGTATAGTTTGATTATTTTTATGACAAACCCCACCAATATACGCAAAAATCAGTTTTTGGCTATTTTTTTGTTATTTTTTGGACCTGTCTTCTGTTTTTAATTTATCCTATAGGAATGCTAATATGTGACATTTTTCTGTACTGAATGCTTCATTCACATGCTAAACTACTAAGTTAAAAGCAAAACATCCAGCAATTGAAAGATAGAGGTAAAGAAATCCGCTTTACAAAACAGTCGGAAAAAATGTCCCGAGCGACATGTCCCGAGCGAATGTGGTTGAAACTGCATAAAAAAAAAACGGCAAAGAATTTTTGAGTAAAACCAAAGGCATTTCACAGCGACATGTTTGAACAACATTCTAAAAAAATCGCATTTAAATATTCCATCAGAATTCGCTAATTTCTGGTGTTGTATGAACTTCCCCGAAATCCACTTCTATTTTTTTCCCGAGCGAATACGGCAGTTTTTACCGATATCTTAAACACTAAAAGTGGTACAAAATCAAGACTTTTACCATAAATATAGCTTGGGAAGAGCGAAAAGAAAAGTCCATAATTAAAATTAAAATCCATTGTTTTACAATTTTTTTTTTTCAACTTTAAAATTAAATTAATTAATTGCCCTATTTTGCTAAATATTATTAGCCTATCCTATTATTAGCTCTATGAACTGCTGAACCTTTTTCTATCCCTACACACAGAACAAATTTCGCTCTAAATGAGCCTATTTACAGAGCTTTATATCTCTTCAACAGTCTACCATTTAGCATGCGATTGGACCCCAGTTCGTCCAGAGATAGCAATAAGAAGGCCCTGTTATTATATTTTTCTAGATTTAGTAACTAGACAAGACATAACAACAGACATGAAGTCTGTTGGCGAAATAAATTAATAAATAAAAAGTTTAAGAATTGGTTTACATATGCTTGATGCACAAAACTTAAGCACACAACAGAGAGTCCACTCTCCCGGGATTACAACGATTATTTTAATAACTTGACACTTCTAATGCTAAAATACTCGGATGAGGGTTAATCAGAAACTGAACAACTTTTAAATTTAAGTACGGCCATTGTATCAGTTGAGTTTTATAGAAGTATTTTATCAGATAGCTGTAGCAATAGTCAGCGATTATAATCAGCGGAAAAGCTAGATCTTCCCACAATGGGCCACAAAGTTAGTTTTGTAGCCACAAATCGGTACATTTTTTTTTTCTCTCGCATCTTTCTTCTCCCTCTCGTTCAAGCGAGTCATACTCGACGGTTATAATTTTTTTGTTTTGTTCAATGTAATCATTTAAACTTAAAATAAGACTAGTTTTCAGTTTTTAGTCGTCTTAATCAAACAATATCTTTTCATTTCATTTAAATTTAAATGTTTTAATTTTGTGCATATATTTTTAAAACACGCGGCATGAATAATTGTATGCACGTATCACTTTATTCATGTATTTATGAAACCCTCATGTACATATTTGGCGCGCAAAAATTCCGTATGTAAAAACATTGACTACCCACCGGGAAAATTCCTCTGGAAAATAACATATTTTCAAGAGGTTTCTCCATAGAAGCGGAAGGGACTAAACCTCATTCACCCCTTACATTTCTTCCATCTCTGGTTTCAAAATACACGGGGGTGACACAAAAAGTAAGGGGGAAATGAGGTTTCTATCTGGATCTCTGGCAGAAGAATGCAGGACAAAATCCACTGGTTTTTCGACTTCCCGCATTATAGATTTTCCACACGTACCCAGTTATGGTTTTCCTCCACTTGCAATATCTGTTTTTCTACACCCTCCCAGTTTTGGTTTTTCCAGACCCTCGCAGTTTTGGTTTTGCACTGCTTTGCAGTATCTGATTTTCCACAATAAAAATCATGTTTTTTGTAATATTTGTTTGTGTATTTATTAATAATATTTACAATCGAAGCATTGGAACTACAAATTTTTAATGCCTGAAGCATTCCCGGGTTTTGCTTGGCCGAATGCAGTACTTAGATATCCATTTCTTGTCTGTCTTCTGAAAATATCAAACATAATTTAGATATGAATGTAAGACCAGGAATAATAATAAGAGTAATTACCATTATTAGGTCTCCGCACAAAATTAAAGGATCTCTCCAGAAATTATGCCTGGTTTGCCATGGCCGATCATTTACCCTCTGTTCAGTTGTTTTACGTCGGGTATCTATATCAAAAACTATGAGAAGAAAAAATAAAATATGACAAACGCAGGCGCAACACTTCTGGTCCCAAGAAGTCTCAGTCGGCCTGGCTGAAATAAATGTAATATTTTGATTAAGTTAAACAACTAAGTTAGTACTGAAGTACTATTTATACAACCATTTAATGAACACCTTACACCATTTACCACTGGTAAAGATTAAAAACATTTCAAGTGTCACTGAAATGCAGAATTTGTGTTGAAGATAGCATCCGGAGGCGTATATTTATTAATGGCGAAAATATCTGTGATACTAACCTTTGTAACGCTGAAATAAAGGTTATAAAAAGACAAAATTCATTTTATCACTCACCTTTTTATTGTTTTTTAGATTAAAATTAACTATTTTCACTTTTTTTTCACTTTTTCCAACAAATTTAAAAATGATGTGACCCTGCATTATATTCTTGATAATACCATACAAAATGCAGATAAATGTGGGGTAATTTTCTTTGTAAAGTTGGGTCACACTTTGGCGCCGAATAAATATTTAAACAATACTTTTCAGGGACCGTAATCATTAAAGGTTACGTATATTATAGGTATATTAGGCATTTTTCGTGTTATCAATACCACCAACACGAATTTTTATATTTTAACAACACTTAAAAATGGCTTAGGCCACGATCTGACGATCAAATTATTTTATTTCACAGAAAATGTTTAAAAATGTAAAAAACAACAATAGTTTTCTTTGTAATTTAATGTAATTCCTTGATAAATGTGATCAAATATTTTAATCGTCTTACCGTGGCTTTTCTCTATAATTTGGTTGAATACCACATTCATCCTTATTATTATTTGAAAAATGTTGAGTAAAATAAATTAATATTATCATTATAGACATTATGATAATAATGTTATATAGTTTAATTTTTTTGATTAACAATTATGAATATTTTTTCTACGACTTTTAAAATTACTAAAAATTAAAACTAAATGTGAGAACAAGTCTTTTGGTTTTGGTGTAAATCATAGGATTTTTGAATATTATAAGTTGGTGATTTTTTTGTTAAAAAATATTATAATCGTAGTGCCACAGAAATCACACAGCGCATAAGTGGCCTGATATTGATGCTTCTCAGAAACCCACCCCCATTTAACGCTCAGAAATTATCTAACCCCATACCGCCGCCTGCAAAAAGGAACAGGATTTCAAGAACACAAAAACCAACTTCTCACATTCCCGCTGGGATGCGTCGCTTTCAATTGTTGTGTATTATTTGATTATTATACCCTTGCAGAGGGTATTATGATTTCAGTCAGATGTTTGCAACGCAGGGAAGGAGACGTTTCCGACCCAATTAAGTATATATGAGTGATTCTTTGTGAAACGTGTCGAGATTTTCTTAATGGTCTCAAAACGATATCTCATTTTTATCACAACACTTCACCATTTAAAAAAAATTTTTAAAAAGGTATAAAAAAAATCATTTGACAGAAGCGAAGATATGGCGACGCTTTTTTTTTGTTTAAATAATTTTTAACTTTAAATTACGTGGGATATAAAATAAATAAAAATACTCCAAAATTATAATATCACTAGTTTACAAAATAACATTCTTGGTGTGCTCCCCAGCAATTGATGGCAAATTCTGTTAGTGTTGGACCCCTAGATCACAAAAATAGCATTTTTTTTTTCGATGGCACAGTTTTTTTTTAAAGATTTTTCAAAGTTCGAAATGTTAAATTTCTGACTTTTTTCGAATTTCTTCTTATATCTCGGCAGATGTCCACTCGATTGGGCCAGTTTTAGTTTTATTTTAAAGTCAATAGATCAGAGCTTAACTTTGCCATACAGATCAATATGATTGAATAAGTAATGGCAGCGCAGAAGCTTGACAAAGATGAAAAATGTGTTTTTTGGTCGACTGTAAGTCGGCTGTATATATCGTAAAAACTCGAAATAAATCCGTTGAAAAATCATTATGGGTACAAACTTAAAGTTTACATCCTACCGAATAAAACAAGCAGGATATGGCCCACATCCATGGAAAACTGGATTTATGGTGGATTTTTAAAGTTCGGATTTTTCCACTTTTTTCGGTTGACAGAGTCCAAATTTAAGATTTATCATAGGCGGCGATCATTGGGGATCATTTCGGCTGTAAACTAGTGTATTTGACAAACTTTCATATTGATTTGGCAATACTAGCTAAACATTATATGTACGGCAACACTGCCTAACTTATGGTATTCTCTCTACCTCTCAATAAAGTCAGTCGCTTATGAACTTCAACACGAAGTGGTTCTCATTTACTTGGTTTTCACGGGCTAGTGTTCCACAGAACGATTTTAACCTCCAACAGGTTATGGGCCCAGGACGTCGACTCAAGTCCAGAAAACAATTCATTTACAGCTGCAGGAATTCAGTGGATTCTTCGTGAAACAAAAGTTAAAATGAGTTCGTTGTATAATATTGAAAAGCTCGATGATACCAACTATGACACCTGGTGTGTGCTTATGCGGAGCGTTTTGGTTCATCAAGACTTGTGGGCAACTGTTTCTGGCACCCAGATAAAACCAGAGGACGAAAGTAGTGCTGAATACCCTTGGTGGAAAGTCCAAAATGATAAAGCGATGGCAGTGCTATTTTTATCCATCAGTGCTTCACAAATTTGCGGTGTGAAAAAATGTAACAGCGCAAAGGAAATATGGGATAGTCTAAAACAGATTCATCAGCCATCAGGCCCAGTTCGCAAGGTGACGTTGTTCAAAATGTTGCTAAACAAGCGCATGCAAGAGGGAGACCTTGTTCAGCAACATGTTACAGAATTTTCAAATATCGTCGAAAAACTCTCAGAAGTTGGGATTTCTCTGAACGAGGAGTTATTTGTCATTATGTTGTTGGCAAGTCTTCCACCGTCATATGAAAATTTTGTTGTTGCGTTGGAAGCCCGAGATGATTTACCATCGTTCACCGTTATAAAAACCAAACTAATGGAAGAGGCGGAAAGGCGAAAGAGTAATGACAGAAATGAAAGTGCGCAGGCGTTTGCAGTTAGATCTGCTGCGAAGAGGAAAGGCGACGGCGACCAAAATCGAGACAGAACGAATAACGGATCTGGAAAGTACAGCCGGAATAATGTAAAGTGCTGGAAATGCGGGAAGAGAGGACACTTTGCCGCTCAATGTCGCATTCGCAGCGAAACCGAAACAACGAGCGAATCCGAGCCAAGAGAGAACAAGAGAAGCTTCGAAAATCGAGCTTTTGCGGGAATAGCTACGAGACAGAGTATTAGTGTTGGTGCGTGGTGTGTGGACAGCGGGGCGACAGCTCACATGTGTGCTCGTCGCGATCTCTTTGATTTGTTCGAGAAATGCAATCAAAAGGTTGAACTTGCTGGAAGTGAACACCTGTACGCAAAAGGCCGTGGAACTGTGGTCATAAAAAGTAATTTAGGCTTTAAAATTACCCTACACAGCGTATTGTATATCCCAGAACTACAGTGCAACTTTATTTCTGTGTCAAAAGCAGTAGCAAGCGGGTGCGCAGTAAGTTTTAGCAAAGAACATGCCAGCTTTATTCAGAACGGTGTGATTCTAAAGGCAAAGAATATTTGTGGTCTGTATTTGTGCGAGCTGCAAACTAATGAGATGTTATGTTTCAGTAGAGGAGACGAGCTGATGAAATGGCATCAGCGCTACGGACATTTAAATATGCAAAGTTTGCGGGACCTGCACAGCAAATCGATGGTGCGGGGATTAACTTTGGACTCTACCAACGTATCCGATTTTAAATGCATAACGTGCATGAAAAACAAGTGCCATGTGAAGCCATTCCAGAAATCGGAAACCAAATCTAAAGAGATATTGGAGATTTAGCACAGTGACGTATGCGGGCCTATGAACAAAGCTTCAAAAGGTGGGAGCAAATATTTTCTCACTATGATAGATGACAAAAGTCGATATGTGCACGTGTACTTCTTAAAACAGAAGTCTGAGGTGTTGAGTGTGTTTATGAAACATGTTACCATGGTGGAGCGACAAACTGGTCTAAAAGTAAAAACCCTCAGGAGTGATAATGGCACAGAATACTCAAACAAGGAGTTTGACGCTTACTTGGAAAGGATGGGCATCCAACGACAGCTGACCGTTCCGTATACGCCCCAGCAAAATGGGGTGGCTGAAAGGTACAACAGAACCTTGCTGGACATGGCACGTGCAATCAACAGCGCTGGGATGTATGAGTCTTTTTGGGCAGAGTCAGTAGCCTGTGCATCGTACCTGAAAAATAGGTCGCCAACAAAAGCGTTACAAGGAGTTACTCCTTATGAAGTATGGACAACTCACAAACCGTTAGTAAAGCATTTCAGGATCTTTGGATCGATTGCGATTGCCTTAGACAAGACCCAAAAAAAGAAGTTCCAGGAGAGAGGCAAGGAGTACGTGATGGTCGGATACTCGGAGACTTCAAAGGCGTATCGGTTATACGACAAGCAGCTAGGTGAATTCAAGGTCAGCAGAGATGTGTACTTTATCGAAAAATGTGTCCAGAAAAACGATATTAGCCTAGAGTCAGTGCTCAACGAAAGTAACCTCATAAAAGGAGCTGAAGATATTGCCGGAGAAGAAGCTGAAGACATAGCCGAAGAAGAACCTGTAAAAGACCTTGATGAAAACCAGGAGACGCAGCAGGCGGAAGAAGAAAAGGTTGTTTGTGAAGTTGAGACCAACAAACCGGAAAACATTGGACCAGGAAGGCCAAAGCTGATACGTACGGGAAAGAAAGGGCGCCCACGTAAGCAGTACAACGTAATCAACATGATGCGGGACAGCGAAATATAGATTCCGGAGACGGTTCATGACGCCATGGGGAGCGCACAAGCAGATCATTGGATGTCAGCAATGCAGGAGGAGTATGATGCACTTGTAAGAAATCATACTTGGCAGAAGGTTAAGCTTCCAGCAGGCGAGAGGCTAATAGGGTGCAAATGGGTGTTCACCCTGAAGAGGAATCAAGCAGGCGAAATCGAGCGCTACAAGGCGAGGTTGGTAGCAAAAGGATGCAGCCAAAAGTTTGGAATTGATTACCAGGAAACTTATTCTCCTGTCGTTCGTTTTTCAACGATACGAATGGTATTGGCTATGGCGGTCGAACACGAGCTACATGTGCATCAACTGGACGTGTCAACAGCCTACTTAAACGGTAACCTGGAGGAAGAAGTATACATGAGGCAACCAGATCAGTTTGAGGATGGGTCAAATAACGTTCTAAAGCTACAGAAATCCTTGTACGGCTTAAAACAAGCCGGTCGTGTCTGGAATACAGAATTAAACAACGTTCTTAATAAGATGGGCTACAAGGCGTGTGTTAGCGAGCCATGCTTATACGTGAAGACCACTGACGAGAAGAGCATCAATGTAATAGCCGTTTACGTCGACGATCTCCTGCTGGCTTCTTCAAACCTTGGTGAGGTGGTTAAATCTAAAAGGGAAATTTCATCTTACTTCCAGGTGGTCGATAAAGGTCCTGTTTCAGACTTTTTGGGACTTGAAATCGAGCGCGACGGTGATACAGGGGCCATACTAATGGGTCAACGAAAACACATCAAGAGCCTTCTAAAGGAGTTTGGCATGAGCGAATGTCGGACTGTGTCAACACCGTTGGAACCAAACTTTCAAGTTGATTGCGTCAGCGAAAGGTGCAGGCGAGTTGACGTGAAGGAATATCAGTCAATAATAGGCTCACTGATGTATATTGCCCTGTCATCACGCCCGGATATTTTACACTCCGTCTGCAAAATGTCGCAGAGAAATGTCAACCCTCACAGTGAGCATTTATCAGCTGTCAAGCATATTTTACGCTATTTACAAGCAACGGTTGACCTGAGGATAAGATATGTGAAGACGGAGATGGATATTTGTGGCTACTCAGATGCCGACTGGGCTAGCGATGCAAGCGATCGTAGGTCATACACCGGATATACATTTATGTGGGGTGGTTCTGCCTTTTCATGGGCATCGAAGAAGCAGAAATCTATCGCATTAAGCAGTACAGAAGCAGAATATGTGGCGATGTCGGAGACTACAAAAGAAGCAATATATATAAGTAAACTTATCAATGAAATGAAACTGTTTTTTGGTCTTCAACCTGTATTGATACATGGCGACAATTTAAGCGCAATTAATCTTGTAAAGAATCCAGTTTTTCATGCAAGAAGCAAACACATAGATATTAAGTACCATCACATTAGGAAATGCTATGAAGAAGAACTAATTGATTTGAAATATTGTCCAACAAATGAAATGGTAGCAGATATACTTACAAAGAATTTGCAAAAGATAAATCATATGAAATGTACTAGATTACTTGGACTACAATAATGTAAAGTTGCAAGTATTGAAGAGGAGTGTTGATTTGGCAATACTAGCTAAACATTATATGTACGGCAACACTGCCTAACTTATGGTATTCTCTCTACCTCTCAATAAAGTCAGTCGCTTATGAACTTCAACACGAAGTGGTTCTCATTTACTTGGTTTTCACGGGCTAGTGTTCCACAGAACGATTTTAACCTCCAACAGGAACGGTCAAAAAATTAAATGGAAATTAAAAAAATGGAATTAAAAAAAAAATATATATACATATCTTTGCTGATTTTTATTACATTCTCTTCTACTTTGGGATATGACTATTTTTAAATATTTCCAAATTTTGATTTGAATTTTAACAAGATCGAACTACTATATCATATAGCTGCCATACAAACGATCGAAAAATTAAAGTGAAATAATAAGTAATTTAACATTTTTGCGATTTGTAAATTAATATATTGATCTGCAAGGGTATATAAGCTTCGGCTTACCGAAGCTAGCTTCCTTTCTTGTTTTTATTCAATAAATTTTTTTTAGGGGGGTAGGGTCTTTGGCACCAAAAAATCGACTAACTTTGCGGAACACTATTAAAAAAGGGCGTTTTGCGGCGTTCACTGTACCTCCGCTAAAAATGATCGGATTTCCATTTTGTTTTTACATTTCGCTTAAGAATTTAAAAAAACCCGCCCCCTGGGAAGCCCTTTTTTTAATTTTTTATTTTTAACAACTTTTTTTGAAAGTACAAAGTCAAAAATGCGTTTTTCACCCAAAAAAATTTGACTTTCGGCTTAAAAATAAAATATTTATAGTTAAAAAATAAAAAAATAGAAAAATATGCGACAAATTTGAAAACGATCGGTTGAGCCGTTTAGAAATGCCGATGAACACAGACATTCGAAACGTGGTTTCGAGAAAAACGCACTTAAAGATGCACTTACGTACCTAAAGTCTTTGAGGTTAGGGTACTAGATTTAGCATAACTTCGAAAGTTTTTGTCCGATTGACTTAAAACTTTTTTTGTGAAATCTTAAGATGTTAATCTACGATAAAAAAATTTAAAAAAAAATTTAAAATATGTTTTGGACAAACTGACAAGCGGACAAACAGAATTAAATTTCATTTTGACTAGGCCTCCACAAATTTGTTTTCGGTCTAACTTTTGAACGGAGCGTCCGATTTTCTGATATAACCCCTCAAATTACGCGCATTATCAGTAGAAATAAAACTAACTAAGTGCGCGAAGCCAATTATTCCCACCGGACCCAACAGATCCAAATTTCTAAATGTTCAGTTTTACACTTTCATTGCTCTCTCTCCCAAACCAATTGATTTTCTTGAGGTCTTGGTATGCAATTCTTTAAGTTTTAGCAATACCTTTCATTTGGTGTATTACTCATTACGATCGGACTATCACAGCAAATTTTCAATTTTGCGGCTATATATAGTAGTCGCCTTCGCACACTCTCCTGGTGCGCTTCGTGACTACATGGACTGACGTCCATAGTGATAACTGCTTTCGCATGTCTTCTTTTGGAGCTAATATCATTCGAGAAGGCGGCTTCATGCCGACTTGCAAGGTAAAAGATACAACACATATACATAACAACTACATATACACCATACCATCACACAATCAGAAGTTATACCTTTTTCTTCAACAAATGATTGTTTGCAATTACAGATCCAAGGACAAATATATCATTTGCATGGTTCAATGGTGCCAACACCAGATGAACCGCATTAATTTCTGCAAATATATTTCATTTCGTCGATGGTGGATCAGCTGAATGTGCGGTGCAACACAACAGTTAAAGAGACGAATTATTGAGCAGCTGCAAGCATTTTTTCACGCTAATAATGCTGTGGTTAATATGTTCAAAACAGCATTGGAACGAATGCCATCGGATACGCACAAATTTGTCATAAGAGCGGATTGTACCCCAACAGGTGAACATGTGCGAAGATTCAATGCACCCACCGTTAATGACGTTGCTGCAATTATTGTTGGCGATGAAACAAAATCGTGAGACATTGTTGTTCAGCGAAGAAGCAATATCACGCATTGTGTAAACGAGACACATCGTTTGTACGATGCGTTAGAACATCCAATAATTTACTTGATGTACACGCACTGAATTCCACCATTCAAGCAAAAATATGTGGCGATTTGGTGACATACAAATCCGTTGATTCCATAACAAATCCCGATGATGTAGTAAATTATCCAACAGAGTTTTTGAACTCTCTGGACTTACCAGGATTTTGACCACAATACTTGCAACTCAAAGTTGGTACAGTTATTATGATATTGCGCAATTTGAATCCACCACGACTTTGCAACGGTACTCGACTTTCGCTAAAAAGACTTATGACGAATTTGATTGAGGCAACCATTATCAATGGTAAGAACGCAGGTGAAAATGTATGTATTCCTCGAATATCAATGATTCCGACTGATCTTCCGTTTGACTTCAATCGATTGCAATTTCCAGTTTGCATTGTGTTCGCAATGACAACAAGTCGCAAGGCCAATCGCTTAGTGTTTGCGGGATAAATTTAGAAAATTATTTTTTTTCACTTGGGCAGTTATACGTTGCGTATTCACGAGTTGGGAAACCATCCGCTTTGTTTGTGTTTACGTCAGACCAAAAAACAAAAAATGTGGTTTACCAAAGAGCACTTTGATGACACGGATAATTTGCGGACAAATGAATTCATTAATGTTGTGAAATAAAATAAAATGTTTCCTTTTCAAATAAAAAAAAACAATTTCTTTATCTTTTAATCACCAAAAGAAATAAAGCCCTCTGGTGGCGAAACGGAGTTCGCCGGGTTTGCTAGTATCCTATATGAACAAAGGGCTTAATATTTCAAGGATCTTGTGAATGGTTTTGGATTTTATTACCCAATTATACAGTAAATCTTTTATTTTAGGTATTCTTTCTTTGATCGTTTATTTTTAAAACATTTGTTTGGGAACATTTTTAATTCTCTTTGCCTAAATCGATATAAATTGCGCATTAATTTCATACTTAAGATTCCTTTCTTCCTTTTATGTAATGGGTTTATATAATTGCCCATCAATGTAGAACTAACTTCTTTTTTCATTTTCTGGATTAGCATAGAACAATCTGAGTTACCATTTATTAAATTATTTTGCCAAGATTCCACCACGTCTTGGTTTTGTATAAAAATATTCACTTCTGTATTAAGTGTAGATTTTAGTCGTGAATACCTCCAAAGTGAGGTCCTGCCGGCGGAATAAAGTGGCTATGTATTTCACCGATTTTAATTTCATTTGGAATCACGGAATCATCAAAAAACTGTTCCCTTTTATAGAGGAAACGATACGATTTCTATTCTGTTCAATTCTACACTCTTCTCTTTATTTATGGCTTCCTCATCCCATAATATAGAATCTATTTTATTGGATTTTTTACAATCTTCTTCCTTTATGGATTCATCATTCCATAATACAGAATCTATTTTATTTGGAGTTATGGTTTCACAATCCCACACTACGGAATCTATTTTATTTAATTCTTTACTATTTTCTTTATTTATGGCTTCCACATCCCATAATAAAGAATCTATTTTATTCGACTCTTCACAATTTTCTTCCTTTATGGATTCATCATTCCATAATAAAGAATCTATTTTATTTGGGGTTATGGGTTCATAATCCCACACTACAGAATCTATTTTATTTGATTCTACACTATTTTATTCATTTATGGATTCATCATTCCATAATACAGACTCTATTTGATTCGAGTCTAGTTTAGCTATGAAAGTACGTAAATCCTCTCTAGCAGGATACAGGACAGGATACTCAGCATCATTTCTTTTATCGCCGGTTCTCATGTCTATTTCCTATGTTATATTTTTAACATCAAATTCTATATCACCAATCGTTAAATACAAAATTAAGGGTTTAAAGTAACACCTATGTAGGGACAAGAGCGTTTTCTTGCCGGGGTTGTGATTTGGGCGGTGTGATTAGGTCGAATTTAGCGATTTTGATAAAATCAAACTCAAGTTGCGAATTGTGTGTGTTCTGGGCGATCGTGATTTTAATAATGACCATTTTCGTGTCGGCGCAGCGGCCAACTCGTGGTGAATACAAGTATGGTGAACGGTGAATACAAAATGCAAGAATGATACGCGCGAGGTTTAAATACAATTTATAAGTTTATCGGAAATGATTATATGTTTTAATAGAAATGTTTCTGTGTTGATCCAACATCCCGGCCCATTGAAATTACGCTCGTGAATTTCAACAGACAGGTAATAGGGCCAGCTTGTGTATAGGACGCCTGATGATGCCCTTGGATGTGCGAACGTCAGCCACTCTAACTCGACGATCCTTGCCTGACGTAGTAGCTTCGACTCGACCCATTATCCAGCGTTGTGGAGGCACGATGTCTTCATGAACGATGACCATGCTTCCAATGGCTACGTTGTCCATCACCTTGTTCCAGCTCGATCGCATTTGCAGCTCTACTACGTACTCATTCACCCATCGTTGCCAAAAATGTTGCTTTATTGCGCTGACTCTTTTCCAACGCTCCAAATTGTTGATGTTTTCGCCTTTAGACGGGTCTTCAGGCAACGCACGTAACGAGTTTCCTACGAGGAAGTGACCCGGAGTGAGGGCCTGCAAGTCGTTACGATCAGATGATAGCGGCGATATTGGTCGCGAACTGTGCTGAGTTCTTTGAAGGTTAGGCGCGCGTTTATGAAAGTACGATTTAATAGTCCTTTCGCACTCTTCACGGCGGCCTCCCACAGTCCTCCGAAATGTGGAGCTCTGGGGGGAATAAATCGAAAGTTTATAAATTCGTTCGAGCAAAAGGATGTAAAAGCTGATGTAGTTTTGGTTTTAAACAAGAATTCGCGAAGAGCCTTCAAGTTGTTACAAGCCCCAACAAAATTTGTGGCATTGTCACAAAAAATATCGGTTGGTAGTCCGCGTCTTGCAATCATGCGTTTTAAGGCCGCTACAAATGCCTCCGTTGAAAGGTCCGAAACCAATTCGATATGGACGGCCTTTGATGCAAAGCATATGAATATGCATATAAAACCCTTTTGTTGGTCCCTTTCCTCTTATACGCATGTATATGTTGACTGGTCCAGCGAAGTCAACACCGCATCGTGCAAATGGTCACCGGAAGATTTCCCATTATTTGTCGCTGCAGCTGTGGCTTATAGCGGACGCAATGTATGCACGATCGAACAACGCGTCTGGCTGCATCTCGAGTATTTACAATCCAAAAACGAAGTCAAATGAGAGCAACTAACGCCTTCGGACCCGCGTGATAATTTCGGATGTGAAGATGTTTGATGTAGCGCTGAACGAACTCGTCCTTGCTGCTGAGCAAGATTGGGTGTACTTGAGATTCTGGCAGATTCGATTGTTGTAGCCTGCCACCGACCTTTATTAGCGGGAATCCATCTATGGTGTCTAGAAAAGGGGTTAAAAACTTTAGTTGTGTACGAACTTCTTCACCCTTTTGTAAAGATCGAAGCTCCTGAGGGAATGACTGCCCTTGTAGATTCCAAATAATGCGAGTGGAATGCTCGGTTTAGCTCTGGTGGCGACGGAGAAGTTGTATCAAATGACGCTACTTTTCGTGATCTATTTACGAACCGAAGCATCCACGCTACGATACGAAGGCAACGAAGATTAAAGCTAGTGCTTGCGGCTAAGTTGAGCAAGGGGTTGTCATATATTTTTGCGACGAATGCTGCTTTGCGCCTCTCACATGAGACTACTCCGGGATCTATCTGACCTCGTTTGTCTTTTGGCCAGTCTTCTATTGGTTGTTGTAGATAAGAGGGTCCAGTGAACCAAATTGAGTCGGCTAGTTCTAAGGGGGTGCACCCTCTGGATACCATATCCGCTGGATTGACCTTTGTCATTTGTAAGGATTCCACGGATTCTTGAGATCAGCTTTGCCAAAAGATGTGCCCCTGCCAATTCCAATTTTGGCAAAGACAGTTCTCGTGTTGGAACCACTCTGCATTTCGAAGTAAGCAATCTCATAGTAACCTTGCCATTCTGATCGATCGTGCGTGTGTAGACACAGCAGCCATAGGCACGTATCGAGGCATCGCTAAATCCATGAAGTTCGAATCCGTCCTTATTTGGCTGTAAGCAATATGTAGGCAGTGAGAGACTTTGAAGTGACGATAACGATTCGATGAATGATTTCCACCCATGTTCGATGTTTTGTGGCACCGATTCATCTCAACTCAGCTTCATCAACCATAACTCCTGTAATAAAATCTTTGCTGTTATGGTGATCGGCGAAATCAATCCCAGAGGGTCGAAGAGTGATGACGAAATCGAAAGTATGGCACGTTTAGTCACCGAGACTGCCTTTTTTCTCAAGGAGAAATACATCATCTGTTTGGTTCCAATTCATACCCAGCGTACTTGCAACTGTACTGTCTTCGATGTTCAGAGGTTTCAAGTTATGGTCGTCCACGAATTCCTTGTGATTCGAGTGCCATTTCCTTAGCTCGAAACCACCCCTATTCAAAATGTCAGTGACTTCGCGTTTAATTTCCCTAAGTCCGTCTAAGGTATCATGACCACATAGGAAATCGTCCACATAGAATGATGATTTTAACGCTTGTGAGCCAGCCTTATTATTAGCTCCGTACAAGTCGAAGGTAACGGTATTCAATTGATACGTTTTCAGCTCCTTTTCTGGTGAGTCTCTCCAAAGTATATACTGAATTTGCGATGTGGCGAATCGCTCGTGGCGCTCGGCTAAAATAAACTTGCGCTGCGTAGGAAGCCAAAGAATATGTGTGAGAAATCTCAACCTTCTAGCTTTTGTAGTTTCTGAGATCTCAGCGTTCATACAGACAGACAGACGGACATGGCTAGATCGACTCGGCTGGTGATCCTGATCAAGAATATATATAGTATATAGGGTCGGAAACGCTTGCTTCTACCTGTTACATACTTTTGCACGAATCTAATATACCCTTTTACTCTACGAGTAACGGGTATAATGATTGAGCTCTTCGTACTCTCGCAGAAAATCCACGTACGCAGCCTTGACTTCAGGTGATCCCTTTAAACGACGCTCAAGTGTTTCAAATCTGCGACGAGCTGTGTCGTAGGACTTGCCCAACATTGAAGGATCATCCTTGAACGGCAGCTGTGCGACTACTCTACCATTCGCCTCCTGGTGTACTGCTTTCAGATAGGCTTGCTCACAACTACGATGTTCGGGGAAGACCTTGTCTGCCCTTTCCACTTTATCCAACTGCCAAAGTTTTTCCAGGTTTTTGTTAATCGATTCCTCTAATGTAAGAGAATAACAGTGCGATGTTGTCGGACCCAACCAAACAAGGTTTTCTGTAAGGTAGGAAGGCTAGGACCAAGTTTGATTTGTCCGACTGAGATGGTGTCGAAAAATGCTTCAGTTCCTAACAGCAAATCTATTGGGCGAGTTCTATAGAATGTGTCATCTGCTAGTGGAGTATTTCGAGGCCAATTCCAAGATGAGGTGTCTATATCGGCATCTGGCTGATAGGCGATATGCTTAGTGACACAGAATTCAAGCGCAAGTTCGAAATTGTTAAGCCGAGACTTAATTGCTGTTGTTGCCAGTTGTCTTATCCGAGTTTGGCTGTCCCCGATGCTGCAGATATTTATATTGCTGTTACTCCGTGGTAACCGAAGGGCTGGAGCGAAACTATCAGAAAGAAAGTTGACTTGCGAGCATGAATCAAGTAATGCTCGACCAATTCTATAACTACCGCTTGCATCCCTTACCAAAACCATGGCCGTGGCCAAGATTGACTTGGTCATGTGAATAGCCTGTGTGAGTGTGAGAAACAACGTCGACGCTGGATGGTGGTTCCGACTGGATTTGCTGAGCTAAATTTGCACTCTCACGATGAAGCAGGGTGTGATGTGATCGAGAGCACAAACGACATTTCAGGCTAGAAGGACACTTAGACAGATGATGTCCCTTGCCTAAGCAGTTTAGGCAGAGCAATTGTCTTTTAGCAACCTCATACCGCTGCAGGGCTGTTAGAGTTTTGAATTGGGGGCAGCTAAATATTTTATGATTAGCATCGGAACAATAGAGGCAGGTCTGAGTGGTACAATTAAAGCTTGCCCCTAGACGTTGTCCTTGCTGATAGCGATATCTACCGCCACTAACTGTCTGGTGCGCTTTCATACTAGTTTCGGTCTGGTCGGAGGTTTCCAGGTATTTACAATGCCTATCATGCCTATTAGTTCTATGCACTCCTTCCATTTGGGTAGGCCCGCAAAGCTTAATGACTCGTTCCATTTCTTCCTGGTGAGCGGATCAACTTTCTGCATTATAATTGAAATTAGCATGGCATCGGATTCAGAGCCCAATGACCTCAGCGAGTTACATAGAGCGGCTGCATTATCTATTAGGCTACGAAGTTGGTTACTATTTGGTTTGGTAACGGCTGGCAGGTTGAACAAGGATGATATGCTATCTAAAAATACCAGAGTGGGGTTATCATAGCGCTCCTTAAGGCGCTCGAGAGCCTTTGGGTAGCTGCTCCAGATAAGCAACTGATAAGCTGATTGCATTTTTCAATATTCGATAAGCCTGCATGTTGATCTATCACTATCCCGTCAAATTTGGGGAGCTCGATGGCAGGTAGTTTCAACGACGATACAAGGGAATGAATTGATGCCTTTTCGAATACAGTGGAGTTCTGAAAATCCTCTCCAAGCTGCTCTTTAATCCCAACTTTGACTGAGACATATAAATCTTCAAGGTCACCGCGTGATGAATCCGAAGGGTGAAGGTCCTCTATTTTTGTTTGGACTGCCATCAGCTGTTTGAAATATGCCTCCAGGATTCCAAGCCAGCATTTTAGCTGACCCGTAGACATATCCGACGAATTTTTTTCCTCATGTGTACCCTGTAGCTTGCTACCGATCCGAGAAATGTTCCTGCGAATGTTTACACGCTGCTGTTTTAGCTGATCGAGACTCATATTGTTGCAATAGAATTGTTCCGCTTGTTGTAGTGAAACAAAATAGACCAGATACCTTCAAGTACCGTTGGCGACGAAAATAGAATACTTATTTGTTATCCAGCGAAGTTCCAGTTGAGCCAGCGACGACGACTTCCAGCTTTGTGTGCGAGTGAAAATTTCAAATAAACCAACTGTAAACGAACGGCGTGTGTTTCCAGGCAAACTTCCAGCGAGGCGAAGAACAACGGTAAATGGCAACTGTGCGAAGCGACGACGAAAAGGGGGATGACGATTGAGCGATCCAACGACGAAAATCCAACTTAAGCGAAATTAATAACACAGCCCCACGTTGGGCGCCAAAATGTAGGGACAAGAGCGTTTTCTTGCCGGGGTTGTGATTTGGGCGGTGTGATTAGGTCGAATTTAGCGATTTTGATAAAATGAAACTCGAGTTGCGAATTGTGTGTGTTCTGGGCGATCGTGATTTTAATAATGACCATTTTCGTGTCGGCGCAGCGGCCAACTCGTGGTGAATACAAGAATGGTGGGTTTAAATACAATTCATAAGTTTATCGGAAATGATTATATGTTTTAATAGAAATGTTTCTGTGATGATCCAACAACCTAACTTTTTTTAATGACTCATAAATTTGCTTAGCTAAGAAGTATATCTTATATTTTCTATTAATAAGAAAATCTTTACTTCCATCTATTTGTCTGCACGTCTCATCGCAATATTTGTTAACTTCCGAGACTTGAGCTACAAAGTCTTTTCCTAGTTCATTAATACCGTGAACGGACAACATCTTCATAATTTATCTTAAAATAATATTTATATATATTTTTGTTATTAGATATATCTTATATGGTGTTTTTTGTTTCCGATTGGAAACATCGTGCAGTAGTCGGCTCTGCTGTAAGTGTTTTCGCTGCCAAATGCTGCCGCTGTAGACGATGCTGTAGTCGCCGCTTCTGTATTTTCAGCTACTGTAGTCTCTGCTACAGTATTAGATTCGGCAGTTGTAGATGCGGCGTTTGTTGGATACGGTAGTTGTAAATGCTGCCGTAGCTCCGTTTTATTTAATTTAAAACTTTTTTTTACCGCACAAAAAAAATGTATTACTTTTGTTGGATTTTACCGGATTTTGTCGATAATGCGGTTATTCCACTACATTGGTCGGCTCATTCATTAGAACAATTTTTTCTCAGCCTATACGATTTTACGTAGGTGCGAGCAAGACAGATATATGTCAGCTGCAATGAGCAATTAATGAGCAAAATTTTAAAAACCGAAGGCCACCATTTTATTTTTTTTTGTATGAGCAAAATTGAATCTAAAAAGTACAATTTTGCTCATTTATTAGAGCTACTGTAAATCGGATCTTGCTCGCACCTACGTAAAATCGTATGGGCTGAGAAAAAATTGTACTAATGAATGATCCGAACGATGTAGTGGAATAACCGCATTAGCACTTTGATTAACGCACTATGATGACCGATGACCGTATCGCTGATGTTTACGCCTCAAGAGCGCCTTACCGCACTTTTTTTGTTTTAAATGGGTATTTGGTGGCAACCTTAAGCTATATTTAAGCTTATGTAAGGCGCTTTGATTTAAAACAAAAAAGATTCTTTTGTATCTTTTTGCCTGTTATTTATTATTCTCTGTTCCTAACCACGGGTGGGGGTAACAAGAGATTTTATTTCGCAACATTTGATTTTTTAAGGTGCTGGTTTGTAACTCTTAGTCTCTCACCACTGGTGGGGGATGACTTTTAGAGCTCCTCGAAGGACCAAAGTGAATGGCTCCAAGGACCAAAATGAATAGAGCGACCCGAAATAAGGACGTCTTCATTTGTTGAGTTACAGTTTCAAACTGATTTCTTTATTAATATTAAACTTTACGTAGCTAACATGAGAATCTTATTTTACTCTTATCTAATGACCCATGCAGACATACCTGCTTTTCTTTAGGTTTTATAGTGCACATCTGTTATCGCTTATGTGCCTAGGATATTCGAACCTTCTAGGGACATCACATATTCGGGTTACTATTTATGACCTTATTGTAAATTACGGTTTACACAAATATATCTATAAAACGTGTTCTTGTTTGAACATACATGTTTAAGTATAGTTAAAAGTCAAC
Source organism: Drosophila takahashii (assembly GCF_030179915.1). NCBI lineage: Eukaryota > Metazoa > Arthropoda > Insecta > Diptera > Drosophilidae > Drosophila > Drosophila takahashii. The sequence goes on along the minus strand of NC_091679.1, from coordinate 8,036,525 downwards.
TTGAATTTAACTAGTTGCAATTTAGCTACATATGATCCAAAAATATTACCTAGAGTGTAAATGTCTTGGGAAATTTAACACAAAACAAATCAAACTGCCGAGGTCCTCGGGTCGATCCCCAGTCTCTGTACACTTTTTGTTGTTTCTTGTTTTTTTTTTTTTTTTTTATTAATTAAGTTACTTCCGTTAAGGAGGAAGAATTATTTGGCAGCCCCGTTGGAACGGGTTAACGCCACCGTGAATTTATGAAATTAAATTTCAAGAGAAACAAAATTTAATTGCCGGAAATGTAAATAGCGTGCAGAAGTTTCTGGTGATGATATGATGATGATGACGATAAACGATGGTGAAGTTATCGATGAGTGTGACTAATATTAAATTTAAAAATTTTGTGAGTTGTTAAATAGTGATTGGTGTTATAATGTATGAAATGAGCAGTGTGGTGTGGGTTATATTAAATATTAATATTAGCAGTATGCATAAAGCGGGTAATCGACGTCCAATTTTCAATTGGTTCATTTCCGAATAAACGATAGATATCGTTATATTTGAGTAATGTTGGATAGTGCTATCTTGTTTGTGTATATTTTGAGCAATTTAACAAAATATGCGATATGTCTTCATTAACATTGCAAGAATCACAAAGGGCGTTCGTGAAAACGTTCATTTTGGAGAGCGTGTATCTATCAAAAGCGTACCCACTTAAGATTCTGTTCAGGGTCTTTGTTTCTATGCGATTGAATAGGTCTTCTTTGTTATTAAGCCAAGGCTTGGAAGTGGTATACGAAGAGAGAAGAAAGTAACCCTTGTTACGCTCTAAAGAGAACTGATTATATTCGCGTTCCCAGTTTTGTTTTATTTGAGCGAACATATGATTTATAGCGTCGTTGAGGGTCCATCTGACGGATATGAAAGAGCCGCTAAATCTAGCATTTTTAGCAGCTGTATCTGCTAGGTCATTTTCCCAAATATTGGAATGACTTGGAATGTTGTGGAGTTCTAAAGATATCAGTGTTGGACTGTTTATTATTTTTTCCAGAATGCATTGAGAAATGAAGTTTTTTGAGTTCGAGTTTTTTATAGTCTGGATGGCACCAAGATTGTCTGTTAAGATTGCTATTTTAGTGAAATTCCGTGATATTTCGAAGTCTATTGCTTTGTCTAGGGCTGTGAGTTCAGCAGTCAGCGACGACAGTTTTTTGTCAGTTTAAAAACTTTTTATTGTATTTGAATTCATGTGAGCAAAAGCACTTCCTGTAAAATCTTTTGACACGGAACCATCCGTAAATAAGATTTTCATATTTTTGTATGATAAGTCTCTAATTTTTTCGTTAAATAGAGAAAAAATTATATCTTCGTTTGCTATTTTTTTATTCTTACACGTGCCTTTAAAGAATTTCGTGTCAACCGAAATCTTTCGTGTGAACAATAAATAAGGACAAATAGGAGCAATACATTCAAGGATATTTTTAAATTCGTCGTAAACTCTAAAGTAACTAGTATTTTTAGCTACAAAGGAGTTAGACAAAAGCGACGCAGCCGGTAGACCATGAGCGAACGTTTTGGCCAATTCCTTTGCTGTAGCGAATTTAATTCTATACTCAGGAGGTAGTTCTGCTGCGAGACTGTAGATAATATTAACTGGAGTCGATTTTATTAGCCCTAAGGCCTTTCTAAGGTGAAAGTTAGCATGTTTATTGATATTTTTCTGTACTGCTTTTGAAATGTTTGAAAACGATGAGCAGTCATATTCAAATCTGGTTCTTATAAAAGCTTTATAAAAAAGAAATGACTTGCTTGGATGAACTCCGAAGCGGCAACCACTGATCATTTGGATAAACCAGGGCTGTGAACCCATATTATTTTTGCATGGGTTCGGTTCGGGGTTCAAACCTAATCGACAGATAATGTTCCGGTTTGCGAACCGGTTCAATGATGAGCCGGAGCAGGGTTCAGGTTCGAACCAGGGTTCAAAAAAATTATTTTTTTTGTAAGGAAATAATAAAGGCAACATTTATTTCCATGTATTTTCATTTAAATATGTACCATAACATTAAGACTTATAGGTAAAGTTATAAGATTTATGATTTATAAAGTGTTTACCAGTTAAGGCAAAGAGTATACTCTTTGCTTTTGGGCCGGTTTCTCGAGTGCCGGCTAACATTTCTCGAACAGATAAAGTCCCTGCTAAGGCATTTTGGCTTTCTCGAGCATCAATGTGAGAGCTAACTTTGACAGGGACTCGGAGTCCCTGTTAAGCATTTTCGACTTGATAGAATGACAGCTGATTTCCCATAGCCAACTAACGAAATCACAGCTGACTTTTCCTTTGAATTATACCCAAATAGCTGATGAAATAATCGAAGCACGCTATTTTTGCGCTCTACAGCACAATTCTGTGCGTTAACAGCACTCTGTAATTGTTTCTCGTTTATATAAATTAAAGCAGTCGAGAAAGCAGATTTGCTTTTACGAACAGTTTATCTGGTCTTTAAGTTTTTCGAACAAATAGCTATCAGGGACTTTGACAGGGACTCGAGAAACCGGCCCTTAATCGTGTAATTTTGATGTGGGCATACTGCGAAAAGTTTTGGAAGATGATAGCACTAGTTTACAGCCAAACTGCTCCAAGGCAATTGATGGCAAATTCTGTTAGTGTTCGACCCCCAAATCACGAAAATACCACTAATTTTTTTTTCGATGGCACAGTTTTTTTTTTAAAGATTTTTAAAAGTTCAAAATGTTAAATATCGGACTTTTTCGAATTTCTTCCTATATCTCGGCAAATATCCACCCAATTGGGCCAGTTTTTGTTTCATTATAAAGTCAATAGATCAGAGCTTAACTTTGCCATACAGATCAATATGATTGGATAAGTAATGGCAGCGCAGCAGCTCGACAAAGATGAAAAATGTGTTTTTTGGTCCTCTGTAGGTCGGCTGTATGTATCGTAAAAACTCGAAATAAATCCGTTGAAAAATTATAATGGGTACAAACTTAAAGTTTACATCCCACTGGACAAAACAAGCCGAGTATGGCCCAAATTCATAAAAAATTGGATTTATGGTGGATTTTTAAAGTTCGGATTTTTTAACTTTTTTCGGTTGACAAGGTTCAAATTTTAGTTTTATCCTAGGCGGCGACATGTAAACAAAAATGAGTGTTGATGGCAGCCGGGTCAAAAAATAGATAAATCAGATATTTAAAACAGGGACCCTAACTGTTATGAGTTTTATGTTAAAAATCACATTTTAACAGTTATTTTCTGATTTGTAAAGTAAAAGTCAAAGAATAACTGTTATTTTTTGCGTTTTATAATAAAAGTTGTCAAATAACCGTTATTCGTCGTGATCAAAAATAAAACTCAAACTTGATTTATAGCGATTTTGTGGGTAAAACAAATTTAAAAAAAATATAGTTATACAATATGCACGGTTGGCTTTTTTTTTAAAGATTTTTTGTAAGTTAGATAAAACTCGGTTAGCATGTTTTTTTAATAATTTCATTTTTTCAAAAATGTCAAGAGAATAACTGTTATACATAAAAATCAACAAATAACAGTTATTTTTGACTTTTATTATAAAAATCAAATAAATAAAAATCATTACGGATTTGTAAACTACAATGGCTTACAAAAATAATGGTGTATTTCAAAAAATTTTTGGACTCTTCTAAGTACATGATTTTTTTGGTAAGAAAAATTTACAATAACAGTTATTTTCGGTCCCTGACTTAAAAGCTAGAAAATTATAAAAAAATTTAATTTTGAAAAATTCCTGGACCATTTAAGCAATTGTATTCCTTAATTTTATTCATTATCACACACAATCACAAGCACAATGCTCTTTTTTTATTCGCAGTCTTATTTTCGTTTTTTGATACTGCAGTACTTATTAAAAAAAGCATGCTTTTTTTGAAAGTATGGTTATTTCATAAGAATGATTTATTCAAATGGATATTACTTATTAAAAATACTCAGAGTCATAACGAAAGCAATTTTATATTTTTTAAGGAATTTTTAAAAATTAAATTCATTTTTATAATTTTCTAGCTTTTAAATATCTGATTTAGCTATTTTTTGACCCGGCGGCCATTTACATGTCGCCGCCTAGGATAAAACTAAAATTTGAACCTTGTCAACCGAAAAAAGTTAAAAAATCCGAACTTTAAAAATCCACCATAAATCCAATTTTTTATGAATTTGGGCCATACTCGGCTTGTTTTGTCCGGTGGGATGTAAACTTTAAGTTTATACACATTATAATTTTTCAACGGATTTATTTCGAGTTTTTACGATACATACAGCCGACCTACAGAGGACCAAAAAACACATTTTTCATCTTTGTCGAGCTGCTGCGCTGCCATTACTTATCCAATCATATTGATCTGTATGGCAAAGTTAAGCTCTGATCTATTGACTTTATAATGAAACAAAAACTGGCCCAATTGGGTAGATATTTGCCGAGATATAGGAAGAAATTCGAAAAAGTCCGATATTTAACATTTTGAACTTTAAAAAATCTTTAAAAAATAACTGGGCCGAACACTAACAGAATTTGCCATCAATTGCTTTGGAGCTCTCCAAGAATATTATTTTGTAAACTAGTGTAGTTATATATTATTTGTAAACTAGTGTAGTTATATATTATTAGATTGTTTCAGTTAGATGCAGTCATTGCATAGACAAAATATTTGCGCATTTTTATTTCCCTTAGTAAATAAACTCTATGTTAATATGATCAGAAAAAAAAACCCGAACACACAAAATAAATTTTTTGTGAACCGAACCGAGTATTAAAAAAAAAGTTGCGGTTCGGTTCCGGTTTAATTATAAAAAAACAGTAACCTCTGCGGCACCCATAGTGAGAACTCTTTGGCTAAGAAAGTTAAAAATAAAGTAAATATGATTGTGGTCAAAACCCATATTGACTAATTTGCTACATAAAATTGAAATATTGACAGCGTCAAAGGCTTTACTTAGGTCTAATACAGCTGCGGTTACATGAAAACCACGAGCTTTTAAATTAGCTATATTGTTTCTCACGTCGTTAATGCATTGGGCAGTAGAATGGTTTTTCCTGAACGCATATGATCTAGGTGGCAGAATTTCATTTTTATTTATGTGCTCTTCCATACGCAATTTTATCAAACCTTCTAAGCACTTAAAAATTGCACTTAGGAGGCAGATAGGTCTGTTGTTAGTAATAATAGAAGAATCAAGATTTTTTTGGGAACAGGTATAACCTTTATTTTCCGCCACATATCTGAAATAACACCATTGTCTAAAGTATTGTTTAGCAGGGATACCAGTTTTTCTATTTGTTCCAAGGGTAGAGCTAAAAGCATTCTATAAGATATATTGTCAAGGCCTTTAGCGAGAGTTCAAAAAGTCAAGGAGTTCCCTAGCAGAAAAATTGGAGTTGTTATAGCGATAAAGCAAGTCTTCAGAGAAAGAAATGTCAGAACACTCAGCAAAGTTGGGTGCAGTGGGTATTTGATTAAGAAAATCCCTATGTTCTGAGTCAGAAATTGCACTATTGGAGGTTTGATTTGCTTGTAAAGTTTAAGAGAATGGATTTTGTTCCACATAAATTTCATTGAAGAGGGGTTGGAAATATCTTCCGCAAGTTTATCAAGGTTTTCCTTTCTCATTTTATAGAAGTAGTTATTAAGTTTTTTATTACTACTAATATAGGCAACAGCATCAGAGTGTAGCTTGGATTTATAGTACTTTTGTCTACACGCATTTCTTAGTCTAAACAATTTTTCACAGACCTCGTCCCAATACTTTTTTGGAACATATCTATTGTTTGTATTTATTTGAATTGAGTTATTAGAGTGTATAGTTAAGTCTAATGTTGTAATCTGAATTTTATAAAAGTCCTGGATTATTCTGTGATGATTAAATTTTGAATGTTAGTTGAAGCTTAAAATTGGTTTATTTTTATTAAAATTGGAAAATGATTTGAAATTTTTGAATTTATTGCAGACCAGTTAGAACTAAGATTACTATTATTAAAAAAAGTGAATTTTTTTTTTTTTTTTTTTGTTTTAAACCATCTGACCGATGATTTTTTACTTTTGGTCGCGACAACACTGCCGCATTGACCAGATACTGGTGGTTTGAGAGCGTGTATCGGGTACGCTCACGTAGATACGGCCACTCTGACGATGTGAAAACGCCTTGTTATTGGAAACGACAGTCCGCGGTAGCTGTCTAGGCTCACATTCTACCCTTGTAGACAATATTTTGTTTATTTGTTGCAATACTTTGATTTTTTTTTTCTTCTAGTTTGTTTTTTGTTTTGCTTTGGTTAATTTTTTGTTTTTTTGTTTTTCTTATATCTTTATTTTTTATTGAATAAGATTTTTCTTTTGTTTTTCTCTTTTTTTTTTAATCATTGTTTTTATTTCTTTTTCTCTTTCCTTTTTTTTTTCTTTAAGAAAACCAGAGAAGGTGGTTGCTGTAATATTTAAATATTTTAAATTTTTTTCGGAGTATGCTTAATTTTGGGCAGTCAAAGATTAGATGCTCCGCATATTCAGGAACATTACAGAAATCACACAAATTTGAGTCTATAGCTTTTATCCTATGTAAGAAGGTTTTGTCATATGTATGTCCTGTCATTAGTCTGTTTAGTACTTTTAATCCTTTTGCTTTCCATTTTAAATCATGGTGCCAAGGTTTCTTAGGTATTTCAGGAAAGACTTTTATGAGATTTGTTCCTTTGTTTGTGCATTTTATCTTGTAATCCTCGTTCCATTGTTCCTCTATTTTTATACCCTTGCAGAGGGTATTATGATTTCAGTCAGAAGTTTGCAACGCAGTGAAGGAGACGTTTCCGACCCCATAAAGTATATATATTCTTGATCAGCATCACAAGACGAGTCGATCTAGCCATGTCCGTCTGTCCGTCCGTCTGTCTATCTGTCCGTCTGTCCGTCTGTCTGTTTCTACGCAAACTAGTCTCTCAGTTTTTGAGTTATCGGGACAAAACTTTCGCAAAAGTCTTCTTTCTATTGCAGGTAGTATATATGTCGGAGCCGACCGGATCGGACAACTATATCTTATAGCTCCCATAGGAACTATCGGAAAAAAAAACTTTAAAAAATTCCAGCTTCGGTGTTTTTTGAAATATTACCTTCTACTTTTGGGGATGTTATTTTTTAAATATTTCTGAATTTCGAAGTAATTATTTAAAAAATCGGACTACTATATCATATAGCTGCTATAGAAACGATCAGAAAATTAATGGAAAAGTAATAGGAAATAAATTCTAGCTTCTTTGGTTTTTATTGTATTATTATCTACTCTAGGATATGACTCTTTTTAAATATTTCCGAATTTCAATTTTAATTTAATCAAAATCGGACGACTATATCATATAGCTGCCATAGGAACGATCGGAAAATTAATGGAAAAGTAATAGGAAATAAATTCTAGCTTCTTTGGTTTTTATTGTATTATCTTCTTCTCTAGGATATGACTCTTTTTAAATATTTCCGAATTTCAAATTTTAATTTGATCAAAATCGGACGACTATATCATATAGCTGCCATATGAACGATCGGAAAATTAATGAGAAATATTAGAAAATTGAACATTTTTGCGATTTGTTAATTAATAGGAATGATCTGCAAGGGTATATAAGCTTCGGCTGGCCGAAGCTAGCTTCCTTTCTTGTCTTTTTAATTTCTCTCAGAGCTTCTTTGGTACTTAGTTTTATATCTACCACGTCTCCTTCCCTAACAGCTAACTTAGCTAGCCTATCAGTCTTTTCGTTTAACGGAATACCCTTGTGCCCTGGTATCCAAATTACGTCAAGTTTTTGTACGTCTGATTTTTCAATTATATTGTGTATACAATACACTTAATACACGAAGTACGAGTCAGATTTTTTGTTTTTAACTAAACTAATTGCTCCTAGGCTATCACAGAATATCACAGCGTGTTTGTATTTATTGCTTTGGCATATAGTGCATGCCATTTTGATACCAGCTAGCTCTGCTCCTACAGATGAGAGAGATGCAATTATTTTAAATTTGTGTGCTTTGTGACTGGGTAATTCCATGATTCCTGTTCCTATAGCCTCTGTGTTTATGGACGCATCGGTGGATATGATGCTCCATCCCTTATCCAAGTATCTGTTTATTTCTTCACTATATATTGCATTTGCTTCCTCAGTCGAGTAGTCCACCTTACTTTTTGCCAGTAGTTTGTCTTGGATGTTTATCTTGTTTGATACTAAGAAAAAATCCCTAGTTCTAGTATTGTCAAAGAAAAACCTAAAATCCCTTATTGTGCTTGTGTAGCTTGTTTCTGCTGGTGAATTTTTGAGTTGACTAAAGAGAGATGGGTTCATCGCTTTCACTTTGAAAAGCTTTTTGGCGGTGAGCCATTTGGCTCTGAAAACAGGCGGCATTACACCAGCCAACACGAAAATTTCGTGTTTGCTGGTGCCCGGTGGAACACGAAACACAGAAAGTGACATCAAGTGTGGAACTATAGGAAGGATTATGGGAGTAGGTAGGAGAACCATTGTTGAGACAAAAAAAACCTGAGTGTAAAAGGGAATTTTCTAAAATGCCTCCTCTGGCACCTTCAGTATTATTATCCATTTGCTGGATTTGGCATTAAAGTCACCACCTATGACAGCTAGACCACTCGATTGAGCAGCAATAGTAAAAAGATCATCGCAACCTTGTTGAAAGGAACTAATGTCTGTGCTGGATGCCGCATAGACACTTAAAATATTAATATTATTTCTTAAATTCGTTGTACAGATACCAATGACTTCTAAGCTAATATCACAGTTAATTTGTCTAAAACGTATATGTTTTTTTTTTAAATAAATTCCAACGCCGCCATAACCATCGTTACGCGCCTTACAAACAAAGTTATAATTTGCCAAACTACACATGGAATTATTGGAAACCCAAATCTCTGATAAAATTGCTATGTCTATATTATTATAAACTAAGAATAATTCCAATAATTGTTTGTTATTATTAGCAGTTAAGCTCTGAATATTATACTGTATGATATTTAAAGACATTTAAATAAAAAAAATTTTAAGATTTATTAAAATTAACATATAGACAAATAAATAAATAAATAAGTGTATAAATAATTAAAAGATTAGGAAAAAATAAATAAAACAAAAATGATTACTTAAAAATTAAAATAAATTAAATTAAAAAATTAAACAAGTTGTTTAATTTTAAACAAATCAATTTTTGAATTTGTTTCTTAAATTTTCTAAAAAGTTTCTTGAGAAATGAAGAGATATCAGAAGCTTATTGATTTAAACTATTTTCCGCAGCTTCAAGAGCTGGGTTGTCTGTAATAGGTTGACTTGAGGGTGAGCAGCTAGCCGGGTTAGAATGAATGTGCGAAAACTTTTCATTTAGAGTGTACTCATGTTCTTGAAGAGCAGCTTTCCAGCTGAGCATAGTGTCGCGGGAATTTTTCTCTTCATTTATCTTGTTAAGAGAGTTCTTAACCACTTTGTTAAAAGGGTTAAGTGCAAATATATGTTGAGTAGCTATTTTGGTATTATTTTGTAACACTGGAATGGCGGATTTTTTTTGCCATGATGGCTGGGGGAAATGGGTTAAGTCGTTGGAGTCGACTTCATCTAAAATTTGGAAGAGAGAGGGGTACATGATCTTCGTTTCATTACGAGATAAATTCTCAAGAGTCATACATTTCTGAATAGCATACGCTCTCTTACGAGCGGGACAATCAAAAGAGGTGGCTGCGTGGTTTTGTTTGCAGTTAGCACAAAGTAGTTGACTGCATTGTTGTTCTCTTGAATGTGAAAGAGAACATTTACTGAATTTTTGTTCAGTTTGTTTGCAATTCTGAGCAAAATGATTAAATCTAAAACAACGAAAGCATTGACCAAAAGGAACAAAAGGACTAACATTACCTTTGGTGTACAAAAAAACAACCTCGTTGGGAATTTGAGTACCATTAAACAGAATCTTAACCCTAGGGGTGTTGACAAAAATATCTTTATTATCACTGTCGTTAGTCTTCACACGAATTAGTTCATGTACATATAGGCACTGGAGAAGAAATGTATTCCTTAAGTTCAGAGTCGGAAAACTTTGTCGGGATGTTAAAAATAATACCCATTTTAAAAATGAAGTGCTTGAAAATTTTAGGTTCGTAACCATTATTTTTAAAATTAGAGGACAGGATGCTATTAGCTGCCGGTGCTGATTTGCACTCAGCTTTGCAACGCCCATAACCAATCTTGATTACGGAAATAATATCCTTAAAGGGGGGGTCTTTGGCACCAAAAAATCGACTAGCTTTGCGATTTTTACTATAAAAACTAGTTGGATGGATTTAATTCAAAGCTTTTGTATATTATTAAGTGTCATTTAATTAACATCCACTATCTTTTATAGTTGATACTATCGGCTAATATATCGGTGGCAAAGCGATTGCTGGAACTCTATTAAATAAAGGGGTTTTGCGGTGTTCACTGTACCTCCGCTAAAATGATCGGATTTCCATTTTGTTTTTACATTTCGCTTAAGAATTAAAAAAACCCGCCCCCTATGAAGCCCTTGTTTTAATTTTTTATTTTTAACAATTTTTTTCGATAGTCCAAAATCAAAAATGCGTTTTTCACCTAAAAAATTTGACTTTTGGCTTAAAAATATAATGTTTAAAGTTAAAAAATAAAAAAAAAACGCTTCATAGGGGGCTGGTTTTTTTTATGCAGAAAAATATGCGACAAACGATCGGTTGAGCAGTTTAGAAATGCCGACGAACACGGACTTTCAAAACGTGGTTTTGAGAAAAACGCACTTAAAGATGCACTTACGTACCTAAAGTCTTAGAAGTTAGGGTACTAGTATTAGCATAACTTCTAAAGTTTTTTGTAAAAAAAATCGAAATTTTTTTAATGTTTGATTTTTACAGAACAGCATTTAATTCAAGGGGGTTTATAGAAACTCTTTTAGGACGATCCTCGCCATTGTTTTCACCAATTTTGTCTATGTAGACTGCTATACGAGTAACCGTTGTTTTCCAAATTTCCGTTTTCCCTCTTCTCTTCTTTGCTAGCAGGATCCGTTAAATTAATACCACTTACTTGGCTGCTCGAACTCGGATGACTTACAGCGTCATTAACCTCTTTCATCTCCACTTCTTCACTTTCTGATTCCTCTAAATTTTTATACCCTTGCAGAGGGTACTATGATTTCAGTCAGAAGTTTGCAACGCAGTGAAGGAGACGTTTCCGACCCTATAAAGTATATATATTCTTGATCAGCATGACTAGACGATTCTATCTAACCATGTCCGTCTGTCCGTCCGTCTGTCCGTTCGTCTGTCCGTCCGTCTGTCCGTCCGTCTGTCCGTCCGTCTGTCCGTCCGTCAGTCCGTCTGTTTCTACGCAAACTAGTCTCTCAGTTGTAAAGCTATCGGGCTAAAACTTTCCCAAAAGTCTTGTATCTATTGCAGGTAGTATATAAGTCGGAACGAGCCGGATCGGACAACTATATCATATAGGTCCCATAGGAATAATCGGGGAACAAAATTTTTAAAAAAAATTATATCTTGGGTGTTTTTGAACCTAAACCCTCGTACTTTTGGAAATGGCATTTTTTATCTAATTCTGAATTTCGAAAAAAAAATTTTTCAAAATCGGACGACTATATCATATAGCTGCCATAGGAACGATCGGAAAATTAATGGGAATATAATAGGAAATAAATTATTGCTTCGTTGGCTTTTATCGTATTCTCTTCTACTCTGGGATATGACTTTTTTTAAATGTTTTCGAAATTTGATTTTAATTTGATCAATATCGAACTACTCTTGGGTGTCACAGAAAACCATTCCAACCGAATTACTCCCGAATAGCAAATCTCGGTGTCACAGACGTCATTTTTAACGGTTTCTAAATCCCCCGTATTTTGCCGGACGTTTTGATAAAATTACCCAGCTTACAAATTTTTCCCAAAAATATAACTTTATTTAAGACAACTCTAATGAATTTTAGGAACTACCTGCATACTACGATTTTTATACCTACTTCGGTTTATATTTAAAAATATGCTTTTTATAAAACCTCTCGAAAAAATTAGCTAAAAAATATCCGTCGGCAAACCATCTACCTGGCAGTGTTAACAATTAGCTAGCACTTTAAAATACCACATTTCGGACTTAGGGCCGGTTTCTCGAGTCCCTGTCAAAGTCCCTGATAGCTATCTGTTCGAAAAATTTAGAGACCAGATAAACTGTTCGTAAAAGCAAATCGGCTTTCTCGACTGCTTAAATTTATCTGAACGAGAAACAATTACAGAGTGCTGTTAACGCACAGAACTGGGCTGTGAAGCGCAAAAAATGGCGTGCTTTTTTTTTTATTTCACCAGCTGTTTGGGTGTAATTCAAAGGAAAAGTCAGCTGTGATTTCGTTTCTTCTTTTTAGTTGGCTGTGGCAAATCAGCTGTCATTCTATCGAGTCGAAAACGCTTAACAGGGACTCCGAGTCCCTGTCAAAGTTAGCTCTCACATTGGGGCTCGAGAAAACCAAAATGCCTTAGCAGGGACTTTATCTGTTCGAGAAATGTTAGCCGGCACTCGAGAAACCGGCCCTTAGTTATCGAAATGTTTTGTTAACGAATTATTTATTCAAAGGTACTTAGTATTGTAGTTAAAAATGAAACTTATTTCTGGTAAAAATATTATGGTAAAAGAAGTTGTAGTTATTGAGAAATTAGTAAAAACTGGCCGCCTTTGCTAAAAGTTGGCATCACTGTCGTGAAAAAATGTCCTATTTTAGCCAGGTAAAACGCTGGCTGTGAAGAAGAAGAAGACATACATGTAAAAAAGTACAACATTTTTGTTTATTATTAATTTAAACTAATAAGCTTTGCTAATTTTCAGGGGTAAACATAGGTTACCAGCGCAAGACACCATATTCTTCCGATTCATTCGCGATAATATCGACATTGCCAAAGGATTTACTCAGGGCGGCCGCATTCTTGTGAAAGGACCTGGCCAATAAGTTAAATCTCCATGGTAGTCCATGTAAAACCGTTTGTAAGCATCTCCTCTGCGTCCTAGCCTCTCGCAGTTTATGCCTTCGCAAGTACTCTAGAGCAGACGGCATTTTAGTTCGCTTTTAAAAATCTTGCCAACTTAGAAATGAAAATAAACCAACGCAGCCGCGGCAAACCGTTGTTCAGGGCTGCAATATGTAGCCTGGCGGGTAATTCAAATTTTTAATTTTTTTCTTTTGTTATGTACAATATGCGCTTTAAACATATATTCTTTTTGTAATTTTGCAAGAAAAACATAAATTAAGTTTAAAACTTAATAGTCCAAATAACTCAAAAAAATTCGATAATTATTGAATATTCGATATTTAGTGTATGCGTCCAGCCCTGGTCGTTTTTCGGTAAATTTTCCGAAAAAAGGAAATCTCTCGAATTCCTGGGACACCAACGGTTTTGGTCGGTTGGTTTCTAAACCAACCGTCCCCAAAACCGTCGACGGTATCTGTGACACCCCTGACTATATCATATAGCTGCCGTAGGAACGATCGGAAAATTAGTGATTAATAGGAATTATCTGCAAGGGTATATAAGCTTCGGCTGGCCGAAACTAGCTTCCTTTCTTATTATCTGTAGATTTTTTCTTTTTATTAAAGGGCGATAATTTCGGCCTTTTGTAGTTGCTCAACTCCGAGAAAGGGCTTTTACCCTTGGCCTCGGAGGATGCCATGTTTCTTGGGGTAATTTTACCCGTAATTGATTTTTATTTTAAACCAATATCAAGAAACAAATAAAAACTTGTAGTATTTAGAAGTATAAATTTCGTTATATTTTTGTTTTGAAAAAAAACAAAAAAGGTACAAATTGGGTTTATATAACACACTGCTCAAACACCTCCGTTGCATGCAACAGGTCACACGCGAATGTTGTTTCTTGTTATCTAGGTGATGCTTTAGTTTTACCCGTTTACTCGTAGAGTAAAAGGGTATTATGTATTCGTGCAAAAGTATGTAACAGGGAGAAGAAAGCGTTTCCGACCCTATAAAGTATATATATTCTTGATCAGGGTCACTAGCCGAATCGATATAGCTATGTCTGTCTGTCTGTCTGTCTGTATGAACGCTGAGATCTCGGAAACTACAAAAGCTAGAAGGTTGAGATATATATACATATTTTTTGGCTTTCTACGCAGCGCAAGTTTATTTTAGCCGCGCGCCACGCCCCCTCTAACGCCCACAGTCGCCCACTAACGTTTTTAAAATGTGTCTGGCGCCCAAACCTTTAAAGATTTCCGAAAAGTATAAATGCAATTTTGTTGTGTATATTTATACCTATCGAAATGTTGAAGCCATTTTTATACCCGTTACTCGTAGAGTAAAAGGGTATACTAGATTCGTGCAAAAGTATGTAACAGGTAGAAGGAAGCGTTTCCGACCCTATAAACTATATATATTCTTGATCAGGATCACTAGCCGAGTCGATCTAGCCATGTCCGTCTGTCCGTCTGTCTGTCCGTCTGTCCGTCTGTCTGTCTGTATGAACGCTGAGATCTCGGAAACTATAAATGCTAGAAGATTGACATTTTGCATGCAGATTCTAGGATTTCCTACGCAGCGCAAGTTTGTTTCAAAAGGGTGCCACGCCCCCTCTAACGCCCACAATCGCTTATATACGATTTTAAAAATTTCAATATTTCAGAAAAGTAAAAATGCAGTTTTATGGTGTTTATCAATACCTATCGAAATGTAGAAGAAATTTTTTAAATCGGACCATTCGTTAAAAAGTTACGGCGGATCAAAGTTTTATCTCCATCTCCTTCGCACTTCCTTTAGCTGAGTAACGGGTATCTGATAGTCGGGGCACCCGACTATAGCGTTCTCTCTTGTTTAAATCGTATTCATTAAAAAGTTATGAGCAATCAAAAAAATTGTATATATCCATCTCCCTCGCACACTCTTTAGCCGAGTGACGGGTATTAGATTGCCGGGATCACCAACCCGACTATAGCGTTCTTTCTTGTTTTTTTTATTTTGCATCAAAGTTGAAAAATATGGAAAAAATTGACGTTTGGCAAATAACGCATAACTAAGAGATGCGGTTGGCAAACTGCAATATGTTTTACTTTTAACTAACACACCAATCAGTGGAAAAAAGAAGCAAAGCGATTTGATACTTTTTAAAATATTTCACCTGTAGGTGCGAAAAATTTACTAAATACGGTGTTTTTTTTTAAAAGTAAAAAAAAGTCAACTTTGAAGTTGCACAACATTTCCAAAAAAATATTTGATTTGAAAAAGGATTCCTATTTGTAATAGTGGATACATTAAAATTCGAAAAATTGATTTATTGCACGTTTTTTGGGCCAAGAAGCCACTGTGTGACGGACTAAACCATTCCATAAAACTATTGAAGGAGGCCGCTTAGCCAAGGCACCCATTTCACTGCACAGTAGGGAAAAAGTCCGATTTTTTGGCAGAAACTCTAGTTTTAAAGATATAGCCTTAAAAAATATAATATATATATATATATATATATACCACCCACAGCCACCCACCCACCACCTCCCCACTATGGTCAACCCCCTAAAAATTTTCAGAATATATTACCCTTGCAGAGGGTATTATGATTTCAGTCAGAAGTTTGCAACGCAGTGAAGGAGACGTTTCCGACCCCATAAAGTATTTATATTCTTGATCAGCATCACTAGACGAGGCAATTTAGCCATGTCCGTCTGTCCGTCGGTCCGTCTGTCCGTCTGTCTGTCCGTTTCTACGCAAAGTGGTCTCTCAGTTTTGAAGCTATCAGCTTGAAACTTTCCCAAAAGTCTTCTTTTTATTGCAGGTAGTATATAAGTCGGAACCGGCCGGATCGGACAACTATATCTTTTAGCTCCTATAGGAAAGATCGAAAAAAAAAACTTTAAAAAGCTTTTGTGTTTTTTGAAATATTAACTTCTTCTCTTGGGAATGGTTTTTTTTAAATATTTAAGAATTTCGAATAAAATTTAGAATAAATCGGGACACTATATCATATAGCTGCTATAGGAACAGTCGGAAAATTAAAAGCAAATTAATAGAAAAAAAATTATTGCTTCGTTGGTTTTTATTGTATTCTCTTCTACTCTAGGATATGACTCTTTTTAAATATTTCCGAATTTCGGTTTTAACTTTATCAAAATTGAACTACTATATCATATAGCCGCCATTGGAATTAATGAGAAATAATGGAATATTGAACATTTTTGCGATTTGTTAATTAATAGGAATGATCTGCAAGGGTATATAAGCTTCGGCTGGCCGAAGCTAGCTTCCTTTCTTGTTTTGTTAAAAGCAAAAAAAAACAAACTAAAAAACCCTCTAAACACTTTGCACGTCGTTGGTTAACTTTGGAGTAAAATTAGCGCGTTTTTTCTTCGAATTATCGGTGGCACGTAAATTTTTTTAAAAATGGTTTTAATAAGTTTAACCATTTTAGTATTAAAACAAGAAAGGAAGCTACCTTCGCAGTGCTGCCATTTTGTCCTCTTTCCGGACAGATCTGGCCTTTTTTTAACGGGTTTATCCGGAAAAAATTTCAAACATCCCCTATCCGGAAATCTGTCCTTTTTTCAAAAAAAAGGTCTTGAGTGTTATTTTTGCCAGTCGAAAGTGTGTAAACCTGTTTTTATATGCTAAAACGCCTTTTTAACCATCAATCTTACAGTTCGGCATTAAAAAAATAATTATTTTTACAAATTATCAATGAGACGTAAAGCAGTCGATGGATTTTTTATATAGTACGATTTTTTCTGTAGCAAAAAAAGAGGAAAACACTTTAAAAATTTCTCAATTTTTACTCTCTGCTTTTTTGTCAGAAAAAAATTTCAGATTTTAACGACTCTTAAGGCCGGTTTCTTGAGTCCCTGTCAAAGTCCCTGATAGCTATCTGTTCGAAAAACTTAAATACCAGATAAACTGTTCGTAAAAGCAAATCCGCTTTCTCGACTGCTTTAATTTATCTGAACGAGAAACAATTACAGAGTGCTGTTAACGCACAGAATTGTGCTGTGAAGCGCAAAAAATGGCATGCTTCGATTATTTTATCAGCTGTTTGGGTATAATTTTAAGGAAAAGTCAGCTGTGATTTCGTTTCTTCTTCTTAGTTGGCTTTGGGAAATCAGCTGTCATTCTATCGAGTCGAAAACGCTTAACAGGGACTCCGAGTCCCTGTCAAAGTTAGCTCTCACATTTATGCTCGAGAAAGCCAAAATGCCTTAGCAGGGACTTTATCTGTTCGAGAAATGTTAGCCGGCACTCGAGAAACCGGCCCTTATTCGGGTTTGACGCAGATATGGCATTTTTTTGTATTACCAATATAGTTACTTGAAATGCTTTTATTATTTTAATAATTTTAGATTATTACGTATACGCACAAAAATTAACCATGGTAAAATGATCAAACAAAGAAGGATGTGAGTCGGGCGCAGTAGGTCATTACATAATTGAATTTAATATAAAATCCATTTAAATTAAGTAATTATATAACCCATTGGTAAAACAGAAAAATGGAGGCGCATTTACTTTTGTCCCTTTTTTTGTCGTTTTTGAAAATTTTTTGTCCTTTTTTTCCCTGTTTTTTTTGGCTTATCTGTCCTGTTTTTCAAGCTGAGTGATGGCAGCACTGTACCTTCGGCCAGCCGAAGCTTATATACCCTTGCAGATAAAAGAATGCTCACTCGGTGCAGTTCCAGGGATTCCAGATTCAGCGTTCCTATTTATTTAAATTTTGTTTTTAAGTAGTCAGGAATCAAAACGCCTACTTCCTACAAAGTTACAATGAATTTTCTTATATTTGTTTGAATATTCTTATGGGAGCCTTAAGATATAGTGGTCCGATCCGGCTCGCTCCGACATATGTACTACCTGCAATAGAAAGAAGACTTTCAGGAAAGTTTCATCGCGATAGCTTTAAAACTGAGAGACTAGTTCGCATAGAAACGGACAGACGGACAGACGGACATGGCTAGATAGACTCGGCTATTGGTGCTGATCAAGAATATATATACTTTATGTGGTCGGAAACGTCTCCTTCACTGCGTTGCAAACATCTGACTGAAATTATAATACCCTCTACAAGGGTATAAAAAATATATGTTTTTTTAAATTAGTAGCTTTTATTTTTCGCTTTTTCTCCATAGTGCACTGGGCGCTAGTGGGCGCTATACCGCTAAGGGCTTTTGTGGTCGTGGCAAACTTTTTTTAGGTCAATCGACAGGTGTTGAAGAAACAAATTCATTTCAGAAAACATTTTTATACCCTTGCAGAGGGTATTATAATTTTGGTCAGAAGTTTGTAACGCAGTGAAGGAGACGTTTCCGACCCCATAAAGTATATATATTCTTGATCAGGATCGATAGGGGAGTCGATATAGCCATGTCCGTCTGTCCGTCTGTCCGTCTGTCCGTCTGTCCGTCTGTCCGTCTGACCGTCTGTTTCAATACCGTTTGCGAGCTCAGTTTAAATGCTAGCGCCTTGAAACTTTCACAGTCGTCCTAAAACATGTGTACGCAGATCAAGTTTGAAAGCCGACCCGATCGGACGTCTATATCCTATAGCTCCCATAGGAACAATCGGATATAGCTTTCACAAAATGAAGATATTTCGCTCAGTGTAAGAGCTTTTGACATGAATCTTATTCTTTTACGCATACCTTGATCAGGGTAAAAGCGCGTGCCGATCGGACGTCTATACCTTATAGCTCCCATAGGAACAATATGCTGAAATCGGTCAAAATTTGACGTTTTTCAGGATATTTTGCGCAAAATATAAGCTATTCCCATGAAACTTTCCAAATCGTATTTTTTTGTGCGTACCTTGATCAGGATAAAAGCGCGTGCCGATCGGACGTCTATATCATATAGCTCCCATAGGAACAATAGGGTGAACAATTTTAAATTTTTATTTTTTTCAATTATAGAATATTTTGTTGTTTATTAATTCATGTTGCTATTTTAGTCAAGTTTTCATTAGTGAAATCTGCAAGGGTATTAAAACTTCGGCTTGCCGAAGTTAGCTTCCGTCCTCGTTTTATCTAGCTTCATAACCCTGGGCGCCACAGCTTTTTGCGGTGTGTGGGCGTTAGAGTGGGCGTTCCATATCGGCATGATAAACTTGCGCGGAATGGGAAGCTAAGGTATCTCAATCCAAAGCCGCAACTTTCTGGCCCTTGTAGTTTCCGAGATCTCAGCGTTCCCCGGACAGACAGACGGACGGAAAGATATGGCTAAATCGACTCGGCTAGTGATCCTGGTCAAGAATAAATATACTTTATAGGATCAGAAACGCTTGCTTCTACCTGACACATACTTTCCAACGAATACAATTAGGGTGTTCAATTGCGTTGCAAACTTTGTAAAGTGTAAAGGTGTATATCAATTCCAACAACAATTTTTATACAAAATAGTTTTGAAGGCCTACTTTTGAAAATTTTTTTGTATAGAAATTGTTGTTGGAACTGCCTTACACTTTTACACCTTACAACGTTTGCAACGCAATTGAACACCCTAAATATACTTTTTAACTCTACGAGTAACGTGTATAAAAAATTAAGAATTATCTCCGACTTGCTTAAATACGGTAAATCGGTACTTACATTTAAACATAAACATGAATTTAATTTATAGTTACCTGAAAACAATCCACTATCGGAACGGAAGGAATTGTATAAATCCTAGACAATGTCTCTTGACAAACACCAGTCAAATTATGTTTTCTAGCTATTTTTCCAAAAGAAATAATTGCTTGTGCGGATGCGTGTACTCCTAGCATTGTACTTCCTTGATCTGATTGTTGCTCTAGGTGTTGTGTTATTATTTGGTAGTGATGTTGTCGCCAAGTAAATATGTCACTCCAATGTGATAAGTCGTCAGAAATAATTGGTAACCGATTACGCCAGGTTTTAACGATGGCTTTCATATCGTGCAACGAATTATTACGTGATTGGGCCAGTCCTTGATGAATTTGACTTGCCTCATGAAGTTCCATAATTTGTTGTGAAGCTTGAAGATATGGCAAGTGAATATGTGAAACTATGTTGGGTAATCGCCGCCACTCACGAATGCATAAACTAGATGCAATCTCTACATATCGTTCTACACTGCTAGTCTGCCTTTCATCTTGGTGAAGTATACTCAAATATCCTTTGTAAAGATTTATTTTAAAACCATGGTGTTTCAAATAACATTGTTCTGTTTTAGATAAAGCATTTTTCATTAAATTCCAATCAGGTACACGCCATGAACTTTCAAGAACTAAAAACATGTTCTTATCTTTATTAGTTTGAGCATAGTCCAGAAGAATGTCCCACTGATTTAATTCCTTAGCACATCGCATCCAATGCTTCTCCCACAACAATAATTCGCTATTAACATATGTATTAACGACTCCATTATTTAAATCTTGTTTAAATTTTGTCATCGCTAGATCATAAGCACCTTGGGCTTCTTCGAAAAATCCCATTTGCTCATATGAAACAGCTATATTTGTTTCCGGATAGTGTGCAAATTTAAGCCAAAGGCCAGCCCACAGATCTTCCTCATGCATTGAAGAATACATTTTTGAAAGTGAGTCAAATATATTATTTGATTGTTGAATATCTAATTCGGAGAAATTGACATCTCCATCTTTAGAGCTATCCTTATTTTGTATTGGTTGATTAAGTACCATATCTTCTAAAACCAGGATTGCTTTGTGCCATAGGTTATGAGATTTGCCAAGGTATGCTAATAAATTTGGAGGAATATAAATGGGTGGTGTGCATTTAGTCAAACTTTCTACAAAAGTATTCAATGTACTTGGAAAGCAGTCCTTTTGATTGACATTGGTTCCAGATGATAAAAATGGTATTAATTCCTTTGTGACATTATACTTTTGATCTTCCGTAAATATACTCCAGATACGTGGAAAAATAGATATCCAAACGCTTTGAGCTAATTGCGTGTCAATGTGACATAGCTGAGAAGTCGCGACAAGCATCTGATCGGTCCTTATATTTCGATTTGCTTCTAAAAATTCTGCTTGTTTATAAACTAATTCAACTAAAGTAACACGTCGGGTTGGTAATATTTGTTGACAATCATCTTTTCGATCAGCTGTAAATTCAAGTGTTAAATCAATATCAAACACGTCATCCTTATCATCAACATTTTGAATGATATCAAATGATTCCGATTGAGATGATAAGAAGGACACAAAAGAATTTTCCTGTGTCTCGGCTGAGTTAGCTGGAATAACGGAAGTAATGCTGGGTATTTTGAGCTCTTCATTTGAACATTGAATTTGCATCATTGTATTGGCTGTTAAGATAAGCAATTCAATGCATTGCTTTATCCAATAATGGGATCCAATTGTGTCCCATGCCTGGGAACAAATTATATATAATAATCTATCATGAAGTCTACGTCGCATTGATGAATCTAAAATTTCAAAAAACTTTGCTCTTATGTGAGGGTTTTGAAATCGTAAACCATTTAAAAACGCACCCTCCAGTTTGCTTGTTAATTCTGTTTGTTTAAGAACTTCATCTCTATATATAAAATTGATAATTTCTAAGAATTGTACATTCAGTTCAATTTCATCAGTAAATTTTTTTTCAACGTTTTGCATGAGTTTTACCAGCAAAGCTGATTTTTCCCGAATAGATGGAACTTGGGTCATAACATTTGGTTCTTTTGTTTTAATCCAATCATCCAGCATTTTAATTATACATTTTATAATTTTTACTTCCGAACTCTTTTCTATAAGACTAACTAAAATTGTACCTATGAAAAGCTTTCTAATTTCCACACTCATTACAAAAATCCTATTTTTAATCAATTCCAATGAAAGGACCAAGAGTTCTAAAGGTAAAGAATTTGAATCAGGGGGCTGGCTGATAACATTATTTCCGCTTATTGTATTTATATGATCTTTTGTAAGTCGATTTAGAACTCTAATAAACTGAACCAAAATTCGATCGATATAATTATGATTATTTGTGGTGCATGCTTTTAAAATCATTAAGGTCCCAAATAGGGAAGAAGCATTTGGTTGAGGACTCTTTTCGTAAAAAGTTAGGTTCTCGCCAATCATTTTACTAACAGCGCTATATAATAGGTCCAGATCTTCGTGTTTATGTTGAGCGTCTGGTGGAAAAATTCCCATTATTCGTGTTAAAAACATATGCATTAATCGCACAATCCGAGTATTTTGATGAATTATACATAAGGACAGGCCTCTTTGGACTGGTCTTACTATTGATACCAACTGTTCTTGGTTTAATATAGTAGTTAGAAATGTTAAAAAATCGATTCCAGTGCAAATGTTGTTTAAATTGTGATGAGGAGTTTCTACAGTTGCAAGAACTTTATCAAGCCAATTGAGCTTAATATCAAAAGGCTGTGGCCAAATCTCTGGTCGCATAGCCATTTTTAGGAGCATAACACATCTGAAAATAAAATATTTAAAAACAACATTATAAAAATAGAGTAAAATACATTTACAGGCACTTAAATGTATTTATAGAGGTCTGTCTGTCTGTTGTTTCTCGAAGCCGTTCCCGAGATATACTATTTAAAGTTTGAGAACATTTTTTAAGTTCTTAGCTTCAAAAACTCATAGCGCCACTAAATGGACACCAAAAAATTTAAAAAAAAACCCGAATACAACCAAGGCAAACTCTACGAGGTACCCGACTTTGAAGAAAATCTATTTTTTCATATGCGCAGTTGAGAAATTCTTACCCTATTATATTGAAAACAACAAAATGTACAAACATTTTCAATTACCTTCGAGATAAACTTTCTCCTGGCGAAATAATTGTGACTTGTGGATCGTTGACCTGGCATGCCAACCGTACCAAGAAATTCAGAACCGTATCGCAGTAGGACTTATCAATAGAGCGAAAAATATCATCAGCCTTAGTATACGATCCCACACCTGTAAGAATAAAAAATAAAACAGTTTTATAATGCGATAGAGGTGAAGAAATATCGATTTTGGGTTTTTTAAACTAATTGGAAGGATTTATTTCAACCCTTTTTGTATATTAAGTGTTATTTAAATAACATCCACTATTTTTTATAGCCGATACACTATACAAAAGGGCGTTTTGCGGTGATCAATGGATCAATGTATCTCCGCCAAAAATTATTTGATTTCTATTCTGCAATAACATTTTGATAAACAATTAAAAACCCCTACCCACTTGGAAGCTCGATTTTTCTTTATGAATTTTTTCGATCTTACAAAGTCAAAAATGCGTTTTTCAACTAAAAATTCGACTTTAAATAAAAACTCTTCCCAGGGGGTACGTTTTTTTGTCCAGAAATTCCGATGATCACGGACTTTCAAAACGTGGTTTCAAGAAACACGCACTTAAACATGTCACATGTAAAACACTTTGGCCAGCCGAAGCTGGCAGATCATTCCTTTTGAATTATAAAATTTGGAATTTCTTATTAGGGGAAAAGGGGGCTCTAATAGTAGGAAAAGTTTGGTTAGACATAGCAGCTATAAATAAAGAGCCATTAGAACAAGATTATCATCGGAAAGCTGTTCTTTTGGCTATAGGGTAATTCCAGGCCAATTTGGGTCAAATCTCAGAATCAATCGAAACTTCTTTTTCGCCCACCTTCTCTTGTGGTTCAGTTAGATTGAATTTTCCAAAACGACCGTGTAAAAGAGACATGTAACTATTAAATTCCTAAAAGATTACCTAGACACCGACCCATGTCCCATTTTGTTGGCCTGTGCTACATATTAAGGCTCTCATAGGATTATTCGAACATTATACGTTTTTATACCCGTTACTCGTAGAGTAAAAGGGTATATTGTATTCCTGCAAAAGTATGTAACAGCTAGAAGGAAGCACTTCCGACACTATAAAGTATATATATTGATCAGGGTCACTAACCGAGTCGATCTAGCCAGATCTAGCCATGTCTGTCTGTCTGTCCGTCTGTCTCGGAAACTATAAATGCTAGAAGATTGACATTTTGCATGCAGATTCTAGGAGTCCCTACGCAGCGCAAGTTTGTTTCACAATGGGTGCCACGCCCCCACTAACGACCACAATCGCTTATATACGATTTTAAAAATTTCAATATTTCGGAAAAGTAAAAATGCAGTTTTTTGGTGTTTATCAATACTTATCGAAATGTAAAAGAAATTTTTCTAAATCGGACCATTCGTTAAAAAGTTACGGCGGATCAAAGTTTTTATCTCCAACCCCTTCGCACTCCCTTTACCTGAGTAACGGGTATTTTGATTTCTGACATTTTAAAACCCAAATTTTTTTTTGTGTTTTAAATCATCACATGGATGATAGAGCTGTTGGTCGCAACAACACTGCCGCATAGACCAGATACTGGTGGTTTGAAGGTGTATGCACGATACACCCACGTCGACTTCGCTGTTATCGATATTAATCGTAGACGTTCTCAATGTTCGAATGTCAGTGATTCTCAAAAATATTCCTCCAGAATGTTGATCTCAATGTCGTGATGTCACCAGAGAAAGTAGGTGGTTGTTATTCTGGGTTAATCCTCCAAGTTGATTTGCCGAGCAAGTTTAATGATATGTTGTTGGTTTCAGTACAATGGCTGGTCACCAATTTACAAGACCACAGAGGGTGGTCTACAAAAACTTCCTTGGGTTGAGTTTGACAGTGTTTCTAATTAATAATAAAGTGGTAAATTTAAAAATTAAAATTTGCACTGTTTATAAATATGGCCAATAGGGTGGGTCGATTTGAGACCCCAAAAATCGTATAGGGGGAACGTAATCTTTAAAGGATTCTAAGCCATATTGGCGAACATACTTATGGTCTAAAATGACGTTTAACTCCCCCCAAACGCGAATGAAAAATACAGCTTTTTTGAGGAAAATATCATAGTAGTCAGCACAGATATATTACTGAATATCAAATTCAAATTTTTATTTCAAATTTAGTAATACATTTTTTCCTCAAAAAAATCAGTATTCTTCATTCGCGTTTGGGGGGGGTCAAACGTCATTTTAGACCATAAGTATGTTCGCCAATATGGCTTAGAATCCTTTAAAGATTACGTTCCCCCTATACGATTCATCACTTTTTTCGGCTCCATACAAATCGACCCGCCCTAATGGCCAACTCTCTAAAATGGAGTGATTCTCTTTATAGCCGTTACTCGTAGAGTAAAAGGGTATATTGTATTCGTGCAAAAGTATGTAATGGCTAGAAGGAGGCTTTTCCGACCCCATAAAGTATATATATTACACAGGTTAACAAAATGGGCTTTATTAAAAGGTGCAGGCCTATTGGCATTAAAATATGTTAATAGTTTTCGCGTTTAACGGGTGGTATTTGGGCAATCGCGGTTTGAAAAAATAGCAACAAGCCTGTTCACCGCATCAAGTTGATTGGGAATAGAGGTGAACAAATGTTTCATAGGCTTTGATTAAATCAAATTACGATGGAACCTTAAATGCAATTATGTAAAAGGGCATCCAAGAAATTTGGTAAAGGTTTTATTATAATTGAGCACAGACCCTCGAAGATGTCTTAAATCAAAACATTAAATGTTGCTATTTTTTTCAAACCGCCATTGCCCAAATACCACCCGTTAAACGCGAAAACAAGGTATGCAGATATGTTTATATACGTCCTTATTAACACAATTTAATGCCCATAGGGCTGCACCAAAAACACTGTCGGCCTGTGTTATTGATCAGGATCACTAGCCGAGTCGATCTAGCTATGTCCGTCTGTCCGTCTGTCTCTCTGTCTGGATGAACGCTGAGATCTCGGAAACTACAAAAGCTGGAAGGTTGGGACTTTCTACACATATTTTTGGGCTTCCTACGCAGCGCAAGTTTATTTTATGAAGGTGCCACGTCCTCTCTAATAGTCAAGGAACTCGACTATAGCGTTCTATCTTGTTTTTTCTAGTAAACTAATTTTAAATTTAGTTCTGATGTTAGTTAGTTTTTAGCAGTTAACCCTCTAAGACTTGCGTGCCTGAAGGCACGTATTACGTTTTTGGTCTTAACAAATAAACTAACATCTTTTCAATTGTTTAAATATTTTTTGGCGGTTGATAAAAGACAGACAAAATTATGATTCTCAGGCTTGAAAGCTCTCCGAAGCTTCTAACGAGACTTATCATTTATTTTATGTTTTTTCGCGCGAAAATAATACGTGCCTTGAGGCATGCTTACGTCTTAGAGGGTTAAATATTAGGTGTTCAGCATATTCAGGTAAATTACAGGTATCATACGTATGATCTACCATTTTAAACACCAAATCTAAAATAATAGCCAATATACATACATCTGATATACCTAAACGGGACCCATCAAGATAAAGCTTTTGAAACTCTCAAGGAAGGTAAGTATGCATTTGAACCGCAAGGGTATACAAACTTAGGCCTGCCGAAGCTAACTTCCTTTCTTGTTATACCCTTGCAGAGGGTATTATGATTTCAGTCAGAAGTTTGCAACGCAGTGAAGGAGACGTTTCCGACCCCATAAAGTATATATATTCTTGATCAGCATCACTAGACAAATCGATCTAGCCATGTCCGTCTGTCCGTCCGTCTGTCCGTCTGTCCGTCTGTCCGTCCGTTTCTACGCAAACTAGTCTCTCAGTTTTGAAGCTATCGCGATGAAACTTTCCCAAAAGTCTTCTTTCTATTGCAGGTAGTATATAAGTCGGAACCAACCGGATCGGATAACTATATCTTATAGCTCCCATAGGAAGGAAACGTTAAAAAAATTCTAGCTTCGGTGTTTTTTGAAAAAAAACCTTCTACTCTTGGAAATATTATTTTTTAAATATTTCAGAATTTCGAATAAAATATTTTAAAAATCGGACGACTATATCATATAGCTGCCATAGGAACAATCGGAAAATGAATGGGAAAGTTACACAGAAATAAATTTTAGCTTTTTTGGTTTTTATTGTATTCTCTTCTACTTTAGAACATGACTCTTTTTAAATATTTCCGAATTTCAATTTTCATTTTATCAAAATCGGACGACTATATCATATAGCTGCCATAGGAACGATCGAAAAATTAATGGGAAATTAATTGGAAACAAATTATAGCTCCGTTGGTTTTTATTGTATTCTCTTATACTTTTGAATTAAATTTAACAAAAATCGGACGACTATATTATATAGCTGCAATAGCTGCAAAGTCATATTAAAATAATACGAAATTTAAAATTTTTGCGATTTGTAAGTTAATAGGAACGATCTGCAAGGGTATATAAGCTTCGGCTGGCCGAAGCTAGCTTTCTTTCTAGTTTTTTATTTAAATTGGTAGAATACCTTTTTAAGAATGTGTTACGAAAGTTTCACTAAGAAATTCGAGCTATTTGTAAAAAAAAATTTTTTTTAATCTAAACTTTCCCAAAAGTCTTATTTCCATTGCAGGTAGTACATATGTCGGAGCGAGCCGGATCGAACCACTATATTTTAAGGCTCCCATAAGAATAATCAAACAAATATAGAAGAAAATTCATTGTAACTTTGTAGGAAGTAAACGGCATTTGCGGCATACAGCTTAAATGTTTGGCAAATAACACCAGTTTACAAAAAAAAATGATGAAATACGCACTTTATGAAACCTTTTTTTCCGGTAAGGTACATCTTTCTGATTAAGAAAAGGGCACTTACAATTTTGTGTATGAGTACCAATATTTTTTAAAGCGTAAAAAACGTTTTTGACGCTTTTTTAATTTCTAACTCGAGCTGTGATTAACCGATTTCGGCCATTAAAGACTCATTTTACAGGTAATAGAATGCCCTCTAACTTTCTTATACACAGCATTGAGATCCATTTATTAGTTTAGAAGCTACAATTTGTCAATGTTGGAAAAAACGCAAAAATGCCGGCATAAATGTAAGGAAGAGTTGGTTTTGATCAAGTTGGCAACCCCACACAACACAAAAGAAAACTGATGAAAAGAAAGAGAACAATTCAGTCGAAAGAAGCAGTCAAATCGTGAAGTCGCAAAAAGTTGTCGTGTGCAGAATATTCGAATTAATCAAGTCCCGAGTATATAAGAATAAGTCGAAAAGTTGTTATATGTCGCGGAGGGTTAGAAAGAACATGTGAAGACACAATAACTTTATAATTTCAATACCTTATTAAATAAAACTATATTACATTTGGGGTCTCAACCTAAAAGGCAATAAAACAATGAAAATTGCGCAGTTGCGAATTCAGTGAAACAATTTCATCATCAAGTGAATACGAGAGTATGAGCGACGAAGAGGGAAAAAGGTGGACAGAAGTGTGGCGTCCTAACGAGAGCGCAAACTAAGAAAAATCAAGCTTTTAGGCTGGGTCTCGTCGAAGAGGAGCAGCAACAAGAAGAATCGAGTTACCTGGAAAGCGAATTTTCCACAAGTGAGCCGAAAATGGCCGAGATCAACAACCAGAGCTTGCAACAAATAATTGAGATGCTGTCTCTTAAAATCAAAGCGGATGAAATAAATCAAAGATCGCAAAATGAACCAAAGATAAATGCAGAGAATTTTTCTCAAATTGTGCCAAGCTTTGACGGTGAAACAATTCCAGTGGAGCAGTGGTTCTCAAACTTTGAACAAAATGCGGATGCCTATGAGTTAAGTGAAAAACAGAGATACGTACAGGCTCGAGGGAAAATGACGAAAATGGCCAACTTGTTCCTAGAGTCGGTTTTGGTTAGCAATTACTGTCACCTTAAAAGTGAATTCAAACGCACACTAAGAAGTGCCGACATACATGCAATAAGTTAGTATGTATGACTGCACATCTTACCTGGAACTGAAAGAAAAATTTGAAGTGTATAAACGCAAGTATGGAAAGGAAAGAGAGGAACGACGCTACACTAAAGGTCAAAAAATCGTGTCCACCGATAAAAAAGTTTCCAGATGCTTTAACTGCGGATCAACTGAACACATGCGAAAAGATTGCAACACGCAGACAAAGTGTTTCAAATTGCCCACAGGCCGTCAAAAAAGACGTGTTACCTGGTTTTGACTTTGTATCAAAATTCAGCGTTTCTCTTAACGAGAGTGGATTCACTTTCCAGAAGTCGTCAGCGGAGCCATTTAGCGCTGAAAAAACGAGCTAAGTATTTACAAGCAAGCTCGGCGAAAAGCCTGATATCGATGTTTCCCTTCCATTCCAGCCCCTCATCAAGTCGATGATTAAGGAATACAAGTCGGCAAACCCATCCTCGATAAGTCCTGCTCAGATGAAGATAATACCCGATGAGCAAATAAAGTCATTTCGCCACCAGCCGAGTCTTTATTCTCCCGTGGAGTGTGATGCGATCAGGATGCAGGTCGATGAGTAGCTATTAGAGGGAGTCATCCGAAAGTCAACCTCTAACTTTGCAAGCAGAGTTGTATTGGTGAAGAAAAAGAATGGAACATACAGAACCTGCGTGGACTTTTGCCAACTAAACAGCATGGTATTAAGAGACTGTTTTTCCGTTCCACTGATCGATGACGTTTTGGAAAGACTACAAGAGGCAGCAGTTTTCATTGTCATGGATTTGGAAAAAAAACTTTCTTCACGTGCCCATCAAGAAATCCAGCAGGAAATTCATCGCGTTCATCACCAGAGAGGGGTTGTTTGAATTTTGCCGAGCGCCACACGGTTTCTGGAACTCTCCAGCAGTGTTCAATCGATTTGTTAACAGTGTGTTTCAGGAGCTGATCACTAACGATGTTATGCAAATGATGATATCATCATATACGGACAAACCAACGATGAATGCATTGCCAAGGTAAAAACGGTGCTACCATAAGCGGCTAAAAACTATTTAAAAATAAAATGGAAAAAATGTAATTTTTTTCAAAGCAAGATACACTTCTCAGGACACATCGTAAGCGATGGAAAAGTTTGGCCATGAGAAGAGAAAACTAAAGCCGTTAAAAAATTTGCCTATCCGAAAAACATCAAGGGCGTATAATCCTTTTTGGTTCTCACAGGATTTTTCCGGAAGTTTGTCAAAGGCTATGCCAACATCGCTCGGACCTTTTAAAGAAAGGCACAGAGTTTAAATTTGATGCTTCAGAAAAAAATGCAATGAACCAGCATAAGGATATTTTGTCTACAGAACCAGTCCTACGTCTATACCGCAGAGAGGCCCCAACAGAGCTCCACACAGACGCTTCGAAAGATGGTTTCGGTGCTGTGCTTATGCAGAAGGTTGACGAAGAGCTGCATCCAGTCGCTTTTTGGAGCAAGAGGACGTCCGAAGCAGATGCCAAACGACACAGCTACATACTGGAAGTAAAATCTGTATTCTCGCCCTTAACAAGTTTCGACATTAACTTTTAGGTGTTTCGTTTAAATTGGTCACAGATTGCGCCGCCTTCTCTATGACAGTGAAGAAAAAGGACGTGCCTCGCGAAGTCGCTCAGTGGATACTACAGTTACAAGACTTCGAGTTCCAAGTAGAACATTGATCTGCAGATAGAATGAAGCATGTTGACAGCCTCAGCCGCTATCCTCAGGACTTCTTCAATATCACCTCGGAGATTTCTGCTCGCATCGAAATAGCTCAGCAAAAGGATGAATTCATCGAGTCTATTCTAGAACTTTTGAAATCCCGCCCCTATAAAGATTTCAAACTGAAAGGTAACATTTTGTACAAGCATGTGGATGGAAATGATTTGCTGGTCGTGCCAAAATCAATAGAGCACGAAATAATATCCGATGCTTATAGCATGGGACATTTTTCAGTGCAAAAAAACTTTACACTCATTGCGCCAACAGTTTCTGATCTCGCACATAGAAACCAAGGTTGCACAAATTATCAAGTCTTGCATAAAGTGCATTATATGCAACAAAAAGCTGGGAAAACAGGAAGGTCAGTTGTATTGCATTCGAAAAGGAGACTGCCCACTGCACACGCTCCATATAGACCACTTGGGACCTTTTAAGAAAGCAGATGAAAAGAAAGAGAATCATTCAGTCGAAAGAAGCAGTCAAATCGTGAAGTCGCAAAAAGTTGTCGAGTGCAGAATATTCGAATTAATCAAGTCCCGAGTATACAAGAAAAAGTCGAAAAGTTTTTACATATTACATATTATTTGTTCATTCGCTGAAGACGGTCGTGCTTTTCAATCGCTCCCGAAAACGTTTAGCCCATCGTGGTAAGTCTATCTTTATATCCCCACTTGGATTTTCTAATCACTTTCGATACGCCGCTTCACTGTGAAAAGCCAACTTTATAAAGACAGTGACTTTATTGTTAAATTTTAACAAATTAAAAAAGTGCCTCAACAAGCTGTCAATCCTAATAGTGTTGTTGTTGTTTGGCTTTATCGTTCCACCCGCAATGCTCTCGTTTACGGTTCGCTCAGCGTTGAAGCTTTCCGTTACATAGCTAGCATTTCTCGAGTACGAAATCGCGCTCAGAACATCGCCTGCATATCACGCTCTCCCGCTGTCTTCTCTCTGCGCCCTTTTTCGTTGGATAAACCGCTGCTTTACTTATCGCTCTACTGCTCCGTTACATAGCTAGCATTTCTCGACTAGCACTTCCCGAGTACGAAATCGCGCTCAGAACATCGCCTGCATATCACGCTCTCCCGCTGTCTTCTCTCTGCGCCCCTCATCGTTGGATAAACCGCCGCTAGACTTTTCGCTTAACTGCTCTCTTATCCGATCTTGCTGCTTTTTCTCTTATCAATTACTCTTCAACTACACAAAGATGACTCTAATTTGCTGCGCCAAGATATGCGAATTTAGTGGCACCATCTCTGGTGATAACTACTTGATGTGCTGGCTGTGTGATAACTGCTCACATGTTAAATGTGGTGGTGGCGGGCATAATGGTAGAATCGGAGATATTGTTGGGAAACACAGACAATTGTACTGGACTTGTACTTCGTGCCTAAGCATTACCATGGGAACTTTCATGAGGCAAACGAGAATTGGGTTCCAAAAGGTTCGGACTCAACTCAATGTCCTCTCTGACATATTTGGTTCCGTCGAATCTTCATTTCTGAGCCTCAAACTTTTAAGTACATCTTCCAGAGGGAATATTCCCAATATCCAACCCAATGTTGAACTTATTGCCGATAATTCACTGTTCTCAGTACCTCGCACGCCGTTGAACATCTCTGCTACATCGATCACCATCAATACGCCTGTACCAGCTTTACCTAATGCCTCAATCAATGATGACCCTACTACTGCTAATGTTCCGGATTCCGCTGATGCTGTTCATACTCCACTGGATTCAACTTCCCTACATACTGAAGGCACAGATGTTGGTCCTGGCACCTGTGTCCCGCTTGTCACCTGATACTACGCCGGGAGCCGTCAAAAATCATCTGTGCTCTAAGTTAAAAGCTACTCCTGATAATTTTATAATTAACAAATTTAATTTTAATCACACGCGTAAAATTTCCTCATTTAAAATTTTTCTTCCCGACAGTCTCCTATCTCTAAGTTGCTTTTTTACCGTTATTTATCAAAACGTACCCAGTCTTTTGGGTAAACTTAATTAAATTTACACTAACAGCGCGTCATTTGACTTTGATGCCATCGCTTTTACCGAAACCTGGCTTAACTCTTCCGTTTCCGACCATGAAATCTTTGTTCATAAGTTCTCTACTTATAGAACGGATCGTTCTGCCTTTGCTGGTGGTGTTCTTATCGCGCTAAATAACAATTTCTCCTCTAAGTTGTTTCCTGTTACTAACGAGGCTGGTATTGAATTCGTTGCTGTAAAAGTTTGCATTGGCTCAGCTTTTATCTTTTTGACCTGCTCATATATACCCCCAACGTCAGATTCGACTGTATATATGGTCTCCACAATATGAGCACTATCAAATATGATAGAATCCGTCTAAAAGCAATTTTTCCTTTTTGCACTACGAGGCTTAAACTGGGAAGAGGGACGCCGTTTGCCTTTCTATAGAGACAGGTTGCGCCTCTTGGATTTATCTACCTTAAAGGATCGTCGGACCTGTTATGGTGTGATATTACTTCACAAACTCATCACTGGCGCCGTCGACTCAGTTGATCTGTTAGCCACCCTCAATTGGAACGTTCCTTGCAGTGCTACTCGCCGATTCCGTCCATTAGCACTTCCTGTGTGCAGGTCAAACTACTCCCGTTTCGACCCCTTCCGAATCCTATGTGATAACTATAATGAACTGTATCACCTCATATCCTATGAGTGCTCTGCCAAGGCTAATTCGCTAAAAGTCATTGCGTTCCTTTCTTCATCGACTTAATAAGTTCTCCTACGTTACAAGAAAATTATTGTTTGTTTATTAAATTTATGATGTATATAATTTTAAGTCTATTGAGCAGTACATTGCTTTAAATAAACAAATAAACAAATATTTAAACCACCTGTCTGCCATTCAGTTTGTGATGTCTGCCGTATGTCATGCAGACCAAATAATTGTGATGGGTGACTTAAACCTCCCACATATTTCCTGGTTCCCCTGTGATGACTCTAATCTTTTGCTACCTAACATTTGTCATGATTTTATCGATGGGTTAACTGACTTGCCCCTAGCTCAAATCAACTCAGTTAAAAATAACCGGAATAGACTTCTGGACCTTATGTTTGTAGGTGACGCCGCTCTTGCAACAGTTTCTAGAGTCAATCCAATTTCCCTTCCTGAAGATTCTTATCACCCCACTCTATCTATATCTGTTGAGCTTTTGAACCAATCTTACAAATCGACTGCACTAACCCCCTGTCCGATCAAATGTTTTCGGAAAACAGATTTCACTGGCCTCAATAAGTACCTTTCGAGGATTGACTTTTCATTTCTATTAGAAATCCAAGATATGGACTCCGCTGTCCTACAATTTTACAACTCCCTTTATCCGGCCTTGGAAGCTTTTGTCCCTACACTTGATATATCCCCTTCTTCCAAGCCCCCGTGGTTTTCCAAACATCTCTCGTACCTAAAAAACAAAAAATCCAGGCTTTATAAAAAATATCAAAAATCCGGCTCTGTACTTGACTACGCCCGTTACTCCACCATCCGCTCCCAATTCCTAACTGAAAACAGTCAATCCTATAATCAACACCTATCACAGTGTAAAGATAACTTCCGCACTAATCCAAAACAATTTTTCTCCTTCGTTAACTCCAAGCGAAAACCTAATGCTTTTCCCCCGTCTTCGCTATCTCAATAAAACTGAAAATTCTGCTCCCGAGATTTTCAACTTATTTGCATCCGTTTTCCAGTCAACTTATTCTTCTAAACCCGAAAACACCTTAACAGCGTATCCATATTTCATACCGCATGCTAATAACATATTTTTAAACCCTTTCACAGAGAGTGTCGTTCTAGAAGGAATGTCCTCTGTTGACATTTCATACTCAGCTGGCCCTGATAAGATGCCAAGCTGCATTTTAAAACACTGTGCCCAAAATGTATTATATCCACTTACACTTCTTTTTAACTTATCAGTCTCTTTGCCCTGCCTACCTAGGATCTGGAAAGAGTCTTATATAATTCCTCTTCATAAATTACCGTGGCATTGCCAAACTATCAGCTATTCCTAAACTTCTGGAACAACTAATAACTCTTCAATTACAACATCTCTGCAGTTCCTTAATTTCTCCTTCTCAGCATGGGTTTATTAGGCATCGATCAACGACGACTAATCTCCTTGAGTTCTCGCACTTGATTAATCAAGGTTTTCAGCACCGTCTACAAACCGACGTTATATTCACTGATTTTAGCAAGGCTTTCGACTCGGTAAACCATTCACTGCTTCTGTTTAAACTTTCTTATTTGGGATTCCCAAATAACCTTCTAAAATGGATAGAGTCGTATTTAACAAATCGCACCCAACGAGTCCTCTTTATGAATGAGCTATCTCACACTGTGGATGTCACTTCTGGTGTTCCTCACCTTGGACCGTTACTTTTCATACTTTTTATAAACGACCTACCTCAAGTTATATCATACTCGTCTTTTTTTATGTATGCCGATGACGTCAAAATTTGTTTCTCCTATTCCGATTGGTACCTTCATTCTCATTTTCAATTTGACCTCAATGAATTTCATAAGTGGTGCGTCAGTAATCTCCTTTTCCTAAACCATGCTAAATGCAAACTTATGACTTTCTACCGTTCCTCCCCGCATCTTGTCTCCTACAGCCTTGTTAGCTTTCATAAAGCGATGGTCCAAAGAATTTGACGACCCGTACACTACCAAAACACTGTATGTAGCTTTAGTACGTCCGATTCTGGAATACTGTTCCTGTGTGTGGAGCCCTCAATATAAGGACTCAGAACATTATTGAATCGGTACAAAAGCAGTTTCTGATCTTTGCACTGCGTAATCTTGGATGGGATTCTGGCAGACTACTTCCATCTTATCGAGCCAGACTTAAATTAATAGACTTGCCGTCTTTACAACACCGTAGAATTTGCAATGCCATAATGTTTGTCCATAATCTTCTTTTGGGTCTCGTTGATTCTGAATCACTCCTTTCCTATATTTAATTAAACGTCCCCTCCAGATTTACTCGTTCATTGCGTCCTTTGCGCTTGCCTTTGTGAAGGTCTAATTATGCCCAACATGAACCTTTTCGCGCTCTATGTAATAACTACAATAGCCTATATAACATTTTATCTTTTGAATTTCCTATTAGCACTCTTCCGTCTAATATTTTAAGTCACCTCGAATCGTTAGAATTGTAATAAGTTAGTGTATTCCTAGTCAAGCATATGTTAGCAGATAATTGTTAAGGGGTTATATACAGTTGTGATAGATGAAAAAATCGATTTTTTTTATTGCATATTCTTGAAGTATATACTGTTGAGAATACTCTCACAAAAATTCAGAACGTTCGGAGCATTAGAACCGAAGCTGTAGCTATTTATCGCGCACTACCTGCACATCGGCCGGTACAAACTTGAAACTTTAAACGCGATTATCTCAGAATCTTTTTTTTTCGAAATTACCTTTGCGGTGGACACGAGTACTAAAAAAGTATTAATCCGATCGACATCAAATTTTGACCACTTATTTATTATAACAATAGCTAGTCCTTGAACGAAGGATTTTCAATTTTTTGAAAACTTTTTTTTTTAGAGCATAATATCCAAAATTGTATACCTTGAAAAAGTAAATTTTTTGTTAAAACCGTCGCCATTTTTTTTAAATCAAAATTTTTACAAATCCTTCGTTCAGCGACTAGGCAATACAATATACTAACGAAATTTTTTTGAATTGGGGATTTGAGATGAACCGTTCTTGGGATATGATGTCCACCGCAAGTCACCATCGAAAAAAGACGATCTTAGAATTTGGCCATAACATTTTTATTATTTTTGTATGATTATAAGTACCCAGAAACATGTACTAAACAACGCCGGCAAAAAATTTTTAATAAGTATTTTTTTGTAATAATCAGTAAAATTTCATTTTTTTGCGGTACAACCGCTTAACCAACTAAATAAATAAATAAATATATGTCGCGGAGGGTTAAAAAGAACATGTGAAACACAATCCATATATGTAAAGCTATCAGTAAGAAAACTGAGAATCAACGCACAGTTAAAACCACAGGTTAACAATATTAATATGCATTTCTACACAGAAAAAAATATGACAAAATATCAAATTGATAAGTGTTGGTTATTTTGATCTTTTTCTAAGATCAAGTTTTGCCATATCATTCTAACATAAAAAATATTATTTTGATCTAATTTCATATTATTTGTTCAAAAAAATACTGACTTTGGTATTTTAAACAAGTATATTTATATCTTATATGAAATCATATGACATTGGTATGATAAAATATCAAAAAATTTTAGGAATTTCCCTAATCGGTAGCCTAGGGGACTAAAGCGTGCGTATAGTCGGAAGTGTGTGTTCAGTCCCAAGTCGAGGCGTAAGTTCTTTGCGTCTTTTTATTTTTTTTTTACTCAATAATATTAATATTTAATACAAATTGAGATTTAGTTTATGTAACACACACATAAATGGCTAAGTAAGAGTAAAAACCTCGAGCCCAAGAAAACAAAATATGAATGTACTTTGTACAGCGCCTCATGTGATGCTCCCCTGGCGCAGCTAGTAGAGTGTTTGACTGCAAACTGGGATGCAATGGTTCGATTCCCACGAGCGACCAAGATGTTTTTCTCAAGTTAGTAAGTATTTGATTTTTATATTCATAATTTGTTAATTATACAATAAATTCTGTTATTATTTCAGATAAAATCTGTAACTAAAAGTTGTTTATGTACGAACATAATAATAAGTTGAGAAACAGGAACCAACAACAACACCGACTGTCAGGAGAGGGTGCAACAGGGATAATTCCCTGTTCCCCAATTTTTATTTTCTTTTTCTTTATCTGATACCGAGAGCACAAAATTAATTTTGATG
This sequence comes from Drosophila takahashii, assembly GCF_030179915.1. Classification (NCBI taxonomy): domain Eukaryota; kingdom Metazoa; phylum Arthropoda; class Insecta; order Diptera; family Drosophilidae; genus Drosophila; species Drosophila takahashii. The sequence continues at coordinate 7,999,118 of NC_091679.1, read as the reverse complement.
ACAAAAATTTATATGAAAAATATTATTTTGATGACCAAAAAGTTCAAATGTTATTTTAAAAATTAATCTTTCCTAAGATTGAATTGATATTTAAAAATATCAACTTCATATTCTCGGAAATATCAACTTGATATGTTCGAAATATCAATGTTGCATTAATTAATATCGGCCCAAATTTGATATGAAATAATGTTAACTTGAGTACAATTTCATATCAATTTTTTTTCTGTTGTAACGAACTGATTTTGTATGTCTGCTCGCTACGAGATTCGTGCGGCTAGCTCAGAGAAGTTATGTGTTCGTCCCACCAAATTTATATAAACGTGACCGCCCAGTAGATCAGTGAGAAAGCACAGAATTCACGGGTTCGAATTGGGTTTATTGCGGGTATGATTACAGCGGTCTTGATGGCTCGGTTGGCCTTGGTGTCGCCACTCGGGGTCCTCGGTGCCTTCTAGTGATGCTCGTCTCTGCAAGTTGGTGCGCCGCCTCGGTGGTCGCCTGCCTCGCTGATTCCGTGCTCCGGTCCTGTAGCTCCCTGTAGCTCCTTGTAGCTGCTCGGCAATGTTCGTCTCCGATGCGTTGACTCGAAGACCACTCGTAGCGCCTCGGACTCGCCAGGAGATCAGCCGTGCGGGCTTAGGGAAGCGTCACCGTTCTCAGACTAGGGTGAACAGGAGCTGCGCTCTACAGGACAACGCCTATAGACACACAACCGCCTGTCCCTGGCTCTGTCCTGCTGTCGCACTTTAAGTGTGACCGCGCAAGGGAAAATGAAAATACCATAGCCAACACTCATAACACGTTTTAAAAGCGCGGTTAAAAAATCGATTAAAAATGTTTTTTAAAATGCAAAAGCCCGATAAGCAAACTATTTATTAGTTTTCAAATGTTGAGTTATCGACAAACTTTGGATCTGTAAAAAACAAAAACAAACAATGATTTGCTCTGCTATGTACACTAGGGCGGTCCACATTTGTATGGAAAATTTTAAGGTCCTACTCTCACCCGCTTATACGGTGCGCATTGTGGTATTCAAGGTATACCAAAAGACAATTTTTAAAAAAATCGTGTTTTAGGGTCTGCGAATTGGTTTCAAAGTTTATCACCCATACGCACTGTTGCCTTCGATCAAAAAGTTTTTCTGATCAAGGTGGCATAGATATCAACAATTCAGTTGATGTTTTACTCTCCTTTTTTTTACGAATTATTTCAACGAAATTCATAATTTGACAAGACAAGTGGGAGAGCGATTTTTTTCGACCAAATTCGAACTGGTATACATGTCGTATGAGTAATTTTAAAGCAAACTTTGAAGACGTTTCGCAAGGTCTAAATCTCGAAAAAAAATTGTTTTGTTTTCACATACATTTTTTGCATACTTTAATATACCATGTTAAGGGTTGAGAAAAGAATTTCATTTTTTGGACCGCCCTAATGTACACACACACGCACAAAATAAATATATCCAAAAAATGCGTATTTTACACACACAGCCATTAGATACATATATGCGTGTGTACGTTTGTGTGTGTGCATTGCAGCTGACTAAGGAATTGAGATTCGATCAAATTCAAATTCAAGACAATACTGATATCCTTTTGCTAAAAGAATATTTCATTTACATTTCCACAACATACTTACATAAGACATTTTGTAAACGATTTTTGTGGACTAAAATTCAAATCGCATTGATAATATTAAAAGAACATTAAATATTCAAACCAATTGATTCTTTTGCTCTTTATTACACGTGCCTCATATTCTTTAAACAAATTCAAATGTTTAAACAATTTGATTCACGGCTTCCCCGTCCACCTGCCTTCCTTATCTCTAATCCAATAGAATTCAAGGGAAAAACGGGCATTACAGCCCTGTTAAAGCCCCATTGTGTCATTTAACAGCTGTAAAAGGCCAAAAAAACACCGTTGTCGAAAGCTTAAAAAATGCATATCAAATTAATTAGCTGGTGTATTGTAATGATAAATAGCTTGTTTTCTCTGTCAAAGTACCCTCTACCAGTAGAAGTTATAAAACTAATTTCGGTTTTTGGGCGTGTATTTTTTACGAAGCCATTTATGCCAGCATTTTTGCGTTTTTTCCAACATTTTCACCTTTGACAAATTGTAGCTTCTAAACTAATGAATGAATCTCAATACTGTGTGTAAGAAATTTTTAATGATACCGTGCGACATGGAGCACGCTCTGTGAAAGGAGAAATAATTAATTTTAAGTTAGCGTCGAAAACATGAATCAACCGATGGCTATTGGCGGTATTTGCCCGTACAGCTGAACTGTTGGGAAAATAACTCGAAAACTGACGATAATATTTGATTGAAATTGGTTGTAGTTTTGGATAGAGCGGTTCATAGCTGTCCACGGTTCTTGTACTGGAGTTGGCTGGATTCTAATATCTGATTAAAATTCAAACACTGCATACAGGCCATAAAGTTAACTTTTTGGCCAATAATCTGTAATTTCTTTCCTAGGACCGTTAGAAGGATGAAGTTTTTTGCGTTTCTTTCTTAAAAGATTGAACTTTTCAACTAACTAAAACTTAATTTTATATGATGTAGATAATCCAAACCAAAGTCTGAAAATTGTACGTAATTTTCGGTTTATTATTTTAAAAAAAAATAACTTGAAGATGCACTCAATCCATTTTTATCCACGATAAAGCATGAGATAAAACAAACGAAAAAAAATTAGCATCACTAAAAAATATTATGTCGCTTAAGATTTATTAACATCAACGTTTATCAAACAATTTATATTTTTTTCTTGTTTTTTCTTAAGATTTTTATAATCAAATTATTTAAAAAATTGTTCTAAAAATATGGTTTTTTTATTTGTTTAATGATAATTTGACATATTCTGAAGTCATAACAAAAGTATGCTACATTTATACTTGCATAGTTCAGATTAGTCAAATTCCCGTAGACTTGTAATGCATATTTCCAGATTGGGCTGAGAATAGATTTATATATTTTGACTTTATTGGACAGTGAGAGCTTATTTCTTGCTGACAATAGCTAGGACATACTTGCTGCCTTTAAAAGCACAGACCGCTTGATCATCGTTGTCTCTGGATAGTAAGTCCTCTATCCAAAATCACACCAACGTACTTGTAGTAGTCCTCGTGACGAAGTAGTCATATTTCAGTTCTCATCTGAAGAAGGTACAATAAATGCTGCATACCTTTGGGGATACTAAAGTCCTCCCCTAAATCCCTTAAGCCCTCTGCCGGGCATTTCGCCTCTACGTTGTACCTTCCTGGTTAATAGTTTCCTGATCTAAACTATATAGATTTCGAAAATACCATGATCGATTAGTGTACGTGAAAAGTAGATTTTAGATGCTAGTCACTGCTACGTAAACGCCGCGACTAGCTCAGAGATATTGTGTGTTCCTCCCACCAAATTTGTATTGCGTGGCTGCCCGCGACCCAAGAAAATGCAGTGATATCCGATTGGGACAAATCGGAAAACTTTGTTAAGTTTTTCTTTTCGCTGGAATTGGTTTCTTCGTCAGCTGGCTGTTGTGGCTTGCCTGGTCGGCGACGTGCCTTCCCCGGCTCAAGATTCACTTCGTGCGTTTTTCGGCGGCGCTCCTCGACGACGTCGCTGCTCTCGTATCCCTTTGTGCTGCTTGTGGACTCCTGCGGCGTCGTTCTCCAACGGCGTCTCTTCAGTTCCGCCCGGCCTGTAGGACTCAAGAAGTCTGCACAACCTTCCTTTCAGGTCCGACCATAATGATCCTGGGATCACCTGTTTCGTCGTGTTCCCTGGGGTCGGTCTGGCTCTAGCCTGAGAAACAAATGTCCCGACAGGTCAAATCCGAGGATTCAGCCTTACCGTCAGTCCACCGTAACCCCGACGCCTGGAACAAACTCTTGATCCGCGCTTACCCCGCCGGTAGCTCGTCCTTCTCTCGACTCTGCTCCTGTGCTGCACTCGTCTCCACTTCAAACTCTGTGTCCTGCAGATCTCACCGTTGCAGTCTCAGCCTTGGCCTAGCGTCTTGACTCTGGTATCTTGATCTGGGCGTTGAGCACTCGGTTTCCACGGTACTCTCACGGCCACGCACTCGATTGAGCCCTCGCACTTATATTCTTGATATCTGGTTCACTTGTTGCACTTGTTCTTCCGCTCGCGTATCTTGGTTGTCTGTCCTGTACTCCGGCTGCCAGCGTCGCGTCTTCCGACCGACACGTCCCGTGCCTCCTGGCTGCATGAACTGCGGCGCTTACTGCACTGACTGTCGCGCGAACTCCAACTGACTGCCTTGAGCTGCGCCTGCGCCGTCCTTTTATAGGCTGCAGCGGGGTCCCGTTATTTCCCTTTCTGCACACGGCTCGCTAGGGTCCAATGTCCAAGTGTGTCCCGTTAGTTCCCTTTGTATCGTTATTTCGCGGTCTCTCCGCTTTGGCTTGGTCTAAGGTCCAGTATTTACCGGTGGACTTGGATGCCCTCGGATTCTGCCGCATTCTCGCTGCCTTTGCTGCAGGGATCGCAAGTAAGAGTTACTTTTTTAAAAAAATTGACAAATAAGTTTTATTTTTCAATTTCTATTATAAAAGTTGACAAATAAGTCTTATGCTTCAATTTTTATTATAAAAGTTGACAAATAACTCTTATGCTTCAATTTTTATTATAAAAATCAACAAATAAGAGTTATTTGTCAACTTTTATAATAAAATAAAGATTGAATTGAAATAACTCTTAAACTGTGGGGTACATTGGTTTAAAATTTAAAAATATATAATCTACGCTTTAATACCTTTCTGTTGATATGCCATATGTCCCCAAAATATTTTTTATGATGTAACAAATATTATTATTATAAAAAATATTTTGGGGACATATGGCATATCAACAGAAAGGTATTAAAGCGTAGATTATATATATATAAATTTTAAACCAATGTACCGTACAGTTCAAGAGTTATATCAATTCAATCTTTATTTTCAATTTTTATTATAAAAGTTGACAAATAACTCTTATGCTTCAATTTTTATTATAAAAATTAACAAATAAGAGTTATTTGTCAACTTTTATAATAAAAATTGAAAAATAAAACTTATTTGTCAATTTTTTTAAAAAAGTAACTCTTACTTGCGATCCCTGCTTTGCTGTTGCTAGGGGCTCTCCTGCCTCGAGATTTGTGGGGAGTTTTACGACTCCTCACATCACACTGAAATCAAATTTTGGCGCGCAAAATGTTCACTAAAACCTGAAGAAAAAAAGTACGGCATACTTTTGGGCTCTCTTAGTAAAGCTCATCAAAATGGCTCGATATCGAGTTAAGCCTTCAATTAAAACTAAAATTACCGAAAACTAAGGCAAAACATCGAGTCGGCGGTATGCGCTTTTAGTAAATTGATAAACGAATTTTTTTTTAAGGAATGAACTAATTTGGGGATGGTACTCAAAGGCACTCGAAAAGCAAAGTACTCATTTGTTTAAAAAAAACCGTATAAATCAACTAATTAATTTATTTTAGGAAACAAGTAAGACGTACGAGCTATATTACATTTTTCATTTGTTGAAAATAATCACATCTAAACAGGGAATCAAAAATTGATCTCTTTAGTTAAACTGTGTATAATCCACTCAAGCTAATCCTAAAAATTCGCGGAATATGTACATCTTTAGATCAATTTTTAAAAAACCGCGAATTCTTAGGAACAAGAGGATATATTTTTGTGTATCTTACATAACTTTACTTTAGTTACCTAAATATGTATTCTATGTCGATTCTTTAAAAACCGCGAATTCTTAGGAAGAAGAGGATATATTTTTGTGTATCTTACATAACTTAACTTCAGATACCTAAATATGTATTCTATGTCGATTCTTAAAATACCGCGAATTCTTAGGAACAAGAGGATTTATTTGTGTGGATCATGCATAACTTAACTTAACTAAATATACTTATAAATAATTGGAAAATTCGCGAGTTTCATTTTTAATTACTTTATGCAAAATCAGACAGATGGACAGGTGCATTTCGACTGGGATATTTATTCTTATCATTTGGATTTTCTGGTACTAAATGGTTTTTTTTGACGTCATGTACTTCCACCGAACATAGAAGTTACATATATAAAACATTAAAAGGCGTTATAAGTCCTTAAAATATCCTTGGACATAGTCATGTCATAGCTCATATGAAAGGTATTGACTCGAAGATCAATCCTGTTTTAGATTTTGGCCCATATTCCCATTGGTTTAAAAGATATTTGCAATCAATTTTTATTTTCAATTTTTATAATAAAAATTGGAGAATAAGACTTATTTTCAATTTATATAATAAAAATTGGAGAATAAGACTTATTTTTTAATTTATATAATAAAAATTGGAGAATAAGACTTATTTTCAATTTTTATTATAAAAAGACTTATTATAAGACTTATTTTCAATTTTTATTATAAAAATTGGAAAGTAAGACTTATTTTCAATTTATATAATAAAAATTTAAGAATAAGACTTATTTTCAATTTTTATTATAAAAATTCAATTTTTATTATAAAAATTCAATTTTTATTATAAAAATTGGAAATAAAACTAATTTTTCAATTTTTTTTATAAAAGTCAACAAATAATTATTATTTTCTAATTTTTATTTTAAAAATCATAATAATTACGATCCCTGCATAGAATTGAATTAACCAAATCAGAAATTTCACTGCATACCAGATAACGGCACCGGTGCCTGATTTTGACACTACTAGTGTACTCGCCTAAAAAACAGTGCCGGTGCTACTAACACCGCCTACTATGCAGTTGCGGTGCAAAAGTACACACTCAAAAATGTACAGTGTTGCTTCAAGGCCCAGAATTTTCGAACACAATTTTTTGATGCCTAGCTAACATAGCCCATGCGAATGTCAAATATGCTGAATATTGATTGTTGTGTCACTGAGAAAAACAAATTCAATCTTGATGTTTGGTTTTGGGTGATCAAGATTTAAAGGTTAAAATATATAATCCTCCTTGGACCGCGATTTCTTCGTCTTATCATAATAAAAATACACATGTTGGGGTCTAGAAGAGGGGCCTTTGCCCCGAAATTCGCGAAAGAATTACCCTCGATGGACCGCGTTTCAGGGTATTCGAGGGACCCTCCCCTCGACTATTACCCATGTCGGTTATCCATGGTCATGAGAGTTCTTAAGAAATCGCTATCCATCGAGGATAACTTTTTCGCCAATTTCGGGGGTGAGTCCCCTAAACTAAAGCAAGAAGGTCAAATCACACCTCATTACTAAATTTCTTGTCACCAAAAATGTAATAGTTGTTTTTGCCTATACAATACAAGCGGCGGTAGCACACATAAATAAAAGTCTACCACATCAATACATGAAGCTCATTTTTGACACCGCATACAAATAACTCACAACAGAAATGAGTAAAAAAGCACCGCATCATTTTTTGATGCGGTGCTTTGACACACAAGTTTAGAAAATACATTGTGTTTGTGCGGTGTACTTGTAGTTGCGGTGCACTAATGCCTTTCTCTGCTGCATACTATAATAAAACAAAAATTGAATGATTCACGCAGGGCTCTAGTTCTGAAGTAGACATTTGGATTTTTGGCAATTTAAAAACAAAATCTAAAATAAAATTGGGCAATGGGAACGGGACCGATCGAGGGAGCTCAAGAACATCGGTTACGATAGATAGAGCTTTTGAAGCTCTCAAACAAGATTAGTTAAGGCTAAACAAACTTCGGCTTGATCATTTAACTCCTTCATTGTTTAGAATTAAAGTACAAAATAACATGTTTAAACACAATTTTAATTTTTTCCTTCAGGCTACTACTTTTATTTTAAGTTTAATTGTACACATTATTTTCGCGCGAAAATGCATAAATTTTTCAATCGACAACTTATAATATTTTGATAAAACTTGAATTTAATAATTATTTCCCCGAGAAATTAATTTTTGTCGTTCCTTTAAAATATCTTTGGAAGTAGTAGTTTCTTTTTGCACCGAGATCCACCCATTTTCAGCTTTCCTGATAAGATATCAAAAGGAATGGAAGGAATTTTCTCCACCACCAGATTTTCGGGTGGATGCAGAAAACAAAAAACTTTTCCACGCATCCTACGCATTTTTCACTAGCCTAGCTGCAATATCGGTAATCATCAGCTGCAAAGAAAATCGTGCCGTTGCTTGCCTTTGCTTTGCTTTGCTTTCGATACACAGAGAAAAACCATTTTAATATCTTCTAATAAAGGCGGAATTCTTTGACGGATTAAGACTGATTTGTTATTTCTTATGCAATAGAAATTACAACAAAAAAACCAGAAAAGGTGGATCGAACTCGGTATTTTTTAATCAGCGACAAAAGCTTTCCTGAGTTGACTACGAAGAACTCAGTGGCGGATCTAGGATTTTATTGTGGTTGGTGGGAAAAGGGTTTTCAATACAAATTTTTTCGAGAAGAATAAATAAGTTATACATGTCGTATTAGTAACTTTTACTAAACGCTTAGAGCCTTTGAGAAGTGCTCCAATTTTATATTCCGACCTGTTCCAGTTTTCACTCGGAAGTGAATTTGATTTCATGCTGGCTGATTTAAGACCGCCAATCAAATGCTTGGCGAAAAGTTTCCATGTGAATTTTCCGGAAGTTAACCGAGTAACAACGAGGGATATTTGAATCCTTGCAGTTCGTTCGGAAGTGAGTCCTGGAACAGGTCTGGGAAATTCGATTCCGTGTGAATCTTTTGGAAGTGAAAACTAGAACAGGACCGATTAGTTTAGATTATTTATATTAGTAAAGAAGTCGTATTCAGGTTGAGCGCGAGTTACCGCACACATTGTTGCGGCCACACCGCCGCCCCCCAAGCCTCAGCGACACAGATAAATGGTCATTAACCCATTCACTGTGTGCACAAACGCTGAGTCTGGAGACCAGCGGAAGCTAGCGGAGCCAGCCGTCTTTTCGTCACCCAGAGCCAGCCGTCTCTCCGTCACCCGAAACCAGCCGCATCGACAGCCACGCAAATATGCAAGATGTGCAAATTCCCCTCTTCCCGTTTTCCATTCCATTCTCATTCGCACTTATTTCATAAGTTAGTTCTTAGTTTCGAAGACAATAAAGAATTATTATAATTTTGACCGAAGACGAAAGAGGTTCTGATTTATTAAAACTTATCGAATATTATTGAAACACCCATTGGACTCACTCGCAATATACCTGGACACTGAAAACACCCCTGGGACTCAACCCACAGTATACCTAGATACTGTAATTGGCGCAGCCTGGTCTTGAACCTGGAGATAGAGATGCTCCAACTCCTGATCATACTATTTCTGTAAGACAGGTAAGTGTACTAATGGCAGGAAAAACAAAAGAGAACAAGAAAATGCGGAAAAACAAAATAAATTACAATTAACAACTAAATTCGTGCAAGTGTATAAGTGTGAGTGTTCAAAATGTGGCAGAATGCTAATAATAATAATAATAACAATATAATTCGTGGCCGTATATGTGCACATCATACTCTGATAAGGCACCGGGACCACGCAATTAATATATTCACCTAAAATTGTTGAAATAAAAAATGCTTAATAAGAAAATCGTGACCGAATATGTGCACATCAAACTCTGATAAGGCACCGGGATCACGTAATTAATTCACCAAAAAATTGTGTAAATAAAAATGCATAAAAAAAAAACCGTGACCGAATATGTGCACATCAAACGCTGATAAGGCACCGGGATCACGAAATCAAAATATTCACAAAATTTTTCTCAAATAATAGAATGCATAATAAAAATCTGTGGCCGTATATGTGCACATCAAACGTTGATAAGGCACCGGGACCACAGATCTAAAAAAAAAAAATATATATATTAATAATTAAATAATTTTTTATTAAAAAAAAAAAAACAGAGATCCAAACGACACTTATTTTGACCCCACACATCAAAAAAAAAACAGCCACAATGAAGCCACACAAAGACATAACGAGCAAAACTGTTGAGACAGCAATTCAAGCGCAAATAAAAGAATTTAATAACACGAACACACCAATTATACACTATGCAGCAAAAATCCAGTTCAAATAATTACACCGTATTTTATTTTACCAAAATATTGTTCTCTCTTGTAGTCGCCATAAGTTCACTCACCTATAGTCATGTAATTACTTTATTAAAACAATTCACTAATCCCATATATATACATACATTACAGTCAACACTAAACACGACACGGGGAGAAGATACCACTGGAACAACACACAACAATTAAAATTTTTACGAAATCTACGCAAGTCACAGAAAACTAGAATTTACTTACTAGATATTATATTTACAATTAATATTACGACATTTACAATTTATCACTAATATCATAATATTCATAATCAATCTCATAAATAACAAGAAAGAATAACTAAATGTTAAAGAAAGTTAGCGCAGCTAGTAAACTTAGAACCAGATTAGGCTTGAGAAGTGGAGGTAGTCTAATAGACATAAGAGAACTTGAGGAGGAAGAACAGCATAACCAAATAGAAGTAGAAGCACCACCCTCTAATACCAACATGAATAATTTAGACTCTGGAAACGCATCGGGCTCCCTCAGCCCCACAGTTAGCAACTCGATGACTATTGTCAGCACAAATTTAAGTCCGAAAGATATATTGGGTTTTGTACAACACTTGCCAACTTACGAGGGTCCCTCCGACAATCTAGAAACTTTTATTGACAGTGTTGAGGAATTACTTATGCTCATTCGGTCCGTAGATCAGACCCCGTACGGCCAAATGATTCTCAGGGCAATTCGTAATAGAGTAAAAGGCAAGGCACATGAAGCATTGGACCTTTGCGGTACACCACTTATCTGGGATGAAATCAAAGCAAATCTTAAACGACTCTACACTAGCAAGAAGACGGAGGCTATATTGATTCGCGAAATTCAAACTTTACCAAGCGGACTTTCCATTAATAAACTCTTTTTCGCAATAGCAAAGTTGAGAAGTCAACTGGTGTCATTGACCAATGATTCAGATCACAATGCCCAAAACTTAGCTGCAAAACACGCCCTATACTCCGACATTTGCCTCAATGCATTTGTTGTGGGATTAAACGGCCCACTTAAAACAATTATCAGGTCCCGAAATCCAGAATCTATAGAAAAAGCCTACGAAATCGCACAAATAGAACAGAACTTTTATTACCAGAACTCTGATGGTCAACAAAATAATCGCCGTCGCGAAAATTCAAATGATCAACAAAATTACCGCAATCGCGAAAATTCGGTTGATCGGAACCGCCCGTATCAACGTCACCAACAAAATCAGAGACAATCGGGTAGCAACAGCACTAGGAGAAACGACACTCGTCAACAGCCTCAAAATCGACAGGAGAATCATTCTTCCAGAACTCAGAACCCTTTCCGAAACAATTCGGGATCAAATTCTTCCTCTCAACAAAACAACAATACTCCTTCTGCCTCATGCAACATCAATGATGGCGCAAATTTTTTACAAGAAGCCTCGGACAACCAGTCGGCTTCTTAAACAAAAAATCCCATGGGAAATCTTTACCTTACGTTATTTTATCCTCAAAATCCATTTCAACAAACCCACATAAATTTCTTATAGACACCGGGTCCACGTACTCTTTTATAAAGCCAACATTGATTACAAAAGACCATATTCAGAAATTAAACAGTCATATCAACATCCAAACCGTTCTCAACAAGTTCCAAATCCAAGAATATACAGACTCAATTATTTTTGAGCAATTTGACACAACGAAGAAAACAAAATTCTTTTTGTTTGACTTCCACCCTCATTTTAATGGTCTCTTGGGCATGGATTTCTTAAGTAGCCTAGATGCAAAAATAAACATAGCAGATTCTATCCTAGAAACGACGAGGTTTTCCCTACCAATTTTAACGAGCACAAACCCGGTAGACACAACGCATACTATACCACTAAACACTAAGATTAGATTACCACTCCCTGTGAATTTAATGGAGGGAGATTTTTTATTCGAGAATACAACCTTAAACAACGATTTAACAATCACAGGCGGTCTTTATACCGCAGTTGCAGGCTTTGCACACTTCGAAGTATGCAACATGTCAGACTACGACCAGACATTATATTTAGAGGAACCATTGCAGGCAGAATCAGCCCCTGTACAAGATTACGAATACTTATACTGCATGTTCGCTGGCGAAGGCCCGAACCCCACAGACACACAGTCAGAATTAGATATTCAAACAGAGCACTTGAACAATGAAGAAAAACAAAACCTAATTAAACTTTGCAAACAGTTCAAAAAACTTTTCTATAACGAAGATAACCAACTAACATTTTCTAACGTCGTTAAACACTCGATCCCAACGGTAGACGATGTACCCATCCACACCAAATCCTATAGATACCCATTTATTCATAAAGAGGAAGTTCGGAAACAAATTTCAAAGATGCTTCAACAAAATATTATTAGAAACAGTCATTCCCCTTGGAGCGCACCTGTATGGGTCGTCCCCAAGAAATCCGATGCATCAGGTCAGAAAAAGTGGCGTCTAGTTATAGATTTCCGTAAACTAAACGAAAAAACTATTTCAGATAGATATCCAATCCCTAATATAGCAGATATATTGGACAGTATAGGGAAAACCAAATATTTCACAACCATTGATTTGGCAAGTGGTTTTCACCAGATAGAAATGAATCCACGTGATGCAAACAAAACAGCATTTACAGTCGAAAACGGACATTACGAGTTTACGAGGATGCCCTTCGGCCTCAAGAACGCACCTGCGACGTTCCAACGCGTTATGGACAACGTCCTAGGCGATTTAGTAGGGAAAGTTTGCCTGGTTTATCTCGACGATATCATAATATTTTCCCCCTCCCTACAAAGCCATATTACAGACATTAAATCAGTTTTCACCAGATTACAAAACGCAAATCTAAAAATACAACCATCTAAATGCAATTTCCTTAGGAAAGAAATTGATTTCTTGGGACACATTGTTACACAGGAAGGAGTTAAGCCTAACCCAGACAAAATCCAAGCGATAAAAGATTTTCCTTGCCCTAAAACCACTAGGGAAATTAAATCGTTCCTAGGCTTATTAGGTTATTACAGGAAGTTCATAAGGGACTTCGCGGGAATAACCAAACCAATAACTAGACAACTGAAAGGCAAGAAATCAATAGTGATTGACGACGAGTTTAAAGAAGCAGTAGCTTATTCAAAGAACCTCTTGTGTAACGACCCGATACTGGCTTACCCGGATTTTACTAAACCATTTACATTGACCACAGACGCGAGTAATTATGCCATAGGTGCGGTACTATCTCAGGGACCAGACACAAATGATAGACCTATCTCATTCGCCAGCCGAACTCTCTCGGACACAGAAGTTAGATATTCAACAATAGAAAATGAAATGCTAGCGATTGTTTGGTCCGTAGGGCACTTTAGACCTTACCTTTTTGGCCGCAGATTCAAAATAGTAACAGACCATAAACCATTAGTCTGGCTAGAAAATTTAAAGGGTCAAAAAACCACCCTGGCCGCTTATGACTACGAAGTAGTTTATAAAAAGGGCTCCCAAAATGTTGTTGCTGATGCACTTAGCAGAATAGAACCGAATTTAAATGTAAACGAAGACCCACCGAGAATAACAGTTGTCCAAAAACCCCTAAATTATTTTAATATCCAAATAGTTTTCCAAATCGGGCCATCAATCCCAGTACAAATAATAACACCATTTCCCCAGAAAATAAGACGAACCTTCTCGGAACCTGAATATACGTTTGACTCAATCACTAATATACTTCAGACTATTCTCAAACCAAACAAAACACATGCCATTTTGGCACCGGATAACGTCTTTCTTATAATTGAAGAGGCGTTCAACAATTATTTTACAGGGAATAACTTATATAACATCTGTCGTTGCACATCACTTTTAATCGACCTTTCCAGTACAGAAGAACAAAAGAGCAAAATTCAATTATACCATCTTAATAGCAACCATAGAGGAATCGATGAAACCTTTAGTCATCTCAAAAGGGACGTATATTTTCCGCGTATGGAAGCAATTATTACACAAATAATCAACGACTGTGACATTTGTCTAACACTTAAATATGATAGACAACCTCATAGACCTTTCATGCAGGCTCCACCTGCACCATCAGGGCCTTTAGATGTTGTCCATATTGACATCTACACAATCAATAACACGAGTAATTTAACCATCATCGACAAATTTTCGAAGTTTGCGCAAGCATACCCATTAACTAATAGGAACTCAATTAAGGTTATCGCAGCACTTTCACATTTCTTCAGTACCTTTGGCTTACCCAAAAAATTGGTCTTTGACCAAGGCGCGGAATTCTCAGGGAACTTATTCAACGATTTTCTGGCACAGTACAACATAACCATTCATATGACTTCGTTTCAACAATCAACGGGAAACGCACCTGTTGAAAGACTCCATTCAACGTTCACGGAACTGTATAGAATAATTGTCAATCGCAGAAAAGAACTCCAACTGCAATGTGACCACGCAGAAATATTCGCGGAGTTATTGACAACATATAACAATGCGATACATTCCAGTACCGCCCATACACCATTCGAACTTTTCCATGGTAGAACTCACATATTTGAAAAAACAGTGAAGTTCGACAACCACCATGATTACTTAACAAAACTTAACGAATTTAGAAGGGAACTATACCCTCAAATCCAGAACCAGTTAAGTAACAAAACAGAACAAAGATTGACCAAGTTAAATCAAGAAAGGGAACCACCAGTTCAGGTCGAAAGCGACGATGTGGTATTCAGAAAGGAAAATAGGAGAAACAAACTAACACCTAGATTTTCGTTACACAAAGTCAGAGCTGATAAAGGGGTTACACTAATAACAACCAGACAACAAAAATTACACAAACAGAAAATAAGAAAAATAATCAGGAAAAACAATAACACCCAGTAAACCTGCTTCATTCCAGAACAACCCATTCCACCGCACAGTCTTTCTCTTTGGAAAGACTCAACGGATCCTCACCCCTCGCACTCATTCATCTGGGAAACGCTCACATAACTCAAAATCATAAAATTCTGACCCATGTCGTAGACATCCAAGACTTCAAGGAGTGCGTTCTCAAAATAAGAAACACATTAAAAGCCCTTACACTAGATACAACATTTAGAATTTCGGAAGAAATTATTCAAGGGAAACTACAACAATTAGAAGACAGAATAGACACCTTACTTCCACACATAAGGAGTAAAAGAGGTTTGATAAATGGCCTAGGAACCATTTTCAAATCAATATCAGGAAATTTAGATGACAATGATGGCCAGAACATTCTTGCCGAGATAAAAACCCTAAAAGAAACATCCCATGCCTTGAAGAATGATCAAGAAAAACAAGTAAACTTCGATAAACAAGTTATTATTAGGTTCAACAACATTACAGAACACATTAATAGGGAACAAGCCAAACTACAACACTTTTTAGATACAGCACAGAATTCAATCTTCAAAGAACTCAGAGAGGATAGAGAAAATATATATACACTACAATATATTAACCGAATAAACTTTAACATCGACACTCTAACAGAACACATTAATAATATAGCAGAAAGCCTTTTGGCTAGCAAATTGGGATTAATCCCAAAATTTTTATTCAACAAAGAACAAATTAATTCTATTAGGAATATGTTAAGCATTCAAAACATTAACTTACAATTAGATGAACACATCTATAACATTCTTATACCATCATGTTATACTTTCAATACCAATTTATTGTTTAACGTTAAGATACCAATATTCGATACAAAAATTTATAAATTCACTCATATTGTTCCCTTACCATTAAACAACTCACACTTCATCATTTCCCCGGAATTCCTGGCACATGCCAACAACACCTTTCACCAATTTCACGAAAGCTGTCTTAAAGTGGAGCGGGAGTTTTTCTGCGAAAAAACGCATATGGATATGGTGGCCAAAAACAACAGATGCCTGTCGGACATCGTCAAGAACGCAAAGGAAACAAAATGCGATGTGATGGACACAGAATACGAAATGAACATATTCGAAGCCGAAAAAGGTTTTATCTTTATTTTCAACGGACAAAACGTCACCCTTAAATCAACGTGCTATGACGATACACAGCTGGATGGCTCCTACATACTACGGTACAATAATTGTACAGTATGGATAAACGACGTAGAATACAGCGACAGAGAATTGATAGAACACGACCACTTTACTTTTGTACTCCCACCAGTCGACAAGATTACAAAAAATCAAACCATCAAAACACTATCGCTGGAGAAGTTACACCTAGAGACCCTATCGACAGCTGGGAAGATCACCAACATGGACAATGCAACACATTATAAATTTACAGCCATATATTCGACAATATTACTGATCTTAGTCCTCATCGTCATCCTCCGAATATGCAATAGACCAAAGACGATCTTTTTCCCGCAACCTACACCTGTACCTACCTTTGTGGAGCCGACCATTCCTTCGCTATGGCCCTCTCTCCACTCTAGGGGGGGAGGAGTTACCGCACACATTGTTGCGGCCACACCGCCGCCCCCCAAGCCTCAGCGACACAGATAAATGGTCATTAACCCATTCACTGTGTGCACAAACGCTGAGTCTGGAGACCAGCGGAAGCTAGCGGAGCCAGCCGTCTTTTCGTCACCCAGAGCCAGCCGTCTCTCCGTCACCCGAAACCAGCCGCATCGACAGCCACGCAAATATGCAAGATGTGCAAATTCCCCTCTTCCCGTTTTCCATTCCATTCTCATTCGCACTTATTTCATAAGTTAGTTCTTAGTTTCGAAGACAATAAAGAATTATTATAATTTTGACCGAAGACGAAAGAGGTTCTGATTTATTAAAACTTATCGAATATTATTGAAACACCCATTGGACTCACTCGCAATATACCTGGACACTGAAAACACCCCTGGGACTCAACCCACAGTATACCTAGATACTGTAATTCGCGCGCAGTAAACAATAATGCGGCTTGCACTTTTATTCAAACAAATTTTTGTCTGCGCCCTATATAACATTTTATTGAAATACTTGTAAATGCGAGTAACATAGAGGCAATATAGTAATCAGTTGTGTATAATAATTTAGCAATGAGTAATGTGGTAGAAGTAAAATATTCGGGGTAAAGGAAAGCGCCGCAGGCAAACATTTTATTTCTAAAAAATCGCGCGACTTTTTTGGAAAAAAATTTTTGTCTGCGGTCTATTTAACAATTTATTCAAATACTTGTAAATGATTTTCAACTATCTGTCTGCAGTACGGGCAGAGCAATAGAGAGTTTTTTGAACGCTGTTCCAGATTTTTGAAGCACTCAAAGCATATTTTGAAGTGCCTACATGGTAGAAAAACTACGTCCCGCACATTTTAGCACATCAGCCATTTGGCTGAACTGCAAAGTATTTTCCACATCTTCATCTTCTGAATCAGAGCCGGAACATAACTCCTGAAATGTTTAACTGACTAAAATATGAAAAAGCATGAGAGGTATCATAACAAACGGTACTCTCTTCTCGGTAATCTCATTGATTCGAATGCGCTTTACAACAAAAAGTAATTCTCTTATCGGTATTCTCATTAACTCAAAATGCATTTTAGAATTTTTTGAAAGGGCGTTATGACACTCGTAAAAGTGTCAAGAAAAATTCTTTCTTGAATTTTCTTTATTTTATTTATTTATTTAGTTGCCTAACAATTATCTGCTAACAAATGCTTGACTAGGAATACTCTAACTTATTACAATTCTAACGATTCGAGGTGACTTAAAATATTAGACGGAAGAGTGCTAATAGGAAATTCAAAAGATAAAATGTTATATAGGCTATCGTAGTTGTTACATAGTGCGCGAAAAGGTTCATGTTGGGCATAATTAGACCTACACAAAGGCAAGCGCAAAGGACGGAAGGAACGAGTAAATCTGGATGGGACGTTTAATTGTATGTTGGAAAGGAGTGATTCAGAGTCAACGAGACCCAATACATTACGGCATTGCAAATTCTACGGTGTTGTAAAGACGGCAAGTCGATTAATTTAAGTCTGCCTCGATGGATGGAAGTAGTCTGCCGGAATCCCATCCAAGATTACGCAGTGCAAAGATCAGAAACTGCTTTTGTATCGATTTGATAATGGTCTGAGGCTCCTTATATTGCGGGCACCACACACAGGAGCAGTATTCCAGAATCGGACGTTCTAAGGCTACATACAGTGTTTTGGTAGTGTACGGGTCGTCGAATTCTTGGACCATCGCTTTATAAAAGCTAACACACCCTTGGCTTTGTTTACCATTGCAGTAATATGGCTATTGAAGCATAGTTTATGGTCGAAAAGGACTCCAAGGTCATTTGAGGTGGTAATGCGGTCTAGGTTGTGATCGCCAAGGCTGTAGGAGACAAGATGAGGGGAGGAACGGTAGAAAGTCATAAGTTTGCATTTTGCATGGTTTAGGAAAAGGAGATTACCGACGCACCACTTATGAAATTCATCGAGGTCAAATTGAAGGTGAGAATGAAGGTACCAATCGGAATAGGAGAAGCAAATTGTGACGTCATCGGCGTACATAAAAATAGATGAGTATGACATGACTTGAGGTAGGTCGTTTATAAAAAGGACGAAAAGTAACGGTCCAAGGTGACTGCCTTGAGGAACACCAGATGTCACATCCACAGTGTGAGATAGCTCATTCATAAAGAGAACTCGTTGGGTGCGATTTGTTAAATACGACTCTATCCATTTTAGAAGGTTGTTAGGGAATCCCAAATAAGAAAGTTTTAACAGAAGCAGTAAATGGTTTACTGAGTCGAAAGCCTTACTAAAATCTGTGAATATGACGTCGGTTTGTAGACGGTGCTGAGAACCTTGATTAATCAAGTGAGAAAACTCAAGGAGATTGGTCGTCGTTGATCGATGACTAATAAACCCATGCTGAGAAGGAGATATTAAAGAGCTACAGAGATGTTGTAGTTGAAGAGTGATAAAATGTTCTAGAAGAAAATATGCAAATAAGTTGGAAATCTCGGGAGCAGAATTTTCTGTTTTATTGAGATAGCGAAGTGACGGGAGAAAAGCATAGGATTGACTGTTTTCAGTAAGGAATTGGGAGCGGATGGTGGAGTAACGGGCAAAATCAAGTAGAGAACCGGATTTTCGATATTTTTTATAAAGCCTGGATATTTTGTTTTTTAGGTACGAGAGATGTTTGGAAAACCACGGGGGCTTGAAAGAAGGGGATATATCCTGTGTAGGGACAAAAGCTTCCAATGCCGGATAAATGGAGTTGTAAAATTGTAGAACGGCGGAGTCCATATCTTGGATTTCTAATAGAAATGACCAGTCAATCCTCGAAAGGTACATATTTAGGCCAGTATAATCTGTTTTCCGAAAACATTTTATCAGACAGGGGGTTAGTGCAGTAGATTTGTAAGATTGGTTTGAAAGCCCAATAGATATAGATAGAGTGGGGTGATAAGGATCTTCAGGAAGGGAAATTGGATTGACTCTAGAAACTGTTGCAAGAGCAGCATCGCCAACAAACATAAGGTCCAAAAGTCTATTCCGATTATTTTTAACTGAGTTGATTTGAGCGAGAGACAAGTCTGTTATCCCGTCGATAAAATCATGACAAACGTTAGGTAGCAAAAGGTTAGAGTCATCACAGGGAATCCAAGAAATATGTGGAAGGTTAAAGTCACCCATCACAATTATTTGGTCTGCATGACCCGCGGCAGACATCACAAACTGAATAGCAGACATGTGGTTTAAATATACTGTGGAATCAGACGTCGGGGGAATATAAGAGCAGGACAAAAGGATGAAAGCTGAGCCAATGCAAACTTTTACAGCAACGAATTCGATGCCAACATCGTTAGCAACAGGAAATAACTCAGAGCAGAAATTATTGTTTACCGCGATAAGGACACCACCAGCAAAAGAAGAACGATCCGTTCTATAAGTAGAGAACTTATGAACAAAGATTTCATGGTCGGTAACGGAAGAGTTAAGCCAGGTTTCGGTAAAAGCGATGGCATTAAAGTCAAATGACGCGCTGTTAGTGTGAATTTGATTAAGTTTACCCAAGAGACTGCGTACGTTTTGATAATTAACTGTAAAAAAGCAACCTAGTTTTTTGAACCGGTAATATTGGGAGTCTGGCTCGAGACTTTAGGCAGAAATTCATGAACAAAAGTGTCACTAGGCCATAATGCAGGATTCAAAGCATCTGATAGGAGACTGTCGGGAAGAAAAATTTTAAATGAAGAAATTTTACGCGTGTGGTTAAAATTAAATTTGTTAATTATAAAATTATCAGGAGTAGCTTTTAACTTGGAGCACAGATGATTTTTGACGGCTCCCGGCGTAGTATCAGGTGACAAGCGGGACACAAATATTGCTTTCCGAAGTTTGACTGAGCGCAATGGTAATTCAGATGGGCGAGGAACAGATATTAACGGCAGCTCATCGGGATTGGGGACACTTGCGGTAGCGTTGGTGATGCCAGCAGTTCCGGACGGTCGGCAAGGTGAGAATTCCATAAGCGGTCGTGGTGCGGAAGATGAGGTACCAAGACCAACATCTGGAACTTCAGAATGAAGGGAAGTTGAGTCCAGTGGAGTACGATCGGCGTCAGCGGAATCAGGAGCGTTAGCAGTAGTTTTAACAGATGTAGCTGGGTCATCACTGTTTGAGGCGTTAGGTAAGGCTGGTTTAGGTGTATTGATAGTGTTCGATGTAGCAGAGATATTCAACGGCGAACGAGGTACGGAGAGCAGTGCATTATTGGCAATAAGTTCAACATTGGGTTGAATATTGGGAATATTCCGTCTGGGGGATTCACCCAGAAGTTTGAGGCCCAGAAATGAAGATTCGACAGAACCAAATATGTCAGAGAGGACATTAAGTTGAGTCCGAACCTTTTGAAATCCAGATCTCGTTTCCCTCATGAAAGTTCTCATTTCCATGGTAATGCTTAGGCACGAAGTACAGGTCCAGTAAAATTGTCTGTGTTTCCCAACAATATCTCCGATTCTACCATTATGCCCGCCACCACCACATTTAACATGTGAGCAGTTATCACACAGCCAGCAAATCAAGTAGTTATCACCAGAGATGGTGCCACTAAACTCGCATTTCTTGGCGCAGCAAAGTAAAGACATTTTAGTGTAGTCGAAGAGTTATTGAAAATTGATAAGAGAAAAAGCGGCGAGATCGGATAAGAGAGCAGTAGAGCGATAAGTCCAGCGGCGGTATGTCTAACGAAGAGGGGCGCAAAGAGGAGGCAGCGGGAGAGCGTGATATGCAGGCGATGTTCTGAGCGCGATTTCGTACTCGAGAAATGCTAGCTTTTTAACGGAAAGCTGCAACGCTGAGCGAACCGAAAACGAGAGCGCTGCCGGTGAGACGATAAAGCCAAACAACAATAACACTGTTAAGATTGGCAACTTGCTGAGGCACTTCTTTTAATTTGTTAAAAATGTAATAATAAAGTCACTGCCTTTTTAAAGTTGGCTTTTCACAGTGAAGCGGCGTATCAATAGTGATAAGAAAATCCAAGTTGGGATATAAAGTTAGACTTATTTCAACGATAGGCTAAACTTTGTCGGGAGCGATTGAAAAGCACGTCCGTCTTTAGCGAAACTTTCTTGGGTTGTCGAGGTGTTACCCTTGTCTCATAAGAATTTATTCTCCGAGACGCCGAGTTGGATGTGGATGCCCTGGGCTGAGTCTGACTAGAACCTGATGGTCGAACATCATCTATGGCTTCTAGTGTTCTGTGACGATTCGTTAGGAAAACGTTCAGCTCATGCCACGTAGGGATCTCGGCTTTGTTGTGAAGGGACTGCTCCCATAGGGAAAGCGTAAGCTTTGGGAGTTTGGATGAACACATATACACCAAGAGGCAATCCCAAGTTTCGACCTGAATACCGGACAGTTCTAATGCCGTAAGGCACCCCTGAATGGTACTTTGAAGTTCTTTCAAAGCTGACCCAGACTCCTGTGTGACGGAAGGCACAGAGTATCTTCAATTGACTGTTTACTAACAATCGCTTGTTTTCGAAACGCTCAGTGAGCGAAAGCCATTGTTAGTAAGGTGTAGCGAGCGAAGTACTTGATATATTATTTTACTTATTTACTTCATTAAATATATATATATTCATAATATTCAATGAGAACCGCCTAAACATTAAAATACCATTTTGAGTTTTGAGAAGGCGAGCTTATTCTACCTTATAAAACTCTTCCTAATGTAATGTAAATAAGTCCTCAATATTTTCTCTTAAAAAAAACATACGAAAATAAATTTCAAACATTGTATTAAAATGTTATACCTAAAATATATTTAACCAGGGAATCAAACCGAATCTTATTTCGGTTCCGGTTCCGGTACTGGTCCCATACCGAATCTGCTTATTCGGTAAACGGTTATATTTATTTGGATCATTAAAGATCATTAAAATTAATTTGATTTTTGATATAAAACAAACTAAAATAAACTAGCCGAAGCCCATTTACCCTTCAGATCATTCCTATTAACTTACAAATCGCAAAAATGTTTAATTTCGTTTTATTTTGACATTATGTTTTATATCCTTCCCTATGGCAGCTATATAATATAGTCGTCCGATTTTTGTTTAATTTAATTCGAAATTCGGAAATATTCCTAATAAGATTTTAATTGTATTTTTAACTTTTTTATTTTTAAGAAGAATTAAGGTTATTGGCTTCTTAAAAAAAAGAACGTGTAGAATGGAGCCAAAAATGCCAAAGTTGAAAAACTTGTTTAGATACAGAATGTTTCTGCTACAGCGATATTTTCTTACATGAGGCAGTACATCTGCTAAAAAGGGACGAGAAGAAGTCGATTAGCGGAAAGTACTTATGGATATTTTTTTATTCAGGATTTTTAACGAATCTAGTAAATGAGTACCAAAACCGTATCGATACCAGCAATACGGTAATCGGTTCGAAATTAAATTTTTATTTTGGTCCCGATACCGGTTACTTATCAGGAATCGGTTTATTTCGGTTATCGGTTCCGGTTCCGGTTCTGGTTTTATTCCCTGCATCTAAATGTTTCGTGAACAGTCGAACAGCTACATTAGCATCTTTGACTTCAATATTTATCAAATAAAAACACCTCTTAACGAGGTAAAAAACTAGTGACGATCGCACCTTCAACATACAAAAGTTCTGATATCAACATTTGTGACAAAAAATTATTACACTCGTCATTAAATAGACTTTCTAATATTTTCTCATTCGGCCCGCCCTAGCAGACTATTCCAGCCTTTTTCCCTTCACAGGCATTTTCTATTGCAGCGTGCCGAATGAAAAAATATTATAAAGTCTATTTAATGACGAGTGTAATAATTTTTCGTCACAAATGTTGATATCAGAACTTTTGTATGTTGAAGGTGCGATCGTCACTAGTCTTTTACCTCGTTAAGAGGTGTTTTTATTTGATATCAGAAGTTTTTGTTTGTTTACATTTGCTCTCATAGGAGCTAATATATACATTTAAATTTAAATTGGTCAATCATAATTTGTAAGACATTGGATTTAAACAAATTAAGTTAAAAAGTATTTCAAAATACCTTTTAAACGAGGTATGGCACATGGTTGTACCTTTAGTAGTGTAGAACTTACAAACTAACGAAATTTAGCCATTTTTAGCTTTTTTCCCGCTAAAGTAGCGGCTTTTTCCAAAAGTCGTAGAACAAAAGATTCCTATATGGAACTCTTAAGTGCAAATTTACTGATTCCATGACCCTACAATACAGTTCGGATACCCTCACACAAAATTCAATACTCAGGAAGCTTTAGTTGTTCGAGCTGGCAAAAATATAAAAATATAAAAATATAAAAATAACTTTTAAACGTGACTTTTTACAGTAATGTGTTATATACCAAAATTTAAGGAATCTCAAGGGCTATACAGTTTAAAGTTTTCAAGTAAATCGTTAGAGCCGTTTTTGAGAAAAATAAAAAAAGCTAAAAAAAAAGTTTTAAAAAATTGTCTTTTGTTCATATCTTTTTAATTATTACATTTACACAAATTGCATATAGAAGGCGTTTATAGCATTTAAAAATACCTTTCAAACAAGATGCAGCACAAGTCTGTAGCTTTAGTAGTATAGAAGTTACGGTTTTCCGAATTTTAGCTATTTATAGCTGTTTTCCCGCTAAACTAGCGAGTTTTTCAAAAGTGGTAGAACAAAAGTTTTTTATATCGATGGGATGAACGTCATATTAAATTTTCAAAACTTAAGAAACATGTTTTGGACAAACTGACAAACTGACAAACAGAAATAAATTTTCATTTTGGGAAGAAGAAGGAAATCTTATTTTGGCTATAACTTTTGAACGGATTTTGACAAATGACCCCTCATTCGACGGGTATTTTCAAAAGGAATACAACTAAAACGTTGCGAGGGGGCATTTATCCCCACCGGCCCCAACAGCTCCAAATTTCGAAATTTTCACTTTTTCACTTTCACCGCTCTCTCTCCCAAGCCAATTGATTTTCTTAAAGTCTTGGTATGCAATCCTTTAAGTTTTTGCAATACCTTTCGATTGGTGTATTACTCATTACGATCGGACTATCACAGCAGATTTTCAATTTTGCGGCTATATAATAGTAGTCGCCTTCGCACACTCTCCTGGTGCGCTTCGTCACTACATGTACTGCCGTCCATAGTGATACCCTTGTAGAGGGTATTATTATTTCAGTCAGATGTTTGCAACGCAGTGAAGGAGACGTTTCCGACCACATAAAGTATACACTACTGGTCAAAAGAATAAGTACACACGTTACACCCTCACTTGCTAAGAGATATCTCTATAGTTATTGAGGCCAGACCTCCCAAACCTTTTTATTTGGAAAGGTTATTCTGTTTTGCAATATTTAAATAAACAATGGATACAGTAAAACCTGTCCATGTTAGCCCTACATTTGTGCGATAGGTCGGTTTTGGTGTGGTCAAAATAATAAGTACACTTGTGTTACTTATAAATTTTAAAATATTAAATCTAGAATGGGGCTACGGTTAGTATTTTATCTTAAGTTAGGATCATGTTTATAAGAAGTCTGGGCCAATTGGACGATCCAAAAAGTTTCCAAGCCTGGATTTGGTTATTTCAAAGTCATCATCCATGCTAAAATCTGATTTGCAGCTTAAAAGGAACACTTAATACTTAAGTATGGCTTGTGATTCCCTAAAATTTCCTTAAAAGTACTACTCTGAATAAATAAAATCGATTTGGAAAAAAATAAGTACTTACACCGTAAAAAATACGAAAAAAGGGGAAATAAATAAGAAAAAACCAAAGTTACATGCGGTTTTAATTTTAAAAAAATAGTTCAATTTTAAATTCTTAATTTTTTTTTTTTATTTTGATAGTAGATAAAACGACTAAAAAAATGAGATATGTTTCATTAAGATCGGTAAACAACTTAAACCGTACTACATGAATCGCACAACGCTAGATATCTATACATAAATACAAATTGCCCGTCCATACAAGTTTGTATGAAATTCGTTTTTAACGATATAGCAGTTTTGTTATCGTGCACATCGTCAACAGCCATTTAATAATTTGTTGACCGATCTTTATGAAACATATCTCATTTTTTTAGTCGTTTTATCTACTATCAAAATAAAAATAAAAAAATTAAGAATTTAAAATTTAACTATTTTTTTTTAAATTGAAACCGCATGTAACTTTGGTTTTTTCTTATTTATTTCCCCTTTTTTCTTATTTTTTACGGTGTAAGTACTTATTTTTTTCCAAATCGATTTTATTTATTCAGAGTAGTACTTTTAAGGAAATTTTAGGGAATCACAAGCCATACTTAAGTATTAAGTGTTCCTTTTAAGCTGCAAATCAGATTTTAGCATGGATGATGACTTTAAAATAACCAAATCCAGGCTTGGAAACTTTTTGGATCGTCCAATTGGCCCAGACTTCTTATAAACATGATCCTAACTTAAGATAAAATACTAACCGTAGCCCCATTCTAGATTTAATATATTAAAATTTATAAGTAATACAAGTGTACTTATTATTTTGACCAGACCAAAACCGACCTATCGCACAAATGTAGGGCTAACATGGATTAGACAGGTTTTACTGTATCCATTGTTTATTTAAATATTGCAGAACAGAATAACCTTTCCAAATAAAAAGGTTTGGGAGGTCTGGCCTCAATAACTATAGAGATATCTCTTAGCAAGTGAGGGTGAAACGTGTGTACTTATTCTTTTGACCAGTAGTGTACATATTCTTGATCAGCACCAATAGCCGAGTCTATCTAGCCATGTCCGTCTGTCGGTCTGTCCGTCTGTCCGTTTCTATGCGAACTAGTCTCTCAGTTTTAAAGCCATCGCGATGAAACTTTCCCGAAAGTCTTCTTTCTATTGCAGGTAGTACATATGTCGGAGCCAGCCGGATCGGACCACTATATCTTAAGGCTCCCATAGGAATATTCAAACAAATATAAGAAAATTCATTGTAACTTTGTAGGAAGTAGGCGTTTTGATTCTTGACTACTTATGTATAAACAAAATTAAAATAGAAACGCTGAATCTGGAATCCCTGGAACCGCACCGAGTGAGCATTACTTTATCTACAAGGGTATATAAGCTTCGGCTGGCCGAAGGTAGCTTCCTTTCTTGTTTTTTTTTTCAATTTCCATCAATATTTGATAAATTTACCACTTTGAAAATACGGTAAAAGAAAAGTACTTGCCCGAATTCTTTAAAACTTTGGCATAAATTAGTTTAATGCAGGGCTGTAAACCACTCCGGAGCTGAACCACTTCGAACCGGAGTGGTTCACTTTTTAGAAAACGAACCGAACCGTAAAGCGGAGCGCAGAATTTTTTTATAATTGAACCGGAACCGAAACGGAGCTTTTTTTTGATATTCGGTTCGGTTCACAAAAAAATTTATTTTGTGTGTTCGTAATTTTTTATTCAACATTGTGGGGGGCTTTCTGATCATATTAACAAAGAGTTTATTTACTAAGGGAAATAAAAATGCGCAAATATTTTGTCTATGCAATGACTGCATCTAACTCAAACTATCATCTTCCAAAACTTTTCGCAGTATGCCCACATTAAAATTACATGTTTAAATCAAAGAGTATATACTTTTTGCCTTAACTGGTGAACACTAGTACTCAGTTCGGCTAAGAGTTTTACTAGTCGAAAAATATTAGTCTTTTAGTGTGACCGAAGTTTTCGGAGTTCATCCGCAATGCATGTAGCATGGTTTTACTCTCAGCAAACAAATCAACTGGCGCGAATTTTAAAATATTACAAAACGTTGAGCCGACCTCGGTCGCAAGCTTTAAATTTGCTGTTAGAATGGCGATATGTATTGCAGCAACTCCTACAGACGGTTTTACATTGGTTTTTGTGGTTTTCCTTCCATTTGTTGTTATTGTTGTTATTGGCAAACCGCTTCTGCACAAACACAGCCAAAGATCAAATTTTTTATTCTTTGGGCCGCGGTAAAAGGCGTTCATCAGAATTCATCCGCTAAATCTAGTATTTTTGTGGTATTTTCTTACTATTTCCTTAGCTCAACTGAGTACCGCGGTGGAAAAAAGTCCCAGCTAAAGGCTTTAGCTACCTATTTGCCTCTCGCTTACTCCTATGCTTAGCTAGCAGTTTTCGTCGTACTGAGTACTAGGCTTTACTTATAAGTCTTAATGTTATGGTACATATGGTGTGGATTCAGAAAGTGGATTTATAATTTCTTAGTGTGCGTTGTCCGTGTTAGATTCTTTGGTTGTGTTAGTGTGCAATTTCGTTTGCTCTACTGCGAAATAGGCTCAATGTCGCATCTGTCTGACGTCTCGAAACAAGGCACTGTGGGCTAGGGGTGTAGTCGCTTAAGCCTAGTACTCAGTTCGGCTAAGAGTTTTACTAGTCGAAAAATATTAATATTTTAGAGTGACCGAAGTTTTCGGAATTCATCCGCAATGCATGTAGCATGGTCTTACTCTCAGCAAACTAATTAACTGGCGCCAATTTCGAAATATTTCAAAATGATTAGCCGACCTGGGTCGCAAGCTTTAAATTTGCTGTTGGCATGAGGATATGTATTGCTGCAACTCCTACAGGCAGTTTTCCATTGGTTTTTGGGGTTTTCATTCTATTTGTAATATGTTATTGGCACACCGGTTCTGCACAAACACAGCCAAAGATCAAATTTTTTATTCTTTGGGCCGCGGCTAAAGGCGTTCATCGGAATTCATCCGCTAAATCTAGTATTTTAGTGGTATTTTCTTACTATTTCCTTAGCTCAACTGAGTACCGAGGTGGGAAAAAGTCCCCGGCTAAGGGCTTTAGCTACCTATTTGCCTCTCGCTTACTCCTATGCTTAGCTAGCAGTTTTCGTCGTACTGAGTACTAGGCTTTAACTGCGAGTCTTGTCGGACCGAGTTCAACTCCGATTAAAAACAACATTTTTTTTTAAGTAATTTTTTTTTTTTAAACATTGTTCATTGAATATGGGCACTTCCAAAATGTCGCTCGGGACATTTGCACACCTTTAAAGTTGAAAAAAAATAGTAAAACAATGGATTTTAATTTTAATTGTGGGCTTCTCTTTTCACTCTTCCCAAGCTCTATTTTCGGTAAAAATCTTGATTTTGTACCACTTTTAGTTTTTAAGATATCGGTAAAAAACTGCCGTATTCGCTCGGGACAAAAATAGAAGTGGATTTCGGGGAAGTTCATACAACACCAGAAATTAGCGAATTCTGATGGAAAATTTGAATGCGATTTTTTTTAGAATGTTGTTCAAACATGTCGCTGTGAAATGCTTTTGGTTTTACTCAAAAATTCTTTGCCGTTTTTTTTTTATGCAGTTTCAACCACATTCGCTCGGGACATGTCGCTCGGGACATTTTTTCCGACTGTTTTGTAAAGCGGATTTCTTTACCTCTATCTCTCAATTGCTGGATGTTTTGCTTTTAACTTAATAGTTTAGTATGTGAATGAAGCATTCAGTACAGAAAAATGTCACATATTAGCATTCCTATAGGATAAGTTAACAACAGAAGACAGTTCCAAAAAATAACAAAAAAATAGCAAAAAACTGATTTTTGCGTATATTGGTGGGGTTTGTCATAAAAAACAAGAAAGGAAGCTACCTTCGGCCAGCCGAAGCTTATATACCCTTGTAGATAAAAGAATACTCACTCGGTGCAGTTCCAGGGATTCCAGATTCAGCGTTTCGATTTATTTCAATTTTGTTTTTAAGTAGTCAAGAATCAAAACGCCTACTTCCTACAAAGTTACAATGAATTTTCTTATATTTGATTGGGAGCCTTAAGATATAGTGGTCCGATTCGGCTGGCTCCGACATATGTACTACCTGCAATAGAAAGAAGACCTTCGGGAAAGTTTCATCGCGATAGCTTTAAAACTGAGAGACTAGTTCGCATAGAAACGGACAGACTAACAGACGGACAGACGGACATGGCTAGATAGACTCGGCTATTGGTGCTGATCAAGAATATATATACTTTATGTGGTCGGAAACGTCTCCTTCACTGCGTTGCAAACATCTGACTGAAATTATAATACCCTCTACAAGGGTATAAAAACAAACAATACTCCAAATTTGTAGTTAAGCTCAGTATCCAACTAATTAGAAACTAATATGGGGGAAAATCGTGTGGAAATATGTTTTATTCAAGTTTCAAGGTTTTTGGCTTGGTGGACTTTTTTTGGAAGTGCCCATATATATTTTTTTTAAATTGAAAGAAAGGTAAAGACCATTAATGGATTGAATGATTTCGGTGTAAATCATTTCTTTCTAGGGATTGTGTGCTTGCTTTTTTGTTTAAAAAATAAAATTATTGTTATTTATAGTCCCTGAATTGCATTTAAATTGTATACTTCAATAAAAATCAAAAATTAAATAAAATTATAAAAGTAAACTCGGATGCGTATTTCCTAAACTTTTAATTCAAAAGTAATGAAAGCGAGAAAGCGAATTTTCATCGTGGTTCGATGAACATGATGAGTTCTTTTCACATAAAATTAACATGTTAGATAAATTGATTAAAGTTTTGTTGTACAATAGGGCGGTCCACATTTGTATGGAAACTTTTAAGGTCCTACTCTCACCCGCTTATACAATTTTTTAAAAAATCGTGTTTTAGGGTCTGCGAATTGGTTTCAAAGTTTATCACCCATACGCATTGTTGCCTTCGATCAAAAAGTTTTTCTGATCAAGGTGGCATAGATATCAACAATTCAGTTAATGTTTTGCTCTCCTTTTTTTTACCAATTATTCCAACGAATAATTGATAATTGAGAGCGATTTTTTTCGAACTGTTATACATGTCGTATGAGTAATTTTAAAGCAAACTTTGAAGACGTTTCGCAAGGTCTAAATCTCGAAAAAAATCTTTTTGTTTTCACATACATTTTTTGCATACTTTAATATACCATTTTAATTTTTTGGACCGCCTCACAGTGGGGCGAAAAAGCCAAAAGTCTGCCTTAAATCAGCGGAGCCCTATAGCGAATATCTTTTGATGGGGCATTCGTAAAGGCAATTAAATATGTAAAAAAACATCATAAGGTGAATTTTTTTAGTGAAATTTTTTTGTTGTAGAAAATTTTTAAGAAAAAATAAATTGTTTTTTTAAGAAAAAAAATATAAATAAATTAGTTATAGGGTTCTATGTTTCCCAATATTTTTTTTTAATTTAACTTGATTTTTGAAAAAAAAAATTATTCAAATCGGTCAACTATAACTTATAGCTGCCATATAAACGCTTATTACAAAGGGGAATGTCTCGGTTCTATTTCAATATTGGTTTATATAAATCACTATGGACGGCAGTCCATGTAGTGACGAAGCGCACCAGGAGAGTGTGCGAAGGCGACTACTATTATATAGCCGCAAAATTGAAAATCTGCTGTGATAGTCCGATCGTAATGAGTAATACACCAATCGAAAGGTATTGCAATAACTTAAAGGATTGCATACCAAGACTTTAAGAAAATCAATTGGCTTGGGAGAGAGAGCGGTGAAAGTGAAAAAATGAAAATTTCGAAATTTGGAGCTGTTGGGGCCGGTGGGGATAAATGCCCCCTCGCAATGTTTTAGTTGTATTCCTTTTGAAAATACCCGTCGAATGAGGGGTCATTTGTCAAAATCCGACGCTCCGTTCAAAAGTTATAGCCAAAATAAGATTTCCTTCTTCTTCCCAAAATGAAAACTTAATTCTGTTTGTCAGTTTGTCAGTTTGTCAGTTTGTCAGTTTGTCCAAAACATGTTTCTTAAGTTTTGAAAATTTAATATGACGTTCATCCCATCGATATAAAAAACTTTTGTTCTACCACTTTTGGAAAAACTCGCTAGTTTAGCGGGAAAACAGCTATAAATAGCTAAAATTCGGAAAACCGTAACTTCTATACTACTAAAGCTACAGACTTGTGCTGCATCTTGTTTGAAAGGTATTTTTAAATGCTATAAACGCCTTCTATATGCAATTTGTGTAAATGTAATAATTAAAAAGATATGAACAAAAGACAATTTTTTAAAACTTTTTTTTTAGCTTTTTTTTATTTTTCTCAAAAACGGCTCTAACGATTTTCTTGAAAACTTTAAACTGTATAGCCCTTGAGATTCCTTAAATTTTGGTATATAACACATTACTGTAAAAAGTCACGTTTAAAAGTTATTTTTATACGAAAATAGCCACTTTTGCCAGCTCGAACAACTAAAGCTTCCTGAGTATTGAATTTTGTGTGAGGGTATCCGAACTGTATTTTAGGGTCATGGAATCAGTAAATTTGCACTTGAGAGTTCCATATAGGAATCTTTTGTTCTACGACTTTTGGAAAAAGCCGCTACTTTAGCGGGAAAAAAGCTAAAAATGGCTAAATTTCGTTAGTTTGTAAGTTCTACACTACTAAAGGTACAGACATGTGCCATACCTCGTTTAAAAGGTATTTTGAAATACTTTTTAACTTAATTTGTTTAAATACAATGGCTTACAAATTTTGATTGACCAATTTAAATTTAAATGTATATATTAGCTCCAATGAGAGCAAATGTAAACAAACAAAAACTTCTGATATCAAATAAAAACACCTCTTAACGAGGTAAAAAACTAGTGACGATCGCACCTTCAACATACAAAAGTTCTGATATCAACATTTGTGACGAAAAATTATTACACTCGTCATTAAATAGACTTTCTAATATTTTTTTATTCGGCACGCTGCAATAGAAAATGCCTGTGAAGGGAAAAAGGCTGGAATAGTCTGCTAGGGCGGGCCGAATGAGAAAAGATTAGAAAGTCTATTTAATGACGAGTGTAATAATTTTTCGTCACAAATGTTGATATCAGAACTTTTGTATGTTGAAGGTGCGATCGTCACTAGTTTTTTACCTCGTTAAGAGGTGTTTTTATTTGATTGGGATTAAGGCATAATTTATCATTTAAGCTCTTTTTTTTCAATTGGTCAATGATATCTTATAGATGTCATAGAATCAATCAAGGAAATATAGCTTATTTAAAAAGAAAACTGGTAGAAACCGGTATTTATTTCATATCTGTATTTTTAGTAAAATAACATAATTTAAAATTTTAAACCCAAATTTGTTTATTAATTTATCATTATCTTGATCAATACCTTCACATAAGTAAAATATCTTCATAATGTTAGGGCGCGCGGATAACCAGGGCTGACAATATTTCAAATTATGAACATTTCTTGCTAACTTAAACTGCGGTTTTCTCAGAAGAGGCACAAAAGGGCAGGCTAATTTTTTCAGAAAATGTAGTTAAATATCTAAACTTTTTTAAAAAAAAAGAATTAAACGGGGATCTAGGGTGTAACACTACCTTACGTCCAAAAATATCCAAAAAATCCCAATTTTTTTGGACGCCTTTTAAAAAATTAAAAAAAAATAGTAATTATGTATCTAAAATTTTTATGGTTTTCTAATATTTAAAGAATTGGTTGCTCTTAAAATTTCAATCGTTACATATACAACTTAGGCCCTTGGGTGCTTTTAGAAAAATTTCAAAGATGTGTAAAAATACCTTTTTTTCTTATTGGCTAAAATTATGTTTCGAAAAATCCACTTTATAAATCTGTAGTGGGAGAACCATTCATCACAGATCACTCTTTCCTTTGGATTTGTATAGAGAATTGAATTGTTTTTAAAGTTGCATTGCAACATTTTGGAAAATCTTAAAAAAAAACAACCATTTTGGCAGGCTTTTTGTTCTAGGCGCCCCACAGTGCGCCTATGGTACATATATGGTATTTCAATGAAAATACATGGAAATAAATGTTGACTTTATTATTTCATTAAAAAAAAATTTATTTTTTTGAACCCTGGTTCGAACCTGAACCCTGCTCCGGCTCATCATTGAACCGGTTCGCAAACCCCGAACCCCGAACCGAACCCATGCAAAAATAATATGGGTTCACAGCCCTGGTTTAATGTATTATGAAAAGGACCTCAAACTTGATTAGGTAATTTTCTTAAAAACCAAAACCTTATTTTTGCCCAAAAATTGGATAAGCTGGCCCAGAGTGCACTGTTAGATGATTTTCTGGAAAACTGACGACTGATTTTAATGTAACATACCTAATTTTGTTGGATTTTTCATGTACCTTCCCTGCAGGAAAAATGCGAACTAGTCTGAAAAACAACTAGTTATGCAACTAATATAAAGCAACCGGAATTTGTCTGATTGCATTTGGACTACACAGGGTCTAGAAAATTTGTGCTAGTCGAAAAAATGATTAATACAAAACTAGTAAAAAATAAACTCGTCTCGGACTAGTACCTTTATGACAAAAAAAAACCTTAAAAATATTTAACTGGTAGAACAAATACAAGTTAGGGTCTAGTTAAAAGGCAACTGGAATTTAACTAGTTGCAAATGAAACACATATGATCCAAAAATATAGCCTAGAGTATAAATGTCTTGGGAAATTTAACACTAAACAAATCAAACACTCGAGGTCCTCGGTTCAATACCCAGTATCTGTACATTTTTTTTGTTTTTTGTTTGCTAGGTGATGCTTAATTTTATTTTAAACTTTGTTTAATCTGTCCGAGGCAATATAAATATGAAAAATTACTGTTTTTGAATTATGTCACACTAAAATTCATAAACCTTGTTAGGGCATTACAAAATGTGATGCGTGTATGGCTCCATCAGTTAGTGTGTCTACAAATCCAAAGGTCCCGGGTTCAAGTCCTAGAGAGGGTGACTTGCCTCAAAAAAAGTAAGTTTGTTTTAATTCCATTTAATTATCATTTACTGTATTTGATTACATAATAATTATCAGAAATTCTCTAAGGACCGCGCCTATTAATTGGATACTAAATTAGGAGAGCGTCAAGTTAGGCATCGTCAAGTACTAGTGAAATCAAATCACTTGATGGTTTAGATATTCATTTTTAGTTTTTTTGTGAAAATATTTTTTTTAGTGTAGTTTAACAGCTGTAACTATAAATTGGTTAACAGTAACTAGTGCAAAACTAGTAGCAAATGGACTAGTTGTTTCCGACGACAAGCATATGAAAAATGGACCACTTCGTTACATGGAAATGGACATAACTTGAACTAGTTAACCTTCTTGACCCAACTAGTATTTTAATAGTCCAAAACTGATTCCGTTTCCTGCAGGGTTAAACAAACATAAAAAAAAACATTTTTAAAAAAAATTAGAAAATAGATTTGAGAGGAGGCCATAGCTGTATCATGACTTTTGTGGAGCCAAAATGTCGACTTTTTTTAGTTTTCCCTTATTTTGTACGTCAATTAAATGGAAAAGTTTTTATTTTTTTCTTGATTATCCCTGCAGGAAAAATGCGAACTAGTCTGAAAAACAATTAGTTATACAACTAATATAATGCAACCAGAATTTTTCTGGGTGCATTTAGACCACACAGGATCTAGAAAATTTGTGCGAAAAAATGAATAATACAAAACCAGTGAAAAAGCATAGCATAGAAAAGCAAAACAAATATTTCATTGGTAGAACAAATACATGTTAAAGTCCAGTTAAAAGACAACTGGAATTTAACTAGTTGCAATTGAACTACATTTGATCCAAAACAAGAAAGGAAGCTAGCTTCGGCTAACCGAAGCCCATTTACTCTTCAGATCATTCCTATTAACTTACAAATCGCAAAAATGTTTAATTTCGTTTTGTTTTGGCATTATTTTTTATATCCTTCCCTATGGCAGCTATATAATATAGTCGTCCGATTTTTGTTAAATTTAATTCGAAATTCGGAAATATTAACAAAAAACAAGAGAGAACGCTATAGTCGGGTTCGTGCCCCGACTATCTAATACCCGTCACTCGGCTAAAGGGAGTGCGAGGGAGAAGGATAGGTAACCTTTTTTTGATTGCGTATAACTTTTTAATGAATGGTCCGATTTGAAAAATGTCTTCTACATTTCGATAGGTATAGATCGACTCGGATAGTGACCCTGATCAAGAATATATATACTTTATAGGGTCGGAAACGCTTCATTCTCCCTGTTACATACTTTTGCACGAATACAATATACCCTTTTACTCTACGAGTAACGGCTATAATCATATCCCAGAGTAGAAGAGAATACAGAGAAAAACCAACGGAGCTATAATTAGTTTCCAATTAATTTCTAATTTTTATCTTTCCTATGGCAGCTATATGATATAGTCGTCCAATTTTTATAAAATTAAAATTGAAATTCCGAAAAATCTAAAAAGAGGCATATCCTAGAGTAGAAGAGAATACAACCAAAACCAAAGAAGCTTAAATTTATTTCCTATTACTTTCCCATTAATTTTCCGATCGTTTCTATGGCAGCTATATGATATAGTCGTCCGATTTTTTAAATATTTAATTCGAAATTTAGAAATATTTAAAAAATAATATTCTTAAGAGTAGAAGGTAATGTAGTGCGAGGGAGATAGATATATACATTTTTGATAGCTTATAACTTTTTAATGAATGGTCCAATTTAAAAAATGTCTTCTGCATTTCGTTAAATATAATAAGGTATAAATATACACAACAAAATTGTATATATATATACTTTTCAGAAATCTTTAAGGGGTTATATACAGTTGTACCGCTCAAAGAAATGAAATTTTATCGAATTTTTTTTGACACCATAGAAAATTTTTATTACAAATTTTTTGCCGACGTTGTTTAGTTTATGTTTCTGGGTACTTATTCAAATTTGTTGATAAAAAAAATATTAAATAATAAAAATGTTATGGCCAAATTCCAAGATCGTATTTTTTTGATGGTGACTTGCGGTGGACATCATATCCCAAGAACGGTTCATCTCAAATCCCCAATTCAAAAAAATTTAATATATTGTATTGCCTAGTCCCTGAACGAAGGATTTGTAAAAATTTGAATTAGAAAAAAAGGGCGACGGTTTTAACAAAAAATGTAGTTTTTCAAGGTATAAAATTTTGGATTATATGCTCTAAAAAAGTTTTCAAAAATCCTTCGAAAATCCTTCGTTCAAGGACTAGCTATTGTTATAATAAATAAGTGGTCAACATTTTGTGTCGATCGGATTAATACTTTTTTAGTAATTTCTAAAAAAATCGCGTTTAAAGTTTCAAGTTTGTAACGGCCGATGTGCAGGTAGTGCACTATAAATAGCTACAACTTCGGTTCTAATGCTCCGATAGTTATGATTTTTTGTAAGAGTATTCTCAACAGTATATACTTCAAGAATATGTAATAAAAAAAATAGATTTTTTCATCTATCACAACTGTATATAACCCCTTAAAGGTGTGGACGCCAGACACATTTTAAAATCGTTAGTGGAAGATTGTGGGCGTTAGAGGGGGCGTGGCGGTGAGCTAAAATAAACTTGCGCTGCGTAGGAAGCCCAAGCCCACTCGGCTAGTGACCCTGATCAATATATATATACTTTATGGGGTCGGAAACGCTTCCTTCCATTTGTGACGAAAAATTATCACAGTCGTCATCAAATACACTTTCTAAATTTTTATCACTACCGGGTCGCAGTGAGCTTCAGGACATAGTGGAGGAAGTAGAGGGTAGCCAACCCCCACATACAAGCTTTTTCATATAAAGGGTAAGGGTAAACCTAGGACCTGCATTCTCACTAAAATACACTTTAACACATTTCTAATCCCATCCTTACCATGGTCAGGCTGGAGCTAAGCTCACACACACATCACACCATATAATCGTTTTAACTAGCTCATGACCAAGAGGGGCCATATAATCATAACACAACAACTCATACACACACACTCATCTAAGGAACTCATCCTGGGTGGAGACGCCAATCCACACCACACATGGGGAAGTACAAATACAAACGAAAGGGGGGAGTTACTTTATGACTATCTCCTTCAATCCAACCTATTCATTTGCAACAAAGGTAAGGACCCTACTTTCATCACTAGAAATAGGAGGGAAGTTCTAGACATTACCCTGTTATCTGACACCCTACTTAACCATCTTGAAAAGTGGAAAGTGGGAACTGAACACTCCTTCTCCGACTACCGAAATGTAGAATTTACAATAGCTCTAGAATGTCCTCCCCCGAGAACATAAGAAATCTAAGACGCACTAACTACGGTTACTACAAAAAACTCGTCGATAGAAACCTAAACACTCCACCGACTCAAATACTCGACAGTCAGGAATAAGAAAACATAGTCAATACTTTCACTGACATCTGTGGTGAGGCCATTAAAAAGGCCTGCCCAAGCAGAACTGTCAAAACAAAGCACAAACCGCCTTGGTGGAACACCACACTGGCGGCTCTCAAAAGCGACTGCAGAAGTCACTTCAACAAAGCTAAATACAGCACCAGCGAAGCTTCCTGGGACACGTACCATACGAAGCTAAGCCAATACAAAAAGGAAATTAGAATATCAAAGCGAAGAGAATGGGCCAACTTCTGCAGTAGCTTAGAATCTACAGCGAAGGCTTCCAGGCTCAGAAGAATCATCAGCAACTGTTGGATACCTAAAAACCAATGAAGACACTTAGACGGGAAAGCTTGGCTTGGAGCCAAAAGCTGGGCATCAGCAACGGCGCTGAGGCTCCGCGAAGCGTCGGCCTGGTCTACAGGCTCATCAGGTCACTCCATTATACTAACAAACCAGCGTTATATACCACACGTAACAGACTACGTCCCACCTATAGTCAACTTCAAACAAGAAAGGAAGCTAGCTTCGGCCAGCCGAAGCTTAAATACCCTTGCAGATCATTCCTATTAATTAACAAATCGCAAAAATGTTCAATTAATTTCATTAATCTCATTAATTTTCCGATCGTTCCTATGGCAGCTATATGATATAGTCGTCCGATTTTGATCAAATTAAAATTGAAATTCGGAAATATTTAAAAAGAGTCATATCCTAGAGTAGAAGATAATACAATAAAAACCAAAGAAGCTAGAATTTATATCCTTTTCCATTAATTTTCCGATTGTTCCTATGGCAGCTATATGATATAGTAGTCCGATTTTTAAAATATTTTATTCGAAATTCAGAAATATTTAAAAAATAACATCCCCAAAAGTAGAAGGTAATATTTCAAAAAACACCGAAGCTAGAATTTTTTTAACGTTTTCTTTTCCGATCCTTCCTATGGGAGCTATAAGATATAGTTGTCCGATCCGGTCGGTTCCGACATATATACTACCTGCAATAGAAAGAAGACTTTTGGGAAAGTTTCATCCCGATAGCTCAAAAACTGAGAGACTAGTTTGCGTAGAAACAGACAGACGGACAGACGGACAGACGGACAGACGGACAGACGGTCAGACGGTCAGACGGACAGACGGACAGACGGACATGGCTAGATCGACTCGTCTAGTGATGCTGATCAAGAATATATATACTTTATGGGGTCGGAAACGTCTCCTTCACTGCGTTGCAAACTTCTGACTGAAATCATAATACCCTCTGCAAGGGTATAAAAAGATACAAGATCCTCATACCCACTCGCACAGACTGTAATCACTTCCATCACCAGATCGAAAACGCCGTCAATATATATACTTGCAAACAGGAGGGGGAGTTTTCTCGCCTGAACTAGACATAAGTCTCTTTTCGACTAGCGGATCACTGCAGTGTCTCCCAAGCGGAAGTGAAGGCAATCCAGGAAGCCGTGTCTTACCTGGATACAACAAAACACTGCAAAACAGACATCTTTATATTTTCGAACAGTCAAGCCCTCAGGGCCCTCGACTCCTACTCAACTAACTCACTTACTATCTCTGAATGCCGCAAATCTCTGAACGAGATGGCCACTCATCTCAGAATCAGCCTCACTTGGGTGCCTAGACACCATAACATTGAAGGCAACTGCATAGCGGACGAACTAGCAAGACAAGGGACAACCACCGACATCTTTCTCGATAAGGACACGGTGGGCATGCCCATAGCTACCTGCAGTCTTCTCCTCAAGCAAAGATTGTATACCCTCTCCAACAACCGTTGGAATACGATCTCAACATGCCACACCTCCAGGCTCACCTGGGGTAATTATAACCCGAAAAGGACCAAAACCCTTTTACAATGTAAGAGGGCAGACTTATTCCTCTTAATTAATGCCCTTTGTTGGGGACACACGCGCGCAGGCTAGGACTCAGCAGCTTCGACTATTGTCGCAGCTGTAAACAGATCACTATGGACGGCAGTCCATGTAGTGACGAAGCGCACCAGGAGAGTGTGCGAAGGCGAAAATTTTAAAATCTGCTGTGATAGTCCGATAGTAATGAGTAATACACCAATCGAAAGGTATTGCAAAAACTTAAAGGATTGCATATTAAGACTTCAAGAAAATCAATTGGCTTGGGTGAGAGAACGGTGAAAGTAAAAAAGTGCAAATTTTGAAATTTGGAGCTGTTGGGGCCGGTGGGGATAAATGCCCCCTCGCAATATTTTAGTTGGGTACCTATTGAAAATACACGTCGAATGAGGGGTCATATAATAAAATCCGACGCTCCGTTCAAAAGTTATAGCCAAAATAAGATTTTCTTCGTCTTTCCAAAATGAAAATTTAATTCTGTTTGTCCAAAACATGTTTTTAAGTTTTGAAAATTTGATATGACGTTCATCACATCGATATAAAAAACTTTTGTTCTACCACTTTTGGAAAAACTCGCTAGTTTGGCGGGAAAACAGCTATAAATAGCTAAAATTCGGAAAGCCGTAACTTCTATACTACTAAAGCTACAGACTTGTGCTGCATCTCGTTTGAAAGGTATTTAAATGCTATAAACGCCTTCTGTATGCAATTTGTGTAAATGTAATAGTTAAAAAGATGTGAACAAAAGACAATTTTTTAAAACTTTTTTTTAGCTTTTTTTTTTATTTTTCTCAAAAACGGCTCTAACGATTTTCCTTAAAACTTTAAACTATATAGCCGTTGAGATTCCTTAAATTTTGGTATACAACACATTACTGTAAAAAGTCACGTTTAAAAGTTATTTTTATACGAAAATAGCCACTTTTGCCAGCTCGAACAACTAACGCTCCCTGAGTATTGAATTTTGTGTGAGGGTATCTGAACTGTATTTTAGGGTCATGGAATCAGTAAATTTGCACTTAAGAGTTCCATATAGGAATCTTTTGTTCTACGACTTTTGGAAAAAGCCGCTACTTTAGCGGGAAAAAGCTAAGAATAGCTACATTTCGTTAGTTTGTAAGTTCTACACCACTAAAGGTACAGACATGTGCTATACCTCGTTTAAAAGGTATTTTGAAATACTTCAACGCCTTTTTAACTTAATTCGTTAAAATACAATAGTTTAAAAATTATGATTTATGACCAATTTAAATTTAAATGTTTATATTAGCACCTACTTCAACGCCTTTTTAACTTAATTCGTTAAAATACAATAGTTTAAAAATTATGATTTATGACCAATTTAAATTTAAATGTTTATATTAGCACCTATGAGGGCAATAGTAAACAAACAAAAACTTCTGATATCAAATAAAAACACCTCTTAACGAGGTAAAAAACTAGTGATGATCGCACCTTCAACGTACAAAAGTTCTGATATCAAATTTTGTGACGAAAAATGATTTTAGATGCGACTAAATAAGTACGCTAACTTAAATTTATTCACGTTTCCGAACCTTGCCTCCATACAAACCACACGCATCCCAAAACTCCTTTGTTTTCTGAAAAGAACCAACTGGTTCGAGAAACCCAATAACCCATAAGCTAGGGAAATGGATCCATTCTGAGATCATATGGTATCACAAGGGGCCCAAGACGGCCTAAGTGAGGGGATTATTTTATAATCCTTAACCATGCTCACCTAACCTAACCTAACGTAGTGCAAAACTGGTAAACTAGTTGCTTCCGATGACAAGCTGGGCTTCTGCCCAGCACACAACCTCAAACGTTTTTAAACACTAGGAAGCTACACGCTTCCGAACCATGCCGCCAAGGCGGCCAAAGTGAGGTCATTATTTTAGAATCCTCAACCATGCTCACCTAACCTAGTGCAAGACTGGTAGCAAATAAACTAGTTGTTTCCGATGACAAGCATAATAAAAATGGACCAGTTCGGAATGGGAATGGACATAACTGTAACTTGTTAACCTTCCTAAGCCAAATAGTGTTTTACTGGTCCAAAACTGTTTCCTGCAGGGATTGTTAACAAAACTGAAACGAACAACACGGCATACTCAGTTTTTTTTAAGTGTCCTTCAATAAAAGAGCAATTTGCAAAAAAAAGTTAAAATCAACTGGTGTATCATGACTTAAGTGGCAGACTGTATATGGCAATTTTTGTATTCAAATTTTGAATATTTGATGAGTAGAATTCAAAAAGAAGGAAAGCATCTACCTTAATGTAATTTTGAGTACTTCCCTTGCAATGCTGACTCCCTTATGTTATCAAACGACTTCTTTCGTGCTTCTATGGAATCGGATCCTGGGCGTTTTATTGAGCTTTCCTGCATTAAATCATCGTCAATGCCATCAACTTTAGATTCTCGATCGTCCTCCTTAATTCGATGAAGCTCCCATTTAATAATAACTTCAGCTAAGTCCACAGCGAGCTTCTTATGTTCAATAGATGCGGTAGGAGGAAATCCTAGGCGCTGCATATAATTTATCAAGTGTTGCACTAGTTGATGTCTAACAGGGAAATACACCTAAAATATAAATCACATAAAAACTAAACTTTTAATTCAAGAATAATAAATGGTATTCTTACTTTATAATGTCGAATTATAAGTTGCAAAATATGGAACAACTGCTGCATTGCGTGGCCTTCTTCAACGATAATTTTTTTTGTCCAGTGCGTCAGCATAGTGTTCCCGTCTTCCATTCGCAACGGCATAGCTGGTGTAAGAACATCAAGTGCTTGTTTAACAATAGATCTTGCCTCCAATGCATGTCCTTTTAGTAAAGAATGAAATACTTGTAAGACAATTTTTTTATGAATCGCCAATCTAGCGATTATATGCGCAAGCAATAAATGACCATGATATCGTGCAGTAGGGTCCACAGAATTTTTACTGAGTAAACAAGGCCAAGCAAATGTCATTAGACGCCTTAGCTTATTTCCTTGGCGTTTATTATTTGCATCGCCATCATGTATGTGCTGAGAAGCACGTTCTACCAATAAGCATGCTAGCTGTAGCAAAGAAATTCTCACTGCATCATCATATTTTTTATCTGGGTCAAAAACTTTATTAATAAAAACGGAAACAATATTTTTTTCATCTTCTTGGTATGGGGTCGGGGGAGCTCCAATTAGTTTATTTCCTTCACCTTTATCAAAACTTACAGTAAAACAAGGAATTATTACAGCGGTAATAATTTTAGCTTTTAACTCTTCCGAAATTATATTGTTATTAAAATTTTCAACAAAGTAAAAAAATGCATTTCGCTTCCAGGTGACAGTAAAGCTTTGTGCAACTGTATTTTGCAAAAAGTCTCGTAAGAAGTAGACATCCGGTATAAATCGATAGCATAATGCCCTTAATAATTGAAAGAGCAGTTCAATGTCATTTGTGTGGTTAGAAAAATAATGCAAAAGAATTTTTCCAATTAAATGCCACAAGTCACAAGCTACGTCTTCAGAGCATGTAGAACTTAAATTACTCTGCCAACATTTTTTAAGAGCCTCAACAATATCTTGTCGAGTCGGAATCCATTGATCGTCTAATTCCATTAATGTAAAAATTATTAAAACGGCTTGGTGCTGAACTTCGTAATTATGTGTTTGGGAATAGTCTGTCCTGACATTTAAGTAAATAATTAATTTATTATATTTACTACTTTTTATAATTGAACGAAATGTCGCTCCCATTTGGTGCTTCAAAAGAAATATAAAAAACCGATTCCATTGAGGATCTGTCATTACAGATTCCGTTAAAAATAAATCCACAGTGTCATCTGGAAAGCGTTGAAGAAACTTTAGAAGCGCTTCTCGATATGGGCTAGATGCTTCTATCATCAAGTTTTTTTCCGTTTTTAAGACAAGTTGGCACAATTTTTCTATATATTTTACTGATGCCGAGATATGGAAAAACATTTCAATCAGTATGACAATTTTCTGTTCATACTCTCCACCTTTTGATGATGCGAAGAAATTAATATTCGTATTTGTGCATTTGTAGTCACCAACAAATATTTCAATAATTTTTGAACAATGTTGCAATATTTGCTCACTTAACTTCTCATTGAACATTTGTGGAAACAACTGAGTAAAATAATATAACCGTTTTATTGCTGGAATAGATAAATTTCTGTGATCGCCCAATTTTAGGAGCAGTGGACGCATTGCTGATTGTACCTGAAAGGATAGAAAATATAAGAACATTAAGATTATTATTCTCCAGAACCGACAAATTAACATTATTACTAGAAATTATAAAGCCACTCCGAAACGGAGTTGTTCGGATTTTATTGGAAAACGAACCAAACCAGTAACCGGACAGCTGATTTATTTCGTAACTGGTTTTGAACCGAACCGGAACCATTATATTTTAAATCCGGTTCGGATCCAGGGAAACTATTTTAAAAGCATTCTTTTTTAAATTCGGGGGTGTCACAGAAAACCATTCTAATCAAATTTTCTCCGAATAGCAAATCTCGGTGTCACAAACGTCATTTTTTACGGTTTGTAAATCCCCCGTACTTGGCCGGACGATTATAAAATTAACCAACTTACAAATGTTTGTCAAAAATATAATTTTATTTAAGACAACTCTAAATCGTTAGTGGGCGATTGTGGGCGTTAGAGGGGGCATGGCGCTCTGCTGAAATAAACTTGCGCTGCGTAGGAAGTACAAGAATATGTGTGGGAAATCTCAACCTTTTAGCTTTTGTAGTTTCCAAATCTCAGCGTTCTCCAAACTATTTTGATGCAAATTTTATTGCTTTCTCTGAAACCTGGCTTAACTCGACTGTAAATGATAGTGAAATCTTGTCTAAAAACTACTTTATTTATAGAAATGATCGTCCGTGTCGTCGTGGTGCGGTGGTCCTTATTGCGGTTTAATCCAACTTGACTTTAGAGCTTATTAACACTCCTCAACACCCAAAAAAAAATCCGAAAGTTTACAGTTAATGAGCGTTGTATTAAAAGTATACTACAGCTAGTGTTAAACTGTCAGTATTAATTTAAAACTAAATAATGTAGGGAGCAGACTCAATAGTGTTAAGTTAAGACTAAATAGTGTTAAGTTTATGCCCTGAGTTTAATTTCTATACCGAAGTTTCTATTTTTGTTCCTGGTGTGAGGCCAAGATGCTCTGGTTTGGAACCTGGACATTTCGAACAGAAAAAGTGTTACCGCTTTTTAATTTTATTTGACGCGTTAGTATTTTAATGGTTTGACATTAGTGTATTTTGTAAACGACGCTGCGGTCTGTTTAAGG
The DNA here is from genome assembly GCF_030179915.1 of Drosophila takahashii. NCBI lineage: Eukaryota > Metazoa > Arthropoda > Insecta > Diptera > Drosophilidae > Drosophila > Drosophila takahashii. Next base: position 7,954,122 of record NC_091679.1, on the reverse strand, counting down.
TTTGTTTGTGAAAATTACTTGTGAAAATTTTAATATTTGCTTACTTTGGGCTTATTTGAAATGTAAGTACATTAAAATTGTGTCTTAGTGCATAACTAATGAGTAAATTCTTTTCTTTTTACTGACACCACCTTGAATTGCGCTCCAGATGCCGGGAAACTAAGGATCTTGCAATTGACTTGCATTTTTTCTGACCGCGGCCAGCGCAATGTTAACATCAATATCAGTAATTTATAAAAATGTAAAAAATATTTTTAATAATATATAAATAGTACAAAACAAAATTTTTTGAATTTTGTCTCTTTAATACGGGGTATAATATTTATACTGGCATTATACTAAATAGTATACAAAATAAACTAGCAGCCTAAATTTCAGTACACTGAGTGAGTATAAACTGTATACTCGTTAGTTTAAACTTGACAACTTCGAAAGTTTCATTTTTATACTTTCGAAGTCCATTAGCTTAATACTCAGAGTATCGAGAAATTTTTTGACACTCAATAGTTTACTTTTAATGTAGAAATAGTTTACTTTCTATGATCATTTTTTTTTGGGTGAAGTATTGAATTTATTTCTGTCTAATATGTTGATTACCTGCTCTTACATACCTCCAGGGTCTGAAATTAACATGTATTTACTCCACCTGTCAGCAATACGTCATGTATCTTTGTTGGCTGACGATAATGATCACCTTATTGTTCTTGGGGACTTTAATCTCCCAAATGTCTCTTGGTTCCAAAGTAATGACTCGATATCAATGACTCCCAGAACTCAAAATGATTTTATTGAAGGCCTCATTGAACTATCTT